>NC_054705.1:42349982-42685044 GCF_016097555.1 Gigantopelta aegis | reverse complement strand
TCAGCAGCGAAACATTTTAGATTATTTATGAAGCTAGTTTTAGGTCGTCACGGTCTGACAGATTCAAGCTGTGACAGATTCTGTTGCAGAATTTGTGCCATTTTATTTCAGTTGAGTTGTTGACATTTCAGACGATTTCCGGTGTTGGGGAGTGCTGAGTCTTGGACGTCATCATAGCCCTCCCCCTCCACTGCCCTTCCAAAAAGAAAAAAACAGAAAGCTTGGTTACTGTATATTGTTGTGTGTGGGTCCAGTGTGGGAAAAAGCTACTCCTTATTTTGCCTGTCAGTTGGTTAAACCGTCCTAATTTCGGACAATTGTAGATGACACTGTAGGGTATGCTCTTGGAATTTTTTTTTAACTGGCCAATTGGGCCACTCACAGCAACACTTTGACTCGGGGTTGCCAAAATGACACTGCCAACTGGGGGGGGGGGGGGGGGGGGGGGATGACACTTTTTTTTTTGTGGGAATTTTCAGGTAAAGTAAGCTTATGACTTAAAAATTGTAGACAATAAATCAGATTATGTAAATTGTTAGCTATTTTGTATTTTGCATCATCTGATTGTGTATATGTACCTGATATATTGGAGGTATCGAAAACCATTTCACGAGCTGTCTTAATTTGATTTGACGAAAAGTTCAGTTCAAAATCCCCAGGGTCTTCCAAGATAGCAACTGAATCATACAGGGTTATTTTTTTACAGAAAAAAATGCATAAAGTCAGTTCGTCATTATTGTAATCATTTTTATTCATGAATATTTGCACATAACTATCATTTAATTGGAACGTCCGATGTTAGGTCTACATCTGAAATTATGATGGTTTACCCTATCTGGTACAAATTAATAGTTGGTACGATGTACACGTTTACTACTACAACAAGCTGACTCATCTTTTATGTATCATTAGTTGAACCAGAGATATTTTCGGTCTGACATTCACAGGCATTCGTTTTGCTGAACCGATCAAAGTTTAGACAATTTGGCAAAATGTTTTGCTCACCTTGAGCTAGCCCTGTAATGTGGAATAATATTTTTCTGTTTCGTTTTTTTATTTCCATCTTCAAATGAATCAGTCGCATTGATATCGCCAGCTGATAAAAGTAGTTTCATTTTTGTAAAGGTAGTGTATACATATGCATATTATTTGACACCCAAGATAAATGATTTTAATATGAACACAGTTACCACTTTTGTTGTTTATGTATACATATGGTGATGTTCCTAAGAAAATTAAAAGTCAGTAAAAATCATCAGTTAAGACCAATTAAATCTGAGGATAAAATTTCAGATGAGTCGGTGAACACAAAAGACAGAATGACCGTTCTGATCACTTGACAAATTTGGCACCAAATAAATGGCTAGAGGGGGTGGGGGGGGGGGGATTAATCTGAGATTGCTGAAACAATAATAAAATAGTTTCATTGCTCAAATGCAACATAACATTTATTGTATGTGTCAAACATACAAAGGGATACTGGTACTGGGCACAATAGAGGCTGTTAAAAATACTGTTAAACGGGGCTTCTAGAATTTTTATAAAAATCCACTAGCCATGGGATCAGCAATTTCAAAAATTTACTAGCCTCGATTAAAAATTCACTAGTCTTACTTTACTTTAAGTTGATACAGTTTTACTAAATAATAGTAATAATCAGATATGTCAGCTAAAAAGGGAGATAGAGCTTATAAACACTAACATTGGGGGTGGGTGGGGTGGGGGCAGGATATTAATATTTACAAAGTAGACTTAACTGCAACATTTGACTTTTTTTTACTAGCCGTCGGATATGGTAATAGTAGTTATTTACTGGCCTGACACTGAATATCACTAGCCATGGGAGTGGGGCTACCATAATCTACAAGCCCTGCTTAAATTATGTTGCTGTAACTGTTGTAAGCTACTGTAGTTTTTCATCAGTTGCGTTTCCATACACATCGCAACTTGTTTCCTTTGATGTCCAGGGTGCAGACTGATCAATTTTCTTTTCTGTGTGTGAAAAAGTTGTACATTTTGAAACAGCTGAGCTGGGTGTTGTAAAATATGATAGGATGCGGAAAAATAAAGAGGGGGTGGCAAAACACGATAGAGGGGCGGCCCGTCCCACTTAAATGGAGCAGTGAGGACACTGGCACTAAGATTGACAGCAGACATTTACCACACCATTATTTTGGCTTCATTCACAATAGAAAAAAGAAAGAAATGTTTTATTTAACGACGCACTCAACACATTTTATTTACGGTTATATGGTGTCAGGCATATGGTTATGGACACCACACAGATTTTGAGAGGAAACCCGCTGTCGCCACTACATGGGCTACTCTTTCCGATTAGCAGCAAGGGATCTTTTATTTGCGCTTCCCACAAGCAGGATAGCACAAACCATGGCCTTTGTTGAACCAATTATGGATCACTGGTCGGTGCAAGTGGTTTACACCTTCCCATTGAGCCTTGCGGAGCACTCACTCAGGGTTTGGAGTTGGTATCTGGATTAAAAATCCCATGCATCGACTGGGATCCGAACCCAGTACCTTCCAGCCTGTAGACCGATGGCCTAACCACGACGCCACTGAGGCCGGTCATTCACAATAGATATAACATAATTATCTCACCAGGGGTTCAGAAAGTACTCGCCTGGTCACCAAATGCAAGTAAACATTCTGACGGACTAGTTAAAAAAATGCAACTACCAGTCCGACGGGCGATCTGCATTTTTGATTTTGTTTGTCATGTGATGTTGATCACTTATCAGGTGTTCTTAATCATGCTTTGTCACTGAAAACACTGTATATTATAATAGTATTAATAATATATTATTCTATAGACTTGCGGACGAGTAGAAATTCTGGCGGGCTAGTAAAATTTAGTAAATTCTGGTCTGGCGGGCTAGTGAATTATTTTCGATTTCTGCATCTTTGTCTCGCCATAATTTCCAAGGATTATTTTCTTTTCAAAATTTTTATTCGCGACACTTCTAGTCATTTGAAGATTGATCAGCAGCTACTGTTTATTCTTTGAAAATTGTGCACATAGTGATCTCCAAAACACAATACACAGTTCATGAACAAAATGTTGCCTTATTTCACTTCTTGTACAACTTTTTAAATTATAATATTTTCTGTAAACATCAATAGGAAGGAAGGAAGTGCTTTATTTAACGACGCGCTCAACACATTTTATTTACGGTTATATGGCATCAGACATAATGTTACGGAGCACACAGATATTGAGAGAGGAAACCCGCTGTGGCTACTTCATGGACTACGCTTTTCGATTAGCAGCAAGGGATCTTTTATATGCACCATCCCACAGACAGGATAGTACATACCACAGCCTTTGTTACACCAGTTGTGGAACACTGGCTGGAACAAGTAACAGCCCAATGGGGCCACCGACGGGGATCGATCCTAAACCGACCGCACACCAAGCGAGCACTTTTCCACTGGGCTACAGTAAACATGAATAGATAAATTACTAAACTTTAAACAAAATATTTTCAATATCAGTTTTTGTCTCGTCTTTATGAAGTAAAAAGGCGAGATATGGGTATTATTTTTGCGATAGCATCAACTTTTGCATTTGTAACTTTCTGTCTTAACCTTTTTTTTCCCTTCCGTAAATAATTTACATCTTACGTTGTAGAACCTAAATGGCTTAAATGGGATCGATCCCCGTAAATGGGTCCATTGGGCTATTTCTTGCTCCAGCCAGTGCACCACGACAGGTATATCAAAGGCCGTGGTATATTCTATCCTGTGTGTGGCCTGGTAATAAAAAGATCCCTTGCTACTAATGGGAAAATGTAGCGGGCTTCCTCTCTAAAAGTAGACGTTAAAAGTACCAAATGGTTGACACCCAATAGCTGATGATTTATAAATCAGTGTGCTCTACTCTAATGGTGTTGTTAGACAAAACAAACTTTAATTTTTTAAACTGGCAGTAACATCTTACCTTTTAAGACTTCCACAATCTGAGGTGCAGTGCTTCGTAGCCTGATAGGCTTCGATGGAGTTTGTTTCTTTTCATCCATGTCATAAAAATTACATTGTCAGGTTTTCTAGTATTTTAATATATTGAAGTTTTGTGTTTTTGTTTTAGAATGATTCTAGGAGTGGCGGTGAATCTCCTCTAGGTGATCAGGAAATCGGAAACACTGGGTGTACGCAAGCGGATGTAGCCATGGAAACCGACAGTAATGTGTCAAGTGACATGGCACAGGTAAAAACCACACACAAACTTAAATGATGCTATTTGGTAAAAATTTAAAAGTCATTACGCCTTTTTGAAATGTTTACATGTTATAAAGATATCCTTATATTACTGAAATGTAAAAAAAAAAAAAAGTCATACGTCACTGGAAAACATTTTGATCCATGGGCCATAAAGTGAATAGGTGTATGAATCACAGTTTTCAAAAGCTAAGACATCCGCATCTATATCTGACATTCATTTGTGTTAGGGGGTGGGACATACCCCAGTGGTAAAGTTTCACTTGATGCATGGTCGGTTTTGGGATCGATCCCTGTCAGTGAGTGCATGGGCTATTTTTCGTTCCACGCAGTGCACCACTACTAGTGTATCAAGGGCTGTGGTATGTGTTATCCTGTTTGCGGGATGGTGCCTATAAAAGATCCTTTGCTACTTATGAAAAAATTTAGTGAGTTTCCTCTCTAAGACTATATGTCAAAATATCCAAATGTTTGACATCCAATAGCCAATGATTAATAAATCAATGTGCTCTAGTGATGTCGTTAAACAAAACAAATTCTTTTTTTTTAAATTTCGTTATGCCAAGCCAAGGACAACTCTATAACTTGTCAACTGTGTCAGTTGTGAATTTTACAAACAATATGTTTTATTTTGATTTGGCAAAAACAATTCATGTATTGATGGATATTTTATTGAAAAATAACTGTTTCTGCATTTTTGATGTTAAAGGTACCTACCCTAGTTTTTAAACACTAAGGCATAGTTTTGACTATTAGAGCCGTTTTTGATAATGGAATTATACTTTACTTAGATTTTATTGTTTACATTATCCATTTCCACACATTCGAAGTGTTTTTGGTCATCCTGGTGTTTTTAATATCACAAAATGCATTTCTCATATTTTTAAAAACGCACATGTGTCTGAGAGGTAACAGTTATGGAGTCGAGTTTTAGTCTTATTTTTAGAGGGTATTTCACCATTTCAAAGTCACAGACTCATGTTTCACTCAATTGTAACTTTATCCAAATGTGTTATATGTTTGTAGATTAACTAAACTTTGTGTTAATTTACACGGGTTTAAACTAGAGTCTGTCCCTTTAATTAAATAATTTGCGAAGTTTTGGCTCACCCAGAGCTACCCTGCTAAATGAGATGTGTAGGCGGGATTTAACTCAGTCAGTTGAGGTGAGTGGGCGGGATTTAACTCAGTCGGTTGAGGGGAGTAGGCGGGATTTAACTCAGTCGATTGAGGGGAGTAGGCGGGATTTAACTCAGTTGAGGCGAGTGGGCGGGATTTAACTCAGTCGGTTGAGGGGAGTAGGCGGGATTTAACTCAGTCGGTTGAGGGGAGTGGGTGGGATTTAACTCAGTCGGTTGATGGGAGTGGGAGGGATTTAACTCAGTCGGTTGATGGGAGTGGGCAGGATTTAACTCATTCGGTTGATGAGAGTGGGCGGGATTTAACTCATTCGGTTGACGGGAGTGGGCGGAATTTAACTCATGCTGTTGACGGGAGTGGGCGGGATTTAACTCATTCGGTTGATGGGAGTGGGCAGGATTTAACAGTCGGTTGAGGGGAGTGGGTGGGATTTAACTTAGTCGGTTGAGGGGAGTGGGTGGGATTTAATTCAGTCACTTGAGGGGAGTGGGTGGGATTTAACTCAGTCGGTTGAGGGGAGTGGGCGGGATTTAACTCAGTCACTTGAGGGAAGTGGGTGGGATTTAACTCAGTTGAAGGGAGTGGGTGGGATTTAACTCAGTCGGTTGAGGGGAGTGGGTGGGATTTAACTCAGTCAGTTGAAGGGAGTGGGTGGGATTTAACTCAGTCGGTTGAGGGGAGTGGGTGGGATTTAACTCAGTCAGTTGAGGAGAGTGGGAAGGATTTAACTCATTCGGTTGAGGGAAGTGGGTGGGATTTAACTCAGTCGGTTGAGGGGAGTGGGCAGGATTTAACTCAGTCGGTTGAGTGCTCAGTTTCCGTATTGTTTACTTTAATTAAATAATTTGCAATGTTTTTTGCTCACACAGAGTTAGCACATTTAACTTCGGCCACTCACCAAATTCCCCAATCGCAAATTTTAATAACAAACTGGCAAATTTTATTTTAATTTGATGAATAAATTTCATGAAATAATAGTTATTTCATTAGAAAATAACTGGGGTTTTGTAATTTTTGAAGTTTAAGTAGATGATTTGGTGAAATGTTTTGCTCACACAGATCTAGGCCTGCTGAATGCATGGCTCCAACTTAAGAATTTGTCTCCCATGTCTAAAGAAACAGCCCACCGATGGCAATTTTGAGCCTGCCTATGGCAATTTTTTTTTTATGTTACATTTACAGCAAATAAACATGACCGATAGTTATTTTGTTCTATGTAGATATATTTCAAATGCACAAATGTTAAATACTGGCAGATAATACACACTAGGTGTATACATTTTGTCATTGTTGAGGAGCTTTATTGACAGGACTTTTATGCCGTCGGAGATGATCTTTACCTATGGCAATTTATATCTCAACGACGGCAATTGCCGTTGGTGCAGTCATTAAGTTAAATGCAGAACTGTACGTACAATTGCAGGGCTAGTTCTGGGTGAGCAAACCAATTTGCCAAATTGTCTATTAAACTTCAAACAATTGCAGAAATTGTTAGCTATTTTCTAAATAATGTCAATTATTACATGAAATTATTTCGTCAAACTAAAATAAAATTCACCAACAGCTTTCAAAATTCACAGTTGGCGAATTTGGCGAGTGCCAGAGCTAGTCCTGCAATTGTTTTACGTATATGTTTTTTTGTTGGGGTTTTTTCAGTCGTGCGATATGGATGCGAGTTTTGCGTCGTACGTCAGTGACTCGAGTACGGTTAACACAAGTACGGGTAGTTCCGCGAACACAAGCACCTCCAGACAACGATGTCTCCAGAGACCAGGCATACAGTGGAAGAAAGGGGAGAAGATAGAGGCCATGGACTCGTTCCGCAAATGGTAAACGTGTAACCACGACTGGTATATCAAAGGCTGTGGTATGTGCTATCCTGTCTTGTGGGATGGTGCATATAAAAGATCCCTTGCTACTAGTGAAAAAATGTAGTGGGTTTCCTCTCTATGACTGCGTCAAAAATGACCATGTTTGACATCCAATAGCCGACGATTAATAAATCAGTGTGCTCTAGTGGTGTCGTTAAACAAAACAAACCTTTTTTTTTAAATAATAATCTGTTGGATAATCGGGGTTTCTAGAAATTTTATAAAATCCACTAGCCATAGGATCAGAAAGAAAGAAGGAAATGTTTTATTTAATGACGCACTCAACACATTTTATTTACGGTTATATGGTGTCAGACATATGGTTATGGATCACACAGATATTGAAGGAGGAAACCAGCTGTCGCCACTTCATTGGCTACTCTTTTTCAATTAGCAGAAAGGGATATTTTATATGCACCATCGCACAGACAGGATAGTACACAGCACGGCCTTTGATATACCAGTCATGGTGCACTGGCTGGAGTGAGAAATAGCCCAATGGGCCCACTGACGGGGATCGATCCCAAACCGATCGCGCATCAAGCGAGCGCTTTACCACTGGGTTACGTCTCGCCCCGTAAAAGTGTAACGATAAGCATGGGTCTCCGTTCTATTCAACTTCAGGATTAATAATAATAGTAACCTTATGAAAATAGTTCCAGCCAATGCACCACAACTGGTATATATCAAAGGCTGTGGTATGTGCTATCCTGTCTATGGGATGGTGTACATATAAAAGATCCCTTGCTACTAATGAAAAAATGTTGCTGGTCTTGTCTCTATGATTGCATCAAAAATGACATATGTTTGACATCCAATAGCCGACAATTAATAAATCAATGTGCTCTAGTGGTGTCGTTAAACAAAACAAACTTTTTTTTAAAGAATAATAGTAACCATCTGTTGGATAATCAGGGTTTCTAGAATTTTTATAAAATCCACTAGCCATGGGATCAGTGATTTTAAAAATTTACTAGCCACGATTAAAAATTCACCAGCCCTACTTTACTTTTAAGTTGATACAATTTTACTAAATAATAGTAATAATCAGATATGCCACCTAAAGGGGGTGATAGAGCTTTAAAACAATAACATTGGGGGGTTGGGGTGGGGGCAGGATATTCATATTTACAAAATAAACTTAAATACAGCATTTGACAACTTCTTTTTTTCACTAGCCATCAGGTATGGCGATAGTTGTTATTTACTAGCCCATCATTGAATATCACTAGCCACGGGAGTGGGGCTACCATAATTTAGAAGCTGTGACTAGGATTAAAGGGACATTTCTGAGTTCGCTGCATTGTTGATGTTTCTGACTAATAAAATATTTCTATGATTAAACTTACATATTAAATCAATTTTTTTGTTTAGAATATCAGTGTCTGTATATTCAATATGTTTCTGGTCGACTTAATATTTGTAAGAAGCCCAAACTGGATTTTGTTTTCAAATAATTTCGTACATACAAAAAAATTATATTTTAGGAAATAAAATAAAATTTAACCTTGTACAAATATTAGAACGATCAGAAACATGTTTAATATACAGCCACTAATATTTTATGCTGAAAAATATATTTGATATGTAATTACAATCGTTAAAAAGTGTCTGTTAGTCGATAACATCTTAAAAATTACAGCAAACTCAGGAATGTCCCTTTAATAATAATAGTAACCATATGTTGCATAACAAACATTTCTCTTCCTTTCTCTTACCTTCTGTCTTTCATATTGTAATTTATTTAGTCTATCACCCGCCCCGTCTCCCTCCCTCCCTCCCCCCACCCCCCGGAGCGGGTCGTAGCCCAATGGTAAAGCTTGGTCTGTCTAGGATCGATCCCAGTCGGTGGGCTCAATGGATTATTTCTCATTCGTGGTATGTGCTATCCTGTCTGTGGGATGGTGCATGTAAAAGATCCCTTGCTACTAATGGAAAAATGTAGCGGGTTGTCTCTGTATGACTGTCAAAATGACCATATGTTTGACATCAAATAGCCGATGATTAATAAATCAATGTGCTCTAGTGGTGTCGTTAAACAAAACAGTTTATTTATCTAGATCCCTTGCTACTAATGGAAAAATGTAGCAGGTTTCCTATCTAAGACCATATGTCGAAATTACCAAATGTTTTGATATCCAATCGCCAATGATTGATAAATTAACGTGCTCTAGTGGCGTTGTTAAACAAAACAAACTGTTTTAACGACCACTGTAACATATTGACTTTCTATCACCAGGTATGCAGCCAAGTTTGCTGACATAGACTTCGAGGATAAGCTCGTTTTGATCCACTTCGAAGGCTGGAACCAGCGTTACGACGAATGGATTCCGTTTAACAGCGAAAGATTGCGTCCAATGACCCGCCACTCGGGACGAAAAGAAGGGAGCAGAAAGCAGAAACGTGAGGTGAATATGGGGATGGTTTGATAACAGTGTACACCTGCAGAGCTTATAAAATCCACTAGCCATGGGATCAGTGATTTTGAATATTTACTAGCCACAAATAAGTTAATACAATTTTACTAACAGTAATAATGTTGCCAATAGAGAGGGAGATAAAGCTTAAAAAGACTAAGATTGGGGGATTTTTTTTGTTTTAAGGCTGGAGGGGGTGGATTTTGTTTTGTTGTTGTTGTGGGGGGGTTTAATTGCAACGTTCTTGGTAGAAACCAAGGCTTCTAGAATTTTTATAAAAATCCACATTTTCAGTGGATCAGTGATATAAAAAAGTTACTAGCCACAATTAAAAATTCACTAGCCCTACTTTACTTAAGTTAATACAATTTTACTAAATAATAGTAATAATTAAATATGTGACCTAAAGGGGAAGATAGAGCTTTAAAACACTAACATTGGGGGGTTGGGGTAGGGGTAGGATATTCATATTTGCAAAATCAAAACTCAACATTTGAATTTTTTGCAACATTTGACTAGTCTTATTTCTAGCCTAACATTGACTTCTTATTTTTTTTCACTAACCATCAGGCATGGCAATAGTAATTATTTACTAGCCCAACATTGAATATCACTAGCTATGGGAGTGGGGCTACCATAGTCTAGAAGCCCTGTCTGGCATGGCAGTAGTAATTATTTACTAGCCCAACATTGAATATCACTAGCTATGGGAGTGGGGCTACCATAATCTAGAAGCCCTGTCTGGTATGGCAATAGTAATTATTTACTAGCCCAACATTGAATATCACTAGCTATGGGAGTGGGGCTACCATAATCATAATCTAGAAGCCCTGTCTATGGGAGTGGTCTGGTATGGCAATAGTAATTATTTACTAGCCCAACATTGAATATCACTAGCTATGGGAGTGGGGCTACCATAATCTAGAAGCCCTGTCTGGCATGGCAATAGTAATTATTTACTAGCCCAACATTGAATATCACTAGCTATGGGAGTGGGGCTACCATAATCTAGAAGCCCTGTCCTGGCAATAGTAATTATTTACTAGCCCAACATTGGCATGGTGATAGTAGTAATTATTTACTAGCCCAACATTGAATATCACTAGCTATGGGAAGTGAGGACTACCATAATCTAGAAGCCCTGTCTGGCATGGCAATAGTAGTTATTTACTAGCCCAACATTGAATATCACTAGCTATGGGAGTGGGGCTACCATAATCTAGAAGCCCTGTCTGGCATGGCAATAGTAATTATTTACTAGCCCAACATTGAATATCACTAGCTATGGGAGTGAGGCTACCATAATCTAGAAGCCCTGTCTGGCATGGCAATAGTAATTATTTACTAGCCCAACATTGAATATCACTAGCTATGGGAGTGGGGCTACCATAATCTAGAAGCCCTGGTGGAAACCCTTGTATATCGCAAGTGCCAGCACAAAAAACATTTAGTATTCTGGAGTGAATTATGTGAATATAACCATAAATAAAATGTGTTGAGTGCGTCGTTAAATAAAACATATCCTTCAGTCATGTAAATATTGTACATGGGTTAAATTAATTTCAGTTTAGTTTTCACAGATTTCTAATATAGAAATATTGCGCTTGCAGCTTTGTGGTAATTCCTTTCAATTTTATATTTGTGATGCAATTAGTGTACTCTAACATAATGATAGATTTGTTTTCTTCTTCAGCACAGGCCTGGTGAACGGGTGCTGGCGAAGTGGACGGACTGTAAAATGTACCCGGCCAAAGTGACGGATGTCAGGAGCGATGGTGCGTAGCAGCGTGGCTATAGTCCATCCCACAGGGAATGCCTTTCTTCATACCTTGAAATTTACTACCAATTATTTATTTATGAGCAGATTGTTATCTAAATTGAACACAAAACTAGTAATCAGGGCATCTAGATTATGGTAGCCCCACTTCCATGGCTAATGATATGCAATGTTGGGCTAGTAAATAACTACTATTGCCATGCCCGATGGCTTGTGAAATTTGTTTTGGACAAATGTTGCAGTTAAGTCTATTTTGTAAATATGAATATCCTGACCCAACCCCAACCCCAATGTTAGTGTGTTTAAGCTATATCTCCCTCCTTAGGTGACATCTGATTATTACTATTATTTAGTAAAATTGTATTAACTTAAAGTAAAGTAGGGCTAGTGAGTTTTTAATTGAGGCTAGTAAAAAAATTTAATCACTGATCCTATGGCTAGTGGATTTTTAAAAAATTCTAGAAGCTCTTGTAATTTTTGTTTTATTTCCAAAACACTTTTTTTGTTTTTTCTTACGTCAAACCAAACTGAAATTATTTACAAAAACACATTTTTGTAGATGATGGGATGGACTATAGTTAGTTTGTTTTGTTTAACGACACCACTAGAGCACATTGATTAATTAATCATCGGCTATTGGATGTCAAATGTTTGGTAATTTCTGACTCATAGTCATCAGAGGAAACCCGCTAAAAAAAAAAAAAACTAAAAAACGTTTGTTTTGTTTAACGACATCACTGGAGCACATTGATTAAGTAATCATTGCCTATTAGATGTCAAACATTTGGTAAATTCTGACTCGTAGTCATCAGAGGAAACCCGCTACATTTTTCCTAATTCAGCAAGGGATCTTTCATATGCACTTTCTCACAGACAGGACAGTACATACCACAGCCTTTGTCCAGATGTAGTACACTGGTTGAAAAAAACAACAACGTGGCAGTCTGTTGTATACAAATACAACAGGACAGGGACAGATGTAGGGGTGTAATTTGAAAAACAGCACCTATAGTATTCAAAAATACATTGAGAAGATAAAGTTAAGGTTTGTTTTGTTTGGCTCACTGGCGGGGATCGATCCCAGATCGACCGAGCATCAGGTGAACACTTCACCACTAGGTCACATCCCCCTCTACACTAAGAAAAGTAACATACATTGTACGTATGACAGTCGTGTCTTAAAATGCCCAGCCAACAAATAAATTTAAAAAAAAAAATAACCAAATTAATTATTATATACATGTATATTCTGTTAAACAGTGGATTTGGGTGATTGGGTGGCACTTTTGTTTTGACTATTTTGGGGTGAGAAACATCAGTCTGACCCTCCTGAAAAATAAGAAAATGTTACCTTTTTAGTTTTAAAATAATGTTTCAAATATTTGCGTGATTTTTTAGGTTCATTGGAGGTTGTGTTCTATGATGGCTTCAAGCGAAGTGTCCAGCCAATCAACGTTCGGTCGATACCACAGGAATACAAACAGATCGTCAAGTCAGAATTCAAGAAACTGGTGACTTTTATCAATATTAATATCAGTTAACTGGTGACTCTTATCAATATTAATATCAGTTAACTGGTGACTCATCAATATTAATATCAGTTAACTGGTGACTCTTATCAATATTAATATCAGTTAACTGGTGACTCTTTTATCACTATTAATATCAGTTAACTGGTGACTCTTATCAATATTAATATCAGTTAACTGGTGACTCTTATCAATATTAATATCAGTTAACTGGTGACTCTTATCAATATTAATATCAGTTAACTGGTGACTCTTATCAATATTAATATCAGTTAACTGGTGACTCTCTTATCAATATTAATATTAGTTAACTGGTGACTCTCTTATCAATATTAATATCAGTTAACTGGTCACTCTTTTATCAATATTAATATCAGTTAACTGGTGACTCATCAATATTAATATCAGTTAACTGGTGACTCTTATCAATATTAATATCAGTTAACTGGTGACTCTTTTATCACTATTAATATCAGTTAACTGGTGACTCTTATCAATATTAATATCAGTTAACTGGTGACTCTTATCAATATTAATATCAGTTAACTGGTGACTCTTATCAATATTAATATCAGTTAACTGGTGACTCTTATCAATATTAATATCAGTTAACTGGTCACTCTTTTATCAATATTAATATCAGTTAACTGTTGACTCTATTATCAATTAATATCAGTTAACTGGTGACTCTTTTATCACTATTAATATCAGTTAATTGGTGACTCTTATCAATATTAATATCAGTTAATTGGTGACTCTTTTATCAATTAATATCAGTTAACTGGTGACACTTTTATCAATATTAATATCAGTTATACAATGCAGCAAACTGAGGAATGTCCCATTAACCATATGTCCGACGCCATATAACCGTCAATGAAATGTGTTGAGTGCGTCATTAAATAAAACATTTCTTTTTATAAAACTTTTAAGAGTCTTGACTCAAATCTTCTAATGCGTCACCTGCATGCAGTTTGTCTCAAAACGTTATTAGAGTTTTATAAGCATTCTGTCCAATCATCTGTCACACATAGTTTTTCAGACCTTGGTTTTTCCACCTTGCCTCACGATATTGAGCTGAAATGTTGCTGTATATTGCGTTATAATGTAGAGTAACAGATCAATTTGACTTACTTTGGAAGGCCGTGGTATGTGCTATCTTGTCTGTGGGATGGTGCATATAAAAGATCCCATGCTACTAATTGAAAAACATAGCGGGTTTCCCTCAATGACTGTGTCAAAATAACCATATGTTTGACATCCAATAGCTGATGATTAATAAATCAATGTGCTCTAGTGGTGTCGTTAAACAAAACAAACTTCTTTTCTTCTTTTTTTTCTTTGGAATTTAACTATTTTTGACAGAGTTATGACCCTTGAAATTTATGGACATAAAAATTTGTTCGGCCTGGAAGGGGACATGTATTGCTTTAGCAGTATGCTTGTAATTGGTTTTTGTTTTTATTCACAGGAGCGTAAACTTACTCCTGGGGGTCGTACTGAAGGCGAAAGTGAGTGTTTGCTATTTTTAGACTGCATTCAGTATTTAGTATTGAGGATAGGGCCTTCACGAACTTGAGTACTCGAGGATCAAACTCGACCTGGACCTATATTTCTATATCGGAAAATACTTGCTGTCATGTTTTTTTAATTAATGTTAGCAGCATAATTTAACCAAATATATATGACAATAATTTAACAAAAACATATAGTTGACATAATTTGGTTTGTGTAAACTTCATTGATAGATGTGTGACATAGGAATGCAAAGTTTCATGGAAAATTAGATAAATGAAAGTGACCACAACATGACATCATTTTTCCCCAGTCTTTAATCTGTGCACTTTCATAATGTCTTGTTTAGTTATTATGTAAGTCATTATGTGTTCATTGATGTACGGTGTAATAAATCAAATACTATACTCGTTCCCGTGTGAGACCATTTATATTACCTCTCGTGTGTTTTTAATAGGACATCACTCGCTTCTGCTTGTGATGTACAATTAAAAACACACTCGTAATATAATCGGTCTCACATGGGAACTCGTTTAGTATTCTCTATGTATCTCAGAGACAGACGTTTTTGCATGAGGTGCATGATAGACTCCCCATCAGTAAACCAGTTGATTATTTCCCCTTCTTCCATTACTGATATAACAGTTTAGCATGAGGTGTGGAAGACAGTGGGAAACCAGTGCTCTCCTGATGCACGATCAGTTTAAGATCGATCGCTGTCAGTAGAACCTTTGGCTAAATTTCTCCAGCCAGTGCTCCACAACTGATGTACTTGAACTTGAAACTTGTTTTACATGCCTATATCCACTAGGTTTCAGCCATGTCTCCCTCGGGTCCTACCCCTTGCATGGCCAGAGGTTTGATCCGAGGGAGAGACATTTAAGGGGGTAATTTTGATATTATACCAAAAGGGGAGAACTGATGTAGCAACGGCCATGGTATTTATAGAATCCTGGGGCCTAATTCACAACGGTCTCTTAGGCTCTGCTAGACAACAAATCATCCTCTTTGCAAGTCTTTTAGCATTGCACTGCGATATCGCAAAGTTGCAAGAGTTGAGTGAATGAGGTCCCTGCCTTGCTGCTAATTGAACAATGTAGCCTATGTTGTAGTGGCTGTGAGTTTCCTCTCTCATTAATTATCCCTGTGATCGTTAACTCTATATCTAACCCCATCTAACCGTAATTAAAATGTGTGTCGTAAATAAAACACTTCTTCCTTCCTTCTATTTTGTTTTTGTTTTTTTAAATCAGGGAAACATCACAAACCTGAAATCCGCTCAAGATCGAGCAGTCGTGATGGCAAGGAAGAAACGGGTTAGTGGTTTCCATAGCAGCAGTTATAGTATTGGCGAATACTGGAAAATAATATACTGATGGAAAGAAATAAGGGAACACATGTAAACAGATAATAATGCATGAGTGGCCGTTAGATACCATTATCTCACAAGTTGTTTATATAGAGAATAATGCATGAGTGGCCGTTAGATACCATTTATCTTACAAGTTGTTTATATAGAGAATAATGCATGAGTGGCCGTTAGATACCATTTATCTTACAACGAGTTGTTTATATAGAGAATAATACATGAGTGGCTGTTAGATACCATTTATCTCACAATGAGTTGTTTATATAGAGAATAATGCATGAGTGGCCGTTAGATACCATTTATCTTACAACGAGTTGTTTATATAGAGAATAATACATGAGTGGCTGTTAGATACCATTTATCTTACAAGTTGTTTATATAGAGAATAATACATGAGCGGCCGTTAGATACCATTTATCTTACAATGAGTTGTTTATATAGAGAATAATGCATGAGTGGCCGTTAGATACCATTTATCTTACAACGAGTTGTTTATATAGAGAATAATACATGAGTGGCCATTAAATACCATTTATCTTACAAGTTGTTTATATAGAGAATAATACATGAGTGGCCCATTAGATACCATTTATCTTACAACGAGTTGTTTATATAGAGAATAATACATGAGTGGCCGTTAGATACCATTTATCTTACAACGAGTTGTTTATATAGAGAATAATACATGAGTGGCCGTTAGATACCATATATCTTACAACGAGTTGTTTATATAGAGAATAATACATGAGTGGCCATTAGATACCATTTATCTTACAACGAGTTGTTTATATAGAGAATAATACATGAGTGGCCGTTAGATACCATATATCTTACAACGAGTTGTTGATATAGAGAATAATACATGAGTGGCCGTTAGATACCATTTATCTCACAACGAGTTGTTTATATAGAGAATAATACATGAGTGGCCATTAGATACCATTTATCTTACAAGTTGTTTATATAGAGAATAATACATGAGTGGCCGTTAGATACCATTTATCTTACAAGTTTTTTATATAGAGAATAATATATGAGTGGCCTTTAGATACCATTTATCTCACGAGTTGTTTTAAAATGTATTTAAACCAGATTTAAAGCAAATTTTAACATCTTTTTCGACTATAACTGCTTTTTCGACTAAAAGTTATTTACAGCTGTTGCACTTGTAGTTGACTTACACGTCACAGACACCTGATTGTCAGGTTAACTATATGTCACAGTTTGTTCACATCGACGTCTGCTGTACGTTATAAATGAACAGTTAGTTCTTTCTATAAAGAGTGTTCAACTTTTTAAAGATTGTTTTCACATCTCTGAGTCATTCTTCTAGTGCAACAGAACCATATTTCTTTTCAACATTACCTGTCCTCAAACAAGTGCACTCCCCCCTTCGTCTAGTAGTCTGCTCAGAACATCCCAAAAGCCAATGGGATAGCCTAAATTCTTCTACTGCATACTCCTCAGTAGTTCTGGTCACGTGACTGTAACTTCCTTCTTTTTCTCTTCGCTGTTGGAATGTTCGGACCAGACTACTAGCCGTAGTAGGGGGGGAGTGCACTTGTTTGAGGACAGGTAATGTATCCATAAAAGAGAAAACCCTCACGTTTTTTTCCATTTTTATTTTTGAGTATATACTGTTATTCAAACCGATGGTGACAATTTCTTGAATTCACAGTTCCATTGGCATCTCCAAAATCAAAAATGAGAGACGTTAAACGGCGACCCACGTCGTTGAAGATGTTAAAGAGACGGAAGCTCGCGATGACCAAAACTCTGGCTTCACACCGGTCGTCTGGTCGGAAACGCGTCCTCAACGAGATGAAGAAAGCCGAGCAGCGGAGAAAAGTTCAGCAAAAAGTATTTCCAAAGGTGAGCATTTATTTCTTTTTTTCTTGTGGGGGCGGAACGTAGCCCTGTGGTAAAGTGCTCACTCGATGCACGGCCAGTCTGGGATCAATTCCCATCGGTGGACCCATTGGGCTATTTCTCGTTCCAGCCAGTGCACCACGACTGGTATATCAAAGGCCGTGGTATGTACTACCCTGTCTGGGGGATGGTGCATATAAAAGAACCCTTGCTGCTAATCGAAAAGAGTAGCCCATGAAGTGGCGACTACAGGTTTCATCTCTCTATATCTGTGTGGTCCTTAACCATGTGTCAGATGCCATATAACCATAAATAAAATGTGTTGAGTGTCTTGTTAAATAAAATATTTCTTTCTTTTTCTTTTCTTTCTTAGCCTGACCTCACACAATGGCATTTTCAACCTGTGTTAGCATTCATTCATTTTAACTGATTTTCGTGCTTATATCCAATTAAGGTTCAAGCACGCTGTCCTGGGCAAACAACTCAGCTATCTGGGCTGTCTGTCCAGGATAGTGGGTTAGTTGTTAGTTGGTTACTGAGAAAGAAGAGAGTGTAGTGGTCTTACACTTACCCACTGAGTGGTTAAAACTCACTCTAGGTGGGAGCCGGTACCGGGCTGCGAACCCAGTACCTACCAGCCTGTTAGTCCGATGGCTTAATCACTGTGTTAGCAGCCTGGTCTGAACATCCCAACAACCAATGGAATGGCTTAAAATCTCTGCCTGTTTTTTAAAATTAGTAAAAAAACTTAACCTCTGTAAACGGGATACCTCTAAAATCTGGACATTTTACTTGGTTCCTAGGGTGTCCAGTTTAGAGGGATTTCACTGTGTATTAAAAGCCATGAAAATGTTGTGGGACCGTCCTTGGTAGCGTGGGGGTTAAACCACTGGACTTAAATTAAAGTCAGTAGGTTTCGAGTTCACATCCTAGTACCGGATCTCACCCTGATGTAGTTTTAACACATTTTATTTATGGTTATA
The DNA here is from genome assembly GCF_016097555.1 of Gigantopelta aegis. NCBI lineage: Eukaryota > Metazoa > Mollusca > Gastropoda > Neomphalida > Peltospiridae > Gigantopelta > Gigantopelta aegis. The sequence continues at coordinate 42,666,341 of NC_054705.1, read as the reverse complement.
TGGCGTCAGACATATGGTTAAGGACCACAAAGATATTGAGAGAGGAAACCCGCTGTCACCACTTCATGTGCTACTCTTTCCGATTAGCAGCAAGGGATCTTTTATATCCACCATCCCACAGACAGGGTAGTACATACCACGACCTTTGATATACCAGTCGTGGTGCACTGGCTGGAACGAGAAATAGTCCAAATGAGCCCACTGATGGAGATTAATCCCAGATCGACCGCGCGTCAAGTGAACGCTTTGGCCACTAGGCTATGTCGTGCCCCCCATTTCCATGGAGGTTTATCAGGAAAGATCACAAATTAGCTGGTACGGGTAGGTAGAGAATTTGGTTTGGGGCCGGCCATTGATGGAAATGTGTCAAATTAAATTACACCTGATGATTTTTTTTATTATTACAGTCGAACTTGGTCTAACGGGCACCTCTATATAATGGCCACCTGCCCATAACGGCTACCCTGAAACCCCCCAACACATTTCTTTCTTTATTTGACCCCTATAGAATGGTCACCTGTCCAACGCGGCCACTGACCACTATTTTTCAGCAAAAATAAGGTCTGAATCTGCATTACCGGCTAAAACATTATTTGAAAAAAAAAATCATATTCTTCCCACCATATATGATTGTACAGCAATTTAGTTCCCAGTAAATCCCATTGTTTTCTGCAGTGCCGCCATTGCTGTGTCATGTGACCGGAAAGTTTAGAGATTTGATTCGACTCAACAAAGAACAAACTTATTTTGATGTTATCATATGATGTTATTGTCGTAAACAAATATACGTTTACTAATGCTAAGCATTATTTTAATCCTTTTGTTAATTTAGTAAATGTCAACAGCTGTTCGGTTCCGGTGGTTGTATACTTTGCATTTGCTAGTTCAGCTCGAATCGTTACTCAATAACAAGGCGACTTCTTAATGGCTGTAGCCTATGAAAGCAGAATGTATTACAGTATCTGATTGTTGCAGTATTATCAAAGGCAATTATAACCAAGGTGCCCGAGTAGTCCCTACCGTCAACTGGGCATGATTGTTGTTCACAAGCAGTTTGCACCAAGCGGCAAATATTAATGAATTTAGATAGCTGGTATGCTTTGGTAAATCGCAACCTTATGTATCAAAATTGTTTTGTTTGCGGTTCGCAATGTAATCCCAATACATGTACTTTTATTATTTTGTGTTGTTTTTCTTTTCTTGGGGGTATTAACAAAGAAAATCAAATTGTTACAACAGTTAATAATGAAATTTTATAGCGAAATATGTTAGGGTTTCGATTGAATATCTTGGGACCTCTATATAAAAAGCCACCTGTCTATAACGGCCACTTTCTGTTGGTCCCTTGAGTGGTTGTTATATACAAGTTCGACTGTATTTAGTATATTTTTAATTTTCAGAAACGTCGAAGAATTTCCAGGAAGTCGCTGTCTGCAGCAAGCAAAGAAGCTGATACTGGTAAAGCTGTCATACAGTCGTCAATCAAACACATACTCAACAGGAAAGGTATAGTTAAGCATTACAGATCCACAAATAAATTTTGTTGCATAATCATCAAACATTCTTGACAGTAAATGCACATCAGTTGCAGTCTTTGGTAAACTATGTATATATAGTGTTTGGTAAACTATGTATATATATACAATGTATATATATATATATATATATATATATATATATATATATATATATATATATATTGTTTGGTAAACTAGGTACATATAGTGTTGGGTAAACTAGGTACATATAGTGTTGGGTAAACTAGGTACATATAGTGTTGGGTAAACTAGGTACATATAGTGTTGGGTAAACTAGGTACATATAGTGTTGGGTAAACTAGGTACATATAGTGTTTGGTAAACTAGGTACATATAGTGTTGGGTAAACTAGGTACATATAGTGTTGGGTAAACTAGGTACATATAGTGTTTGGTAAACTAGGTACATATAGTGTTTGGTAAACTAGGTATATATATGTTTGGTAAACTAGGTACATATAGTGTTTGGTAAACTAGGTATATATATGTTTGGTAAACTAGGTATATATATGTTTGGTAAACTAGGTATATATAGTGTTTGGTAAACTAGGTGTATATAGTGTTTTTGGTGTGTTTTTTATGGGGGATTTCATACACCAAGTTTCACCCTCTTCACGGTGCAATTATGGGTGTGTCTCCCAAGTGTATGACTCCACATTGGGGACACACCTGGTGTAACAAAGGCTGTGGTATGTACTATCCTGTCTGTGGGATGGTGCATATAAAAGATCCCTTGCTGCTAATCAAAAAGAGTAGCCCATGAAGTGGCGACAGCGGGTTCCCTCCCTCAATATCTGTGTGGTCCTTAACCATGTGTCTGACACCATATAACCGAAAATGTGTTGAGTGCGTCGTTAAATAAAACATTTCCTTCCACATTGGGGATGATTGCAGGTTCTGTGTATCCTGGACTCTGGTGATACAAGATAGCTGGACTGACAGTAAGCGTGGAGCATGTCCCTGTCAAATAGTCCCATAACCGAAATGGAAATACTACAGCTTCACCATTCATCTCATTGTCATCCATGTTCGTAATGTCCCGTCCCAAAAAAAAATTCTTTGTCTCTGTGTTAAATGTTTATGGCGTTATTTTTAATTTTGTAATGTCTTCTTCTTTTTTTAGGTATATCACGCACAAAAAAGCGTGCCATTTCACTTCCCACTGCATCAGCAAAGTCCTCGTGTCCTTCACCTGTAGTGACTCCCGGCAGTGCAGGCTCATCGAAGTGTCACGCTGAAGGTAATGCCAGTTATCTCCCTTTGTAACATTCTCCAACTCACAGAGGCATCGAGATAAGCATTGTGACTGGTAACCCATTTACAGGTTACCACAACTATATGAAAGTTAGAATTTAATTCCTGTTACTACTACTTTTAACGCGGACGTTCTGAAATTGTATCGGTGCGCGCGAACATTGGTATGAGAAACGAAATCTGGAAGTAAATGAAAACATGGATTGCTGAAATTGCTTTGCAGTTGCACAAGTGCGCACGAACATCAGTGCAATTTTGTACGAGAAAACAAAACGTGGACAGCGGGTTTTCTCTCTATGTGGTCCTTAACCATATGTTTGATGCCATATAAAAGTAAATAAAATGTGTTGAGTGCGTTGTTAAATAAAACATTTCCTTTCTTGTTCGTAGGTGTGGCATTTGCCCCCAGTGCGGTTGCCTCTAAAGCGTTCAAGATAGAAGAGGATCACAATTTGTTCAAGTGTACGCACGAAGGATGCACAAAAAGCTTCCGGAAGGAGAAGTTGTTGGAGTCACACATCAAGTACTATCACCTTGACGACAGCAAGGCCATTCACGGCACAGCTCCACGAGCCAAGCGCAGGAAAACCATAAGCATCTGTGAGCTATAAATTTTTTTTATAAATTTAATTCCAAAAAAAAGTACAAGATTTAAAATTCAATTCTCAAGCTTCAAAAATAATTTTAAAATTGTGATTTTGTTGTTGGATTTGAGAAAATAAGCATAGAATAGTTTTTCAGGTGCCTGAGAATTAAAAATTGGCGTAAACTATTTATGGGTTATGCAAAACCAAGATGAGGTAACCTATTTCGGTTTTTGGGTGGGGGGGTTTTTTTTTTTTTTTTTGCATAACCCATCACAACAATGTAAATGATGTGCCAATTTTTATATGCAAAAAACTTGACATGTGTAAGTGACTTGCAAACAAAACTATCGTTTTCACAAAAAAGTTCAAAGGACTACATTTCCTCTTTTGTTTGAGAGAGTTAAAAAACAAATTAAAACATTTTTAAATTAATTAATATTGTCGCAAAAGAATTTGAAAAAAAAGAAGAAGAAAGTTCCTTCTTGTTGATAGTGGTTCTTAATGGTTGTGGAATTGATTTACATAAAAGGCGGGATTTAGCTCAGTTGAATGCTTGCATCGCTGGATTGAACCACCTCGGTGGACCTATTCAACTGATGGGGTTTTTTTCTATTTCCAACCAATACACTACAACTGGTCAACGGCAGTGGTATGTGCTTTTCTGTCTGTGGGAAAGTGCATATTGCTGCTAATGGAAAAATGGTGTGGGTTTCGTCTGATGACTACGAGTCAGAATTACCAAATGTTTGAAATGATTATTAATCAATGTGCTCTAGTGATGTCGTTAAACAAAACAAAATGTTTTCCTATCTGTGATTATACGCCAGAATTACCAAATGTTTGACATCCAGTAGCCGATGTTCTATTAATCAATGTGCTCTAGTGGTGTCATTAAACAAAACAAACTTCTTCCTATAGCCGATGATTCATTAATCAATGTGCTCTAGTGGCGTCATTAAACATAACAAACTTTTTTCTTTTTTATTTACATAATTGTGTATAATTTCAGGCTCCACTGATTCGGAACAGTCTATGTTGTCCGGAGGTAAGGGAACGTCAACACCAAACGATCCGTCGCCTTCTGTATCCCCGGCAAAGAGACGACATATCTCCGCAGACGGACTTCCATTTTCTACGGAAAGTCCCGTTCATTTTGCTTCACCCAAAGAAACACAAACACCACATGGTAACTGTCTATTTGTTTTTATTCTACAACCACTGTATACATTGGCAAGTTATGATGACCAGATGAATCTCTATATTTTCGGTCACTGACCAAAAATGTAGGTCACGTGACAAAAGCCCGACTCGACACAAGTGTTTCAGACTAGATTTTCAATAAACATACTCTTTAAATCATTTGTTTAAGTACAGTAAATGCAAATAACTTTTAGTTTTGCGATAACAATACAAAACTTGTATATTTATTTATGAATTAGAGCTTAGAAACGCTTTTTAAATGTTACAGAATGTAGCTAGTGTCTTACAAAGAATGACGTCATGTATCTTGTATGATGTCATACAGCAAAAGCCTTGCTAGGTTGACGATACTCTATTTACGTACACAAAAAAATGGAATAAATAATGATTTTCTGACTATTCCCGTAGGATTTCAGGATAAAAGAAATAACTGGTTACTGTCTTAAGATATCGGCTTTATCCTGCTCAGGTCGAATGGCGAATGCAGCACGACAGAGCCTTGCTGCATTGGCCATTCTAACCATCTTAAGACAGTAACCCGTTAAATTCCCGATTTAAGAAACTGTGCTATGTTTGTTGTCTCTTGGGAATGGGATCTAGCTCAATTAGTAGATGGCTTATTTAGGTTCAAGAGTCGAACCCCCACAGTAGTAGGGTTTCCACAGGTACTCAGGTACTAAGGAGAATGCGCCAAGTCTAGCAAGACGAGAGTCCGGGCACAGGCCCTACTCAATAGACCCATTTGCTGATTAGGGTTTTTTTTCCCATCTCAACCAGTGCCTCACAACTGGTATATCAAAGGCTGTGGTGTGTGCTGTCCTGTCTGCAGGATGGTGCTTATACAAGATCCCTTGTGGCTACTGGAAAAATGTAGCAGGTTTTCTACGAAGACAACATCACAATTAACAAATGTTTAACATCCAGTAGCCAATAATTAATAAATCGGTGTGCTCTAGTGATGTCATTAAACAAAACAAATTTTAACTTGTATTGTAAATCAAAGGCTGTGGTATGTACTATCCTGTTTGTGGGATAGTGCATATAAAAGATTCCTTGCTATTAGTTGGGGAAAAGGTAGCGGATTTCCTCTCTAAGACTTCATGTCAGAATTACATTGGTCTTGTTAAACAAAACAAACTCTTTTTTTTGGACGAAACAACATGCTGTTTTATTTTATTTTATTATTTTTATTTTTATTTGGCCCAGAAATATCACCACTTACATTCCCACAAATCAAAGAGGAGTTACCGGACACGTTTCCGGGCTCCGTGGTCCCAGCGAGTGTGACCCACGACAAGAAGTCACGATCTAGCAGCGACGCTACGGTTACCGTCTCCAGGGATCAGAAGGTCAGCGCCGTGAAGGAGGAGCATGCTAAACACAGCCGCAGCAGCGTGGACTCCAACGTCACGGAGGGGTCGGTCGCCGAAACCGAGGATGAGGAAGATGGGAACGAGGTTGTCAACTGTGTGTGCGGATTTTACGAGACGGACGGACTCATGATACAGGTTAGTCAGATAGTTTATGTAGGTCAAACAATGAAGTCATCAGTTGTCTGTGCAGATGGACTGGGGGGTCAAGGACAGGGTGGATGAAGAAGACCTGTGTTGATATCTCTTTAATCTAATGTTTGTTGGTTGTTTTGTTTTCAGTGTGACATCTGTCTGTGCTGGCAACATGCTCAATGCCTTAACCTCGACAAGGACTCGGTGCCTACAAACTACATTTGTTTCATCTGTGAAAACCCTCCAGGTTAGTGGGAAAAAAACCTAATTAATCTAATTAGTTTAATTAATTATTGTAGACTTTTTGTAGTACTAAAGTTTCCTGTAAAACACTAAACTCCATCAATTTAATCTGAGGTGTACCAAGTACCAATTTACCCATTTTTGACAGAGTTATGGCCCTTGAACTTAGAGGAGATATGAAAATTTATTTTCCTGACTGACTTTTTTTTGCCGTGCTTGAAGATATTGAGATAAAATGTTGTATATATCTTTATCACATACTGTTACAGATCAAGTTAACATTCATGGCGATTTACCCATTTTTTCACAGAGTTAATACCCTTGAATTTAGGTTTATAAAAATTAGTTTCGGCCAGGTAGGGAACATGTATTGCTTTAGCAGTACTCATAGAATGCTCATTGCATGGCGATAGCGGATTTTCTCACTCGTTATCTGTGTAGTCCGACATCATATAACCGTAATTAAAATGTGCTCGGTGCGTCATTAAATAAAACACATTATTACCCATATGGTTAAAAATATCTTGGTACATATAAGAGTGATACGTCCCACTAGAACACCAAGTGGGATGTAACGCTTCGTGACATCATCGATCGGTGCAATAAAACATTAAAGGAACATCAACCAAACAAGTTGAGTGGTATAAATTAAGATTGATTAGGAGTAATAAATAGGATATTAAACTCGCTACCATTTTGTATCATGTTTATGTTCCTCGTGAAGTAATTTTCGTTGTCACTCGCTAAAGCTTGTGAGAACTGAACATTATTTCACTCCGGACCTGAACATGATATGAAATGGAAGCTCGTTTAATATCCTATAATTCCTTCCTCCTTTCTCTAAATACTTGTTTTAATTTCATTCTTTATGTGCAGGATTCCGTGAAGGATGCCGGAGCGTGCACAACCAGGAATGGTTGAAGAGTGGCCACCTCCCTCCGTTCAGCTTCTTGAACCTCCCCCAGTCTGAGGAGTCGCGGGAGACAAGTCAGGCCATTCACAGTCTGGTCGGAGATCTTCATAACATCAACGCTGTCTTACACGGTTTACAGCAGCAGATAAAAGTCTCACAGTGAGTTGTACACACTAATAATAACGTAGGTACATATATAGGGATGTGATTCTTCAGCTCTTTTTTTTCTTCTTTTTTATTGCATTAAATATTTTTCACAAACAGATTGCATTTTAGGTCAAGTCTCCCTGAGCCCACCCCTTATTGATATGTTGTAATGGAGGGCTAGAGAGGACTGTGTGTAATATGAGCTAATTGATTTGATCTGAAAGACTGAAAAATTACCTTTATTTAGCTATGGTATAGATGTTTCAACTTTTTGTTTTAAATAAGTATCATATCCATAATGTCTGATGTTTTGTAGCGTAAGGCTCAAAATACACTGGGTCTGGGTCTGGTGAGTATGGTACCAGTCCAAAATGAAATGCACTGAATCGAATGTGACAAAACACTACAGATCTGGCAACAGACGACATAGAAACATAGAATGTGTGCTATATTTTTACACTACCAGACTGGCAGCTGCACAACGTTCGAACCTTACTCATTCATTTTTCTTAATAACCAACAAGAATGTTCTCATACTTATTGTTGATGTTTATAGAAGTAAATTTATCTAAAAATTTGAACGCATTAATATATATTGAAAACATGTAACAGCTCCAGACCCAGACGTCAAAATACACCAGACATCTTTGCCACACTCGCCAGACCCAGACCCAGACCCAGACCCAAACCGGGTGTGTTTTGGGCCTAATGCAGAGATTGTGAAAATGCTGAATTCAGCCTGTTACATTCCTTTACAGAGATTCTGAAAATACTGAATTCAACCTGTTACATTTCTTTACAGAGATTCTGAATTCAACCTGTTACATTTCTTTACAGAGATTCTGAATTCAGCCTGTTACATTTCTTTACAGAGATTCTGAATTTAGCCTGTTACATTCCTTAACAGAGATTCTGAATTCAGCCTGTTACATTCCTTTACAAAGATTCTGAAAATACTGAATTCAGCCTGTTACATTCCTTTACAAAGATTCTGAAAATACTGAATTCAGCCTGTTACATTCCTTTACAGAGATTCTGAAAATGCTGAATTCAGCCTGTTACATTCCTTTACAAAGATTCTGAAAATACTGAATTCAGCCTGTTACATTCCTTTACAGAGATTCTGAATTCAGCCTGTTACATTCCTTTACAGAGATTCTGAAAATGCTGAATTCAGCCTGTTACATTCCTTTACAGAGATTCTGAATTCAGCCTGTTACATTCCTTTACAGAGATTCTGAAAATACTGAATTCAGCCTGTTACATTCCTTTACAGAGATTCTGAATTCAGCCTGTTACATTCCTTTACAGAGATTCTGAAAATGCTGAATTCAGCCTGTTACATTCCTTTACAGAGATTCAGAAAATGCTGAATTCAGCCTGTTACATTCCTTTACAGAGATTCAGAAAATACTGAATTCAGCCTGTTACTTTCCTTTACAGAGATTCTGAATTCAGCCTGTTACATTCCTTTACAGAGATTCAGAAAATGCTGAATTCATCCTGTTACATTCCTTTACAGAGATTCAGAAAATGCTGAATTCAACCTTTTACATTCCTTTACAGAGATTCTGAAAATGCTGAATTCAGCCTGTTACATTCCTTTACAGAGATTCAGAAAATGCTGAATTCAGCCTGTTACATTCCTTTACAGAGATTCAGAAAATGCTGAATTCAGCCTGTTACATTCCTTTACAGAGATTCTGAAGATGCTGAATTCAGCCTGTTACATTCCTTTACAGAGATTCTGAAGATGCTGAATTCAGCCTGTTACATTCCTTTACAGAGATTCTGAAGATGCTGAATTCAGCCTGTTACATTCCTTTACAGAGATTCAGAAGATGCTGAATTCATCCTGTTACATTCCTTTACAGAGATTCTAAAAATGCTGAATTCAGCCTGTTACATTCCTTTACAGAGATTCTGAATTCAGCCTGTTACATTCCTTTACAGAGATTCTGAATTCAGCCTGTTACATTCCTTTACAGAGATTCTGAAAATGCTGAATTCAACCTGTTACATTCCTTTACAGAGATTCTGAATTCAGCCTGTTACATTCCTTTACAGAGATTCTGAAAATGCTGAATTCAGCCTGTTACATTCCTTTACAGAGATTCAGAAAATGCTGAATTCAGCCTGTTACATTCCTTTACAGAGATTCAGAAAATACTGAATTCAGCCTGTTACTTTCCTTTACAGAGATTCTGAATTCAGCCTGTTACATTCCTTTACAGAGATTCAGAAAATGCTGAATTCATCCTGTTACATTCCTTTACAGAGATTCAGAAAATGCTGAATTCAACCTTTTACATTCCTTTACAGAGATTCTGAAAATGCTGAATTCAGCCTGTTACATTCCTTTACAGAGATTCAGAAAATGCTGAATTCAGCCTGTTACATTCCTTTACAGAGATTCTGAAGATGCTGAATTCAGCCTGTTACATTCCTTTACAGAGATTCTGAAGATGCTGAATTCATCCTGTTACATTCCTTTACAGAGATTCTGAAGATGCTGAATTCAGCCTGTTACATTCCTTTACAGAGATTCAGAAGATGCTGAATTCATCCTGTTACATTCCTTTACAGAGATTCTGAAAATGCTGAATTCAGCCTGTTACATTCCTTTACAGAGATTCAGAAAATGCTGAATTCAGCCTGTTACATTCCTTTACAGAGATTCTGAAGATGCTGAATTCAGCCTGTTACATTCCTTTACAGAGATTCAGAAGATGCTGAATTCATCCTGTTACATTCCTTTACAGAGATTCTGAAGATGCTGAATTCAGCCTGTTACATTCCTTTACAGAGATTCAGAAAATGCTGAATTCATCCTGTTACATTCCTTTACAGAGATTCAGAAAATGCTGAATTCATCCTGTTACATTCCTTTACAGAGATTCAGAAAATGCCGAATTCATCCTGTTACATTTCTTTACAGAGATTCTGAATTCAGCCTGTTACATTCCTTTACAGAGATTCTGAATTCAGCCTGTTACATTCCTTTACAGAGATTCTGAATTCAGCCTGTTACATTCCTTTACAGAGATTCTGAATTCAGCCTGTTACATTCCTTTACAGAGATTCAGAAAATGCTGAACTGAGCCTGTGGTACAAGGACTGGGATGATTTAAACGTGGACACGTCGGCCGATACCACCGAGGAATTCCACAGCGTGTCCGTAGAAGAGAGCCCCGCATCAACCACCCCAGTCGACCTTCACGACCCGACTGGCAGCAAGGATACCCCCCCACCTGTACGGTTCTCCCTCGACATCGAACAGTCATCGGACCTCTCGATGGAACAGCCCAAGTTCCAGTTACCCATGACTACGGAATCGCTGGCACAGTCTCTGGACAACATCGACACCGCAAGTGAAGCATCGACAATGACAGCGTCAGAATCGTCGACCAGTTTCATGAGTTCCTACCCGTCCAATCCAAATATGTTACCCGACGCAACGGCCGAGTCAAGAGTTGCAGATTTTGTCGTTCCTTCGTCAGATAGCGGTGCAAGCAATAAAAATGATAAATCGGACGTTGAGGTAATCACGTTTTGTAATTTGCATCAGCATTCAGCAGTGCTAGAGGTGAGGGGGACAGGATGTAGCCACATGGTAAAGCGTTTGCTTGATGCGTGGTCAGTCTAGGATCGATCCCCATCAGCGAGCCCATTGGGCTTTCTGGCATTCTAGCCAGTGTACCACGACTGGTATATCAAACGCCGTGGTATGTGTTATCCTGTCTGTGGGATGGTGCATATAAAAGATACCTTGCTACTAATGGAAAAAAGTGGGTTTCTTCTCTTAAGACTGTATGTCAAAATTACCAAATGTTTTGACATCCAATAACCACCGATTAGTAAATTAATGTGCTCGAGTGGTGTCGTTAAACAAAACAAACAGTGTTAAAGTAAAGTTAATATATGATTGATCACAAACATGGATAGTATAAAGATTATGATTTATATTATCACTCTGGGAAGTTGGGAATTCTCAATATAGCTGGAATACGGTCGAGAACAAGATGGAAAGGCAAAGAGCTCTGCTAGTAGGTAGTACTAAACCAGATAACTTCCGGCTGGGTCAAAGTTGGAGCAGGGGCGTAGGCGAACCCCCCAGCTGAAGCAAATGGTCCGCTTTCAGAACTAAAACATACAGGTTTATACATATGGAGTAGAAAAAGGTCCACTTGGTTCATATTCGAACCCCCCCCCCCACCCACCCCCCACCCCAGGTCCAGATTACGCTACGCCCCTGTGAGGTGCACCCAACTTTTGATAGAGAAGTGAACACCACAAGTCCTGTGATTGGTGATAAATGTGAGTGTTGGTTGTAAAAAAACAAATAGTTTCATCTGGGTAAAACAAAATATGCACTTTTATTGCATCTAGTACCACAGAGTCCAGTAGCATTGTGCTTGAAACATGTATGGGCTACCTGTAAAAAAAAGTACTTGAATTTTGTGTGGAACTAGGGTAGTCACAGATGCTATCCGTTATCTCAGAAATGAGCAGCTTGACCCCCATTTTTTTCCAATTCACTTTAAGGGTGAGGAGTGGTAGTATTTATATCTGTGGCGTTTATGTCAGTTGATACGTTGCAGGTAGGAGTTTTAGCCACATATGTTACTATTGTCGTCTATGGGATTTGATTTGGTAGCATACACCTAGTAAAACTCACTATCAGAAAGCATTTTGAGTGACATCTATTGTCAGTTCCGTCAGTCTTGCGTCTTACGAGCTGCCAGATCAGGAGGAAATGAGATGGAAATCAAAGCAGGTAAAACAAAGAGGGTGGTGGGATTTAAAAAGATAACAGTTATAAAGAATATTTGCTGTTGGTTTAGTCCGACCACCCCAAAGTATTCTCTGGCTGTTTCTGGTGTTGTAGTTGCTCATAATACATTTTATGCAAAACAAAAAGGATGCATAGATGTACCTCGGCAGTAAGGATTAGTGACTTTGCACGTACCCTTTCAACCTACAGGAAGGAAATGTCATATTTAACGACGCACTTAACACAGTTATATGGTGTCGGACATATGGTTAAGGACCACACAGATATTGAGAGAGAAAACCTGGTGTCGCCACTTTATGGGCTACTCTTTTCGACTAGCAGCAAGGGATCTTTTATATGTACCATCCCACAGACAGGATAGCACATACCACAGCCTTTGATATACCAGTCGTGGTGCACTGGCTGGAACGAGACATAGCACAATGGGCCCACCAACGTGGATCGACCCCAAACCGACCGTGCATCAAGCGAGTGCTCTACCACTGGGCTATATCCCGCTCTCTGAACCTACAGTTGCTGGTTTACTTGTAAATGTTTTCACTGTGTGCACCTGCAATTATTTACTATATAGAGGATTCGTCACAAGTATTTTTAATAGGGAAAATATCAACAGAGTCTATGTTAATCAGTATTTGTCGAGGCTCTGCTAAGACAAATACCAATTAACTAGACGAGGTTGATATTTTACATATTAAAAAACATGAATAACAAATTTTATTTATCCTATAACGCTTTTAAAATAACATTTTAATTCGATATTTAGTAAATCACTACTAAAGTCTCCATCGATAATATGACGTTATCACGATTAGGACAAATTACTTTAACGTCACGCACTTTAACTAAATCTTATGAAAACGTTACACTCAAGTATACAGGTCTTGATGACATTTAAACAAATTACTCATTAACAGCAACACATTATTACCTAGAGACCTTGAAAATTTGCATATATCTTGAAATTTGCATACCATTATTAACTGGGTTAATACGCTAAATATTATCACATGGGTTTATGAAATGGGTATCATGGGTACGTTATAGGATAAATATCCTCACTAGCTACAACTGCTAGTTTCTCAGCCCATTACCGACCCTGTTCGGGCTGCTGGTGCTCTCACTTGCCAGTGCGGGCGGTCTGTCCTCCCACCCAGCCACCGCAAACCCTTTCCTGTCCTTGAACTGGTGAAAGTCAGCACCTGCACCCATGACAGTGGTGCGCTACAACAGCTTGCTGTGAATGTGCACGCTAAGCCCTATGACATGACCCGACCCGACCCGACCCGACTGCTAGTTTACTGGTACTAGTAATTGCTGTTGCTTGCAGAGTTCCACTGTGACACGGAGACCTGTGGACAAGGAAAGCATGTTGAAGATCTGTCAGAGAAATCTCCTCCTGCACGTGATCAAAGTTCAAAACGAGGTCAACCAGAGGCTCGACCTCGTAGAAGAACAGGTGTCAGGTACCAGTCTAGGTTTTAATTACTAGAGATTCGTAGAGGAACAGGTGTCTGGTACCAGTCTAGGTTTTAATTACTAGAGACTCGTAGAGGAACAAGTGTCTGGTACCAGTCTAGGTTTTAATTACTAGAGACTCGTAGAGGAACAGGTGTCAGGTACCAGTCTAGGTTTTAATTACTAGAGATTCGTAGAGGAACAGGTGTCTGGTACCAGTCTAGGTTTTAATTACTAGAGACTCATAGAGGAACAAGTGTCTGGTACCAGTCTAGGTTTTAATTACTAGAGACTCGTAGAGGAAAAATTGTCAGGTACCAGTCTAGGTTTTAATTACTAGAGACTCGTAGAGGAACAAGTGTCAGGTACCAGTCTAGGTTTTAATTACTAGACTTTCTCATAGAGGAACAAGTGTCAGGTGCCAGTCTAGGTTTTAATTACTAGAGACTCGTAGAGGAACAAGTGTCTGGTACCAGTCTAGGTTTTAATTACTAGACTCTCTCATAGAGGAACAAGTGTCAGGTGCCAGTCTAGGTTTTAATTACTAGAGACTCGTAGAGGAACAAGTGTCTGGTACCAGTCTAGGTTTTAATTACTAGACTCTCAGAGGAACAGGTGTCTAGTTTTTAATTACCAAAGACTCGTATAGGAACAAGTATTGGGTTCCAGTCTGTTTTTTTAAATACCAGAGATTCATCCCATGTTTTGGGATTTTTTTTGTCTCAATGAGACGTAGTTATTACTTTTCCAACACAATGGCAGCATTTATTGCAATGCAAGTGGCGTATTATTTTGCAAAATTAATTTTAACATTAATTTTTATTTTCAGTTTTGGGCCTGAAATTCCTAGTCTGATATTATTCAAAATGAGATGGACGGTTCTGGGGAATTTTATTTAGGATGTAAAAGTTGACATGATATATATCAAGACATCATTGATCATTCATTGCCATGCGTAAACTGAATTTTAACATCAATTTGTATTTTCAGTTTTGGAGAAGGCAGATACAGCTGAATCTAGCACCGAAGCGCAAGATCTACTTCACGATGTTCCAGTGTTGAAACGATCGCTGCATTCGTTGATTAGAGATCTTTACAAGGTCAAACGTATGGCAGCTTACCATTGAAACGTCTCCAACAAAGAGATGTTGATAATTAGTGTAGTATTGCTGAGCCTGAAGCTAATGGAACAGGAGATGAAATCTTAAGAATTATTACCCAAATTGGGCGGAGAGAAGTGGGGAAAGAAAAGTGAAAAACCCATTTCTTCCCCTAGATATGTTTTGACATCATGAACAGTGCTTCGCTATAGACGGTTAATTGTGTGTATGAATAGTTTCCATGATGGAAGTCATGTCAATAACTAACTTACATCATCAGCCATACGCACGTCATGGCTGTGACGCAACACTGCCTCTTGTTCTCAACTTGCAAACTTATTTCGAAAATCTTCCATAAAATGATAAATATTGATAATGGGTAATAAATAGAATACTCAACTCGCTACTCGATAATACCATTTATCATGCACTCATTAATTGATGTTGTCCTCGTGCAAGATAAACGGTATTGCCTCGTAACTCATTATTGAGTATTCTCTAACTGTAGCATCATTGAAAATAAAACTACAGGGAATCGGTCTTCAAAATTACATGTGGCAGCAATGAAATAAAGTGTGGAATCACTGAAGGTGAAACTGCGACATCGCTGAAAAGAAAGATCCATAGTTTTGATGGGACAGAGTGAGAGAAAGAGAAATGTTATGTTGTGGCCTTACGCCTGCCCATGTTATGGTTATGGTGAAAATAAGCTATAAATAGAGATATTGGTTGAAGCAGCCATGAAAATACTGCTGGGTATTAATGGGTAAAAAAGTATGTGCCGTGTCCCCAAAGACAGTTATCAGATGTGGGTTGTAAAAATTATAAGCAGTATTCTCAAAACCAAAGCTACCAGATACTGTTGGTGAGTTACGTGTGGTACGACCAAAAAACAAAAGGTACCAACCAGGTACTCGTGAAAATTATGTGTATTTTCACAAAATATAAAATAAAAACGACTACCTGAGATTCAAACATTGTGTGGTTTCTGGTGGTGCAATAATGGATGAGAATTTTTGATGGAATGAATCAACTGGCAGCCGATCATTGAAACATTTATAAACTATTTTGTGGTGCAAACCTTGTATTCAGTCTCGTGAATGAAAAACATGTGGGTATTAATTACTTTTTATAGCAATATCTTGAAATGATGAAACGGTGCGTTTTGACAAAATACATTTTTATTCATACATTTAGTGCTCAGAGAGACCGCAGTCATAATGGTGTGGATTTAATTGTGGATTTAATTGTGGATTTGCCAGAATCGACCAGCAAACCTTTGAAAAGTGGACCACCGTCTACAGTGGCCAGCACGTGTTCTTTAGCAATGCCATGTCTGGTACGAATGACTTTGTATTCACAGTTAAGAGCAAATGACGACTTGATAAAAACTTTGTTGACTAGTGTTTGGCTTATCAATAAAATCCATGAACAACCATTTTTTTTCTTTAAATGTTTTTTATTTAACGACGCACTCAAAACATTTTATTTACGGTTATATGGCATCAGACATATGGTTACGGACCACACAGATTTTGAGAAGAAACCCGCCGTCGCCACTTCATGGGCTACTCTTTCCGATTAGCAGCAAGGGATCTTTTATTTGTGCTTTCCACAGGCAAGATAGCACAAACCATGGCCTTTGTTGAGCCAGTTATGGATCACTGGTCTGTGCAAGTGGTTTACACCTACCCATTGAACCTTGCGGAGCACTCGGGGTTTGGAGTTGGCATCTGGATTAAAAAATCGCATGCCTCGACTGGGATCTGAACCCAGTACCTAACCACGATGCCACCGAGGCCGGTGTGAACAAAGGCTATTGGATGTTAAACACTTGGTAATTCAAACACGTCGTTAAGAAAGCTGCTGCTACATTTTTCCATAGTAGCAAGGGATCTTTTACATGCACCATCACATAGACAGGATACCACATCCAAAATACAAGCTATTGTCAGGAAAGATGGTTTTTCAGTCCCGTCTGGTAAAGTTTATATAAAAGATCCCTTGCTGTTAATAGAAAAATATAGCAATACCCCCTCTAAAACGGTGTCAAAAATTACCAAAAGTTTGACATCCAATAGCCAACGATTAATTAATCAGATTGATTTAGTAATCATCGGTAATGTGGTAATTATTTTTTTTATGTATCGTTTTAGAAAATCCACTACATTTTTACATTAGTAGCAAGGGATATTTTATATGCACCATCCCACAGACAGGATAGCACATACCTCAGCCTTTGATATACCAGTCGTGGTGCACTGGCTGGAATGAGAAGTAGCCCAATGGGCCCACAGATGGGGATCGATCCTAGACAGACTGTGCATCATGTGAGAAGTGGGAAAAGGGCTTGAACAAATATATAAATAAAGACAAACCAGTGTTCCCATTTCTTAATTTAATTTTCTCTGTCTTTTTTTTTTTTTTACTTTTTACAAGGTGTATAACAAATCAAGATGACCAGACCTGATAACATTTGTGTGTATACATTAATATCAAAATAAAGTAAAATGCATCAAATCAAAATCCTTGGAAAACTAAACATTTTGCTCATCGATCTGCCAATATAGACATGTTTAGGAAACACGTAGGGCCAAATTTACAAAGTCCGTTTTTGTCATACACATGTGTACCTTCATATATTTACAATACTTACTTAAACACCTGCATTTAAGAAAAAACGGCTTCGTAAATTTGTTTTTCACTAAAACCTTTTACTTTTAAATTCTTAACAAAATTATGTTACCGATTTACCAATAAATACCCTTTGTTCATAAAAATAACTATTTGGTATGGTTTCAATATTAAATAGCATGTCAAT
This sequence comes from Gigantopelta aegis, assembly GCF_016097555.1. Classification (NCBI taxonomy): domain Eukaryota; kingdom Metazoa; phylum Mollusca; class Gastropoda; order Neomphalida; family Peltospiridae; genus Gigantopelta; species Gigantopelta aegis. The sequence goes on along the minus strand of NC_054705.1, from coordinate 42,648,784 downwards.
TTTGTTTCATTACTGACTATAAATATACTATAAAGCAAACAATTTCACACGCACTTGCAATATAATACACCTAAGATTAACACTAATGTGTACAATGAAATAAAACATTTCTGAAAAACTTTTCGGATATTAGATATTTCTATTAATGTCATTTGCTGCCTTTCATGGCAATGAACACAGTAATATAATTTTAATTAACATAATATGTTGCAAATATATTTTCAGTTTAACAATTTAATTCACGTGTACAAATTCTTCTTAAAACAATTAAGTAAGATTTCCAAATATCAATGTCAGTGCCCTTTTCCACCAAGTTGACATTTTAACAGTGTTCAAATTGGTTAACCAGAGGGAATGTAAACTAGTGTGTAAGTATAAATTACATAATATTTCATCAAAAAGAACCTGGTTTTTAAGCAGAACACGGCTCCATTAAAAACTCCATTAAAAACTGCACAAAAAACTAAAGTAGCAATACATGTTTATAATTTATAATATTTTTAAGTAATTTTATTGTTCATGATTTTAAGACTCATAGAATTGAGTAATTTTATTGTTCATGACTTTAAGATTATCAGAGTCCGTAATTTTTTCATGTTGATGATTTTGAGGAATTTTTTTTTTATCAAGCAACTGTACCAGATTTTGTTTTCTCAAAATGAACACAATTAAAACTCATCACAATTACTTTTTAAAACCCCCAAAAGGTATTAAACGTGTATGTTTGTGTAAAATAACGATGTTTTTGTTAAGATGGTTTTATTTTTCTCCATCACATAACACCACACTAAGATTATGTACAGCACAGCATTTTCTGCGACTATATTTGCACTGAAAGTCGATTGTAGTGAGATTCCAAGGTCTGTTATGAAGACGGCGGCAAGTGAAATAAATAAATCATCATCTCATAAACATACTGTCTGGTCATTCGGAACAATTAGGTGTCCCTTTAGGCCTTCCGAAGCTACAGGTAAAAGTGACAGAAGCCCTAGACAAGAGTCACTAGACAAAATGTGTCATTTTGGCCCTAGACCGAGTCATGCAAGTCGACAAAGACCTGAACAAAACTTTTGTCATGGAGTTATGGGCAAGAAACGTTGACAAACTCTTTATAGCAAAGCCTTGAACAAAATATGGTCATACAAGTCACGGGCAAGAAACGTGGATGGATTCTTAAGCAAGAAGATTTGGATCATTGAAGTCACAGGCAAGAAAAATTGATGTAATTCTTGTCAAAAATGCAGTGTTATTGAAGCCCGGGAACAGGTCTAATGAAGCATTAGTCATTAGGCCCCTTGGGGACTTGAAAATATTGAGATGAAAACTTTGGTAATCTCAAAATCAGAACCAGTTCGAAGTTGGAGATCAAGAGGGGCATTCGACTTTGATTTCGCAAGCTCAAAACGATTCGCCCCTCCCCAAGACGCAGTCGGCCTATCTTTTAAAAACAGAGAATGTTCATTTTAATCGGCCCACCCAATCCCCCCCTCCAACCACAGTGATTATATGTTAAACAGCATGAAGAATCAGTTGGTTGTTTCTGAAGCAGTAACCATGGTGCTACAATCTACTTATTCTTCGCTTGGCAACCACGGTCCACAGCTCTCAGAGAGTTTGTTAATTCAGACACGAAACTCTACCAAATAGAAAACCACTAGTGATAGTTTCTAATCCTAAATGCTGTCTAGACAAAAAAATAAAAAAATACTGGGTCTATCTCAAATCATGGGAGTTAGTTTTTCCACTGTTTGTCGAAGTTTTCTGCGATGGCCGACAAAAAGTCCATTGTGTATAAATACTTGTCTGGTGTGACACTGAAAAAAACACAAAAAGAAAATATTGTATTCTAATTAAAAACGAGCATTCTGAGAGTACTGCTAAAGCAATACATGTCCCCTACCAAGTGCAACAAATGTTCTTATCTCCTAAGTTCAAGGGCCATAACTGATAAAAATCGCCTTGGAAGTCATACTTGATCTGTAAAACTAAATTTAAGCTCAATGGCTGAAGACATTGTGAAAAAAAACATCTGGAAAACTAAGACAGACAGAATGATGGAAATAAAACCTATAGTCCCCTATAGTATTATAAAGAAAATGTTCTATTATTATGAATAAATGTATTAAATTATTTATCGGAATGTAATTATTTCACGTGTATAAAAATAATGATCATAACTAAAATCTCTATTAAAGAGAATAAAATAATCTCTTTATTAATAAGGATATTTAAAAATAATTAACCTTATTAATAAAAACAAATGTAATTGTCTTATTTATTTGGTTATTAACCCCTTGAACCTGACGTGCCGGTATACCGTCTCTGACACGTGTGTCGGAGACCTGACGCGCCGGTATAGCGGCTTCCACGTGGTCTTGTTTTGTTTTGCTCCTCACTTAGCAACGATCAGCCAATCAGCTATTTTTTTTTACATCTATCGTATGGCTGACAAATTGAATATTAGAGTTCCGGTTCCTAAAGCTACAGAAAAGTTGATTTTGTTACGTTGGGGCATAAATATGAGTCGTAAATTTAGTACAAGTAAAGTTGTAAAGTTGATCGAAGCTAGTGATGATTTAGGTGAGGACTTGGACAATGACAGCTATGAATATTCGGATGATTTTGAATCAGAAAGTGAATCTGAACATGTTTCAAATGATATGTCTATGGGTACACATTTCATCGCCGACTCAGACGATCCAGACATTGGGAGTCCAGTGTATCCATTCCCGTATGTAATGGGAGGTCAGGGTTCAACGGGTTAAAACAAATATTATCAATGAAACCTAATACAATCATGTCTATTAAAAATATATATATTTCTTTATTAAAACGGGTATAATTATTTCTGCAAACAGTGTAACATGTAGCTATTGTGAGATGCCTTTTTCCAAGATTAGATTCTCAAATGTTTTCACCAAATACATTTGTTACAAATTCCCTTAATTCATGGTTACGATCTTTTTGCAAATGAATAGAATTTCAAGTTGTTTTAAAATAACATTAACAATCACAGGTGTACAGGGTCTCATTTTTGTAAAGGGGGGGGGGGGGGGGGGGGGGGAGGGGTGTGTGTTTGATTTTTGCCCAAATTAAACAAAAATGCCCGAATCTGGAAAACGCCATTTATTTATATTAGCATTACCGGTACTACCAAACAGCTATATAGGGTTGAAAACTAATCATTACACATTTTCACATGGATTACAACTAATATTGTGAGTAGAATGATGCAAATACATTGTGAAAAGGTTTCAGGCCAGCTCATTTTGCCCGAAAATCTCTATTGATTTTGCCCTCATTTGAGGATTTACATATTCTTGTACGCTGATGTTAACACTGACCTCTTAATTCCGTAGATACACCCTGCTAAATCCTTGGTCATCTTCCCGCTCTCGACCGTGTCGACGCACGCCTTCTCCATCACCTGCGCCCATCTGGAAGAGGAACATTTTTATTTTAAATCAGTGGATCGAATTACTGTCATCCCAACAGGTTTTGGGCGGTCAACATGACCACAGGCCAGGAGATCTTTTTACCTGTCGTCCAATCAATCATCTTGAGTTTATACTTTATGATCATGTTTGGTCCGGAAGGTTTTAATTCGGTTTGGCAGAATTACAGCCAATTTCAAACCCTGTTGAATTTTGTTTTCATGATATAACTAATTTGGTGAATAGATTATCAAAATGGGCTTACAATGTTCACAAAACATTAATAACTTTAACAGACACAAAAACGAACGAGACTCAAACCAAGTAATGTAAAATAATGTAAATATATATTTGGTGTCTAACAGGATTATTAGTCAAGAGAACGGAATGGGTGGGAGGCGAGTTAAAACCTTCAGTCGCTACTTGGGCCATATACAAATGTACCAAAATACATCCAGAGCTTCTAGAATTTTTATAAAATCCACTAGCCATGGGATCAGTAATTTTAAAAATGTATCCTCAAGTAACCGTGAACTGGCCTATTAATGGGAAATAGTTTCTGAACACACGCATTGTAATGCACGATCAATTTGATGAAATAATGTTTTACCTTGTTCAATTTATTATCAAAAATCAACCAACACATGTGAATACTCATGCCATTTTCTGTTGTGAAGAGATTAAATAAACGTTGTCTAATGTTGACATTCTTCAGCTACTCCCGTAAACCAGGCTATTGTTTTTCAAAAGTGACGCATGTCACGTGATGTCACCAAAACTCTTATGCAATGATTCTGAGAAGCCGACCAGGCTTTGACAATGTCAATTTTTTTTAATTTATGTTTGTTTAATATTACATGTCATTTAATGTAGTGCACACAGTGCAATATGGCAGTTGTGTTTACATTTCCCTATGTGTAAAAATATTTTGAATGTCTACTTGTCTTTTTCTCATTTGTGCACTTTGTATTTGAGAAGGTTTTCTTAATTCAACAAAAGTATTTTGATGTCAGGGTTCAGTCGTATGCAGATTCCTTAAAAACAAGTCAAACGTAAATAGACCAGTTTATGGGGTAGCCCAGTTCACGTTTTTTTTTAACAATATATGCTAAATTTATAAATCCACTAGCCCTACTTGACTTTTAAATGAATGCACTTTTACTAATAGTAATAATCGGATATGTCATGTAAAGTGTGAGATAAAGAGCTTAAAAACACTCAGATTGGGGTGGGGGGTGGGGGGTTTTTTTTTTTTACAAAATAAAGACTTAAATGCAGTATTTGACCACTTTTTTCACTAGCCGTTGGGCATGGCAATAGTAGTTACTTAACACTGAATATCACTAACCACGGGAGTGGGGCTACCATAACCTAGAAGCCCTGTGGCATTAAAGGATATATCCTTTATGTGCACTTTTCTAAAGACAAGACAGTGCATACCATGGCCTTTGGTACTACAGTATTAAACTTGTTCCTTTTTTGTAATCCACAGATATTGTTAAATTCTCATCACCTTTTTCAATAGGGGTCATCTATAAAGTATACTCTTCAAAAGAAGAAACGCAAAACCACATTGTCGTAACATTTGGAGAATTGATTTAATTATTGAATGGTGAGTCCGATAATTACCAAATGTTGGAGGATTGTTCACAATTCACTCTAGTCCATTGTGAGTAAGTGATAGGACACACCACCAAGGTCAAGGTCATCTGGAGTCAATACCGGGTGTGGCCTCCGCGTGTGTTGACAACTGCCTGGCACCACCTGCCCATTGAAGCAACCAGAGTACGGATGACGTCCCGGGGGATGGTGGCCCACTCGGCCTGCAAGGCTGCTGCCAGCTCGGGCAGGGTCTGGGGCTGTGGTTGTCGCTGTCGGAGGCGTCGGTCCAACTCGTCCCATAGATGCTCAATTGGGTTCAAATCCGGTGATATCGATGGCCAAGGAAGGACATTAATGTTGTTGTTCTGTAGGAAAGCCGTTGTGAGACGTGCTGTGTGAGGCCTGGCATTGTCATGTTGGAACACTGCGTTGGCGTTGGCCATAACTGGAACGATGTGTGGCCGGAGGATCTGGTCAATGTAGCCCTGTGCATTCAGGTTGCCCTGCACGTGGACCAGGTCAGTTCTGCCAGTGTGTGAGATGGCTGCCCACACCATGACACTACCCCCGCCGAATCTGTCCACTTCCTGCACGCAGTTTGCCGCATAACGTTCACCACGACGCCTATACACGCGACATCTTCCATCATGACGTCGGAGCAGAAATCGGGACTCGTCACTGAACCACACCTGTCTCCATCGCAGTTGAGGCCATTGTCGATGAATCTGGCACCACTGCAGTCGGAGTCGACGGTGTTGTGGTGTTAAGATGACACCTCGAACTGGACGTCTGGCACGAATTCCTACCTCACGTAGGCGGTTCCGTACGGTCTGGTCGGATATCCTGCGCAAACCTGGTATTGCTGCGGCTGTGGAGGTGGCAGTAGTCAATCGTTCCCGAAGGTGGCGTACCCGGATGTAGCGGTCCTGCCCGGGGGTAGTGACCCGTGGTCGACCGGATCTAGGGAGGTCACGTGTTGATCCATGTTGCTGGTAACGGTCCCAGAGTCTGGAGATGGTGCTTGGGGACACTTGGAATGCCCTGGCAACGGCCGTTCTGGATTCGCCTGCGTCTAGTCGGCCGATGGCATTGTTTCTCTGCGGTTCACTGAGACGTGGCATGTCCTGAATTGTCAACTGTCGGCCAGATACAGAGGCCAGGCAAGCGAACACCCTGCACTTTTATACTGTCGGTGTTCATGTTGCACGTGCAGTGGTGACATGGTTTGCACGTGGCTGCGTTTTTGCGAATATTCACATTTTGGAACTTTATTGTACAGTAGCTGCGTTTTATCGAATGTAACCGTGGGAATGTGTTTGGGACATGCAATGACCTTATATTCACAAAGCATGAACCAGTAGGAAACATAAAATCGGAGTTATAACCCATTTGTACCCTTTTGCGTTTCTTTTTTTGAAGAGTATATGTATGCTAAAAACTAGGTCCTTTTGTTTTCACCCCATTCATGAAACAATATTTTACCTTTGAAGGTCATTATTTCCATCCAGCTTGCCGCGATGTTCCAACCCTCGCGTCCAGGCAAAGATACTGGCTACAGGGTTCGTGCTGGTGGGGTTTCCCTGGCAACAGATAGCCAATCAGTAAGCATGTAACATAATGAATAACATGTTAAATTTTTTTATATATATATATATATCGTAGATTTTGAAATTATTGCGATCATAATATTAATGCCAAAAAATTATTTCTATGTTTTGTCTGTTTAACGTTATTAAAAAACAAAAAAGATTAAAATTCTAATATATTTATAAAATACAACTGGAAAACAATTCATCGTAGGCAAGACAGACTAATTGCCCTATAGTCCAGCAAGATACCAGCCATGTGTGACAATTGTAGTCTTTTGCCACCCTGTCAAAAGCAGACACAATTCATCGCACATGAATTGGTTTTAGCATGCTAATCCTGAGGTTAACCCATTTCTTTGTTTTTACTGTTCAAGTTCACTGTAACTTTGTCTGCATACCACTTTGTGAATTGTTCTTTCATTATGACTTTGAAATTGGCATTCACAGGTAAGGAAGATACAGTTGTAACGGTTCATATATGCTAATGTTTAGCCAGATTTAGTTAACTATACATGTTATGTAAATTATTGCAAAAATTTGAGTTGATCCCACCAAAAATAATAGTCTTAAAGAGGAAATCCGTTACAACAGAGTGAAATACCTTTTAAACAGACTATAGCTCGTCTCTATAACCATTACTTCTCACAGGTATGTGCAGTTTTAGAATATTGAAAAATGTATTCCATGGTTTCACAAACACAACGATGACGAAAAACACTTCTGATATTCGAAAATAGATGTTCTAAACAATAATATGTAAATAATGTCTGATTTCAGTGATGAAAAATGGTTGCATTAGTGAAATATATGCCAGTGTTTAAAAACTAGGGTCTGTGTGTTGAAAGTAAATTACTTCTTATTTAAATTAAAGGGACATTCCTGTGTTTGCTGCAATTTTTTAGATTTTTCGACTAACAAAGACTTTTTTAACGATTGTAATTATATATCAAATATATTTTTCTGCATAAAATGGCAGTGGTAGTATATTAAATGTGTTTCTGATCATTCCAATATTTGTATTAGGTTAAATTTCATTTTTGTTTCCTAAAATATAATTTTTTCATACGTACGAAATTATTTAAAACAAAATCCAGTTTGAGCTTTTCACAAATATTAAGACGACCAAAAACACATTGAATTGATACCGATATTCTAAACAAGAAAATATATTTAATATTTAAGTTTAATTGTAGAAATATTTTATTAGTCGGAAATATCTTACAATGTAGCAAACTCAGGAATGTCCCTTTAACACAAGAATTGCAAGAACCGTCACATTTTTAAATCCTTCTGCCAGCTAATAAACAATCCTCACTTTTTGATGTTCCCTGTAATGTCTGGTAACTGTGCCGTGAGCTGCCTCGGCCTCGATTGTCTTACCATCGGGACAGACTAGAACACTGGTCATCAAACCCAAAGAGCCGTAACCTAGACAACAAAATGCAGGTTTAAATTTATTTATTTTTTAAATCAATAAAACAAATCTCTTAAAACAATATCAACAGTATATTACACAATGGTGAGATAGATTACGATGTAACAATATTTCCATTTGTCACATCGTAAAAGAACAATTAAACAAATTACATCCTTTTGGTAAGCTACGTCATGTTTTTTGGCTTAGTGTTGTGTATTCCCCATGACTTGTTTTGCAGAACAAATTTTAATATAATGCATGAAAAAACAATGCAGTGCATTGTTATAAATATGCTGACATCCAAAAGAAACTTAACAAGGCTTGAAATTGTATTATAGAAAACCAACAGACAGTGTGGTGGGATATGAAAGTATCATGAAGTTTAACATCTAAACGTCACAATACACTTTGTGATAAAAGCGGTACCTTTCGATTAGCAACAATATTTATCAAATTATTCAAATTTTATGCATGTAAAGTTTCTTTTGGATGTCAGTATATATTCTTTCCCATAAGAGATGATAATATAAAGGGGAGTAAAAAGTCACTAGCCCTCACAGAAGCTTTGGCTAGTGGCCTATGTATTATAGTAATACAGTTGATAATTTCCACTAGCCCTCACAGAAGCTTTGGCTAGTGGCCTATGTATTATAGTAATACAGTTGATAATTTCCACTAGCCCTCACAGAAGCTTTGGCTAGTGGCCTATGTATTATAGTAATACAGTTCATAATTTCCACTAGCCCTCACAGAAGCTTTGGCTAGTGGCCTATGTAATATAGTAATACAGTTGATAATTTCCACTAGCCCTCACAGAAGCTTCGGCTAGTGGCCTATGTATTATAGTAATACAGTTGATAATTTCCACTAGTCCTCACAGAAGCTTCGGCTAGTGCCCTATGTATTATAGTAATACAGTTGATAATTTCCACTAGTCCTCACAGAAGCTTCGGCTAGTGCCCTATGTATTATAGTAATACAGTTGATAATTTCCACTAGTCCTCACAGCTTTGGCTAGTGTCCTATGTATTATAGTAATACAGTTGATAATTTCCACCAGCCCCCACAGAAGCTTTGGCTAGTGTCCTATGTATTATAGTAATAGTTGATAATTTCTACTAGCCCTCACAGAAGCTTCGGCTAGTGCCCTATGTATTATAGTGACACAGATGATAATTTCCACTAGCCTTCACAGAAGCTTTGGCTAGTGGCCTATGTATTATAGTAATACAGTTGATAATTTCCACTAGCCCTCACAGAAGCTTTGGCTAGTGGCCTATGTATTATAGTAATACAGTTGATAATTTCCACTAGCCCTCACAGAAGCTTTGGCTAGCGGCCTATGTAATATAGTAATACAGTTGATAATTTCCACTAGTCCTCACAGAAGCTTTGGCTAGTGGCCTATGTAATATAGTAATACAGTTGATAATTTCCACTAGTCCTCACAGAAGCTTTGGCTAGTGGCCTATGTATTATAGTAATACAGTTGATAATTTCCACTAGCCCTCACAGAAGCTTTGGCTAGTGGCCTATGTATTATAGTAATAGTTGATAATTTCCACTAGCCCTCACAGAAGCTTTGGCTAGTGGCCTATGTAATATAGTAATACAGTTGATAATTTCCACTAGTCCTCACAGAAGCTTTGGCTAGTGGCCTATGTAATATAGTAATACAGTTGATAATTTCCACTAGCCCTCACAGAAGCTTTGGCTAGTGGCCTATGTATTATAGTAATACAGTTGATAATTTCCACTAGTCCTCACAGAAGCTTCGGCTAGTGCCCTATGTATTATAGTAATACAGTTGATAATTTCCACTAGTCCTCACAGAAGCTTCGGCTAGTGCCCTATGTATTATAGTAATACAGTTGATAATTTCCACTAGTCCTCACAGCTTTGGCTAGTGTCCTATGTATTATAGTAATACAGTTGATAATTTCCACCAGCCCCCACAGAAGCTTTGGCTAGTGTCCTATGTATTATAGTAATAGTTGATAATTTCTACTAGCCCTCACAGAAGCTTCGGCTAGTGCCCTATGTATTATAGTGACACAGATGATAATTTCCACTAGCCTTCACAGAAGCTTTGGCTAGTGGCCTATGTATTATAGTAATACAGTTGATAATTTCCACTAGCCCTCACAGAAGCTTTGGCTAGTGGCCTATGTATTATAGTAATACAGTTGATAATTTCCACTAGCCTTCACAGAAGCTTTGGCTAGTGCCCTATGTATTATAGTGACACAGTTGATAATTTCCACTAGCCCTCACAGAAGCTTTGGCTAGTGGCCTATGTATTATAGTAATACAGTTGATAATTTCTACTAGCCCTCACAGAAGCTTTGGCTAGTGGCCTATGTATTATAGTAATACAGTTGATAATTTCCACTAGCCCTCACAGAAGCTTTGGCTAGTGGCCTATGTATTATAGTCATACAGTTGATAATTTCTACTAGCCCTCACAGAAGCTTTGGCTAGTGGCCTATGTATTATAGTGATTCAGTTGATAATTTCTACTAGCCCTCACAGAAGCTTTGGCTAGTGCCCTATGTATTATAGTAATTCAGTTGATAAGTTCCACTAGCCCTCACAGCTTTGACTAGTGCCCTATGTATTATAGTAATACAGTTGACAAGTTCCACTAGCCCTCACAGCTTTGACTAGTGCCCTATGTATTATAGTAATACAGTTGATAAGTTCCACTAGCCCTCACAGCTTTGGCTAGTGCCCTATGTATTATAGTAATACAGTTGATAAGTTCCACTAGCCCTCACAGCTTTGGCTAGTGCCCTATGTATTATAGTAATACAGTTGATAATTTCCACTAGCCCTCACAGAAGCTTTGGCTAGTGCCCTATGTAATATAGTAATACAGTTGATAATTTCCACTAGCCCTCACAGAAGCTTTGGCTAGTACCATATGTATTATAGTAATTCAGTTGATACTTTTCACTAGGCCTAAAAAAACAACAATGGGGTCTTCTGTTTAACGACACCACTGGAGCACATTGATTTATTTATCATCTAGCTGGGACCGAGGGCTAGCGGGCTTGTCAAAACCTGCTGACCGGTCCCCACGTACCCTGTGCCACGATGTCAGACTGTACGTCTCCATCGTAGTTCTTGCACGCCCACACGAAGCCACCAGTTGACTTGAGAGCCTGCGCCACCATGTCGTCAATGAGTCGGTGTTCGTACCAGATCCCGGCCTTCTCAAACTCCTTCACGTACTGCCTGTAATACGTTAAAACTACAATAAACATTGAGTTAGTGTTCGTACCAGATCCCGGCCTTCTCAAACTCCTTCACGTACTGCCTGTAATACGTTAAAACTACAATAAACATTGAGTTCGTGTTCGTACCAGATCCCGGCCTTCTCAAACTCCTTCACGTACTGCCTGTAATACGTTAAAACTACAATAAACATTGAGTTCGTGTTCGTACCAGATCCCGGCCTTCTCAAACTCCTTCACGTACTGCCTGTAATACGTTAAAACTACAATAAATTATGGAAGGAAGGAAGGAAAGACGGAAGGAAGGAAGGAAGGAATGTTTTATTAAACAAGGCACTCAGCACATTTTATTTACGGTTATATGGCGTTGGACTTATGGTTGAGGACCACACAGTTATTGAAAGAGGAAACTTGCTGTCGCCACTTCATGGGCTACTCTTTTTGATTAGCAGCAAGGGATCTTTTATATGCAACATCCCACAGACAGGATAGAACAAACCACAGTCGTGGTGCACTGGCTGTGACGAAAGAAAGAAATGTTTTATTTAACAACGCACTCAACACATTTTATTTACGGTTATATGGTGTCAGACATATGGTTAAGGACCACATAGATTTTGAGAGGAAACCCACTGTCGCCATTACATGGGCTACTCTTCCGATTAGCAGCAAGGGATCTTTTATTTGCGCTTCCCACAGGCAGGATAGCACAAACCATGGCCTTTGTTGAACCAGTTATGGATCACTGGTTGGTGCAAGTGGTTTACATCTACCCATTGAGCCTTGCGGAGCACTCACTCAGGGTTTGGAGTTGGGTCTCTGGATTAAAAATCCCATGCCTCGACTGGGATCCGAACCCAGTACCTACCAGCCTGTAGACCGATGGCCTGCCACGACGCCGGTGGTGGCTGTGACAATAAATAGCCCAAATGGGCCCAATGACAGGGATTGATCCCAGACCGACTGCGCAGCAAGCGAGCACTTTACCACTGGGCTTCGTCCCGCCCCACAATAAATTATGGCTGCCAGTGCAGAAATGTAGTACAAGTGTATTTTTGCATTGTTATAATTCCTATATCCTTCAAATATACATTTTACAACACCTAAAAATGCCCCTAGTAGATTATCCAACAGTGAGGTGCTATGTTTTTATTTTCGGGGTTTTTTTAAGGCTGAAAAACATGGGGACAATACAAAATGCTTGTTTTAATAAAACTGTATAATAAAACAAAATCAAAATGTAATGCCATGTCAACATTTACTTTACAAACACCAGTATTTGCACAATATTTCCGGGCCATACACCGGGGCAGAACGTAGCCCAGTGGCGAACCACTCTCCTGATGCACGGTCTGTTTAGGATCGATCCCCATCCGTGGGCCCATTGATTCATTAATCATTGGCCCTATTGCAAGGAAATGTTTTATTTTAAGACGCACTCAACACGTTATTTATAGTTATATGGCGTCAGACGTATGGTTAAGGACCACATAGATATTGAGAGAGGAAGCCCGCTGTCGCCACTTCATGGGCTACTCTTTTGGATTAGCAGCCAGGGATCTTTAAAATGCACCATCTCACAGACAGGGTAGTACATCTCATGACCTTTGATATACCAGTTGTGGAGCACTGGTTGGAATGAGAAATAGCCCAGTGGGTACACTGATGGGGATCGATCCTAGACCGACCACGAATCAAGCGAATGCTTTCCAACTGGGTTATGTCCTGCCCCCCCATCGGCTATTGGATGTCAAACATATGGTAATGTTTTACATATCGTCTTAGAAAGGAAACCTGCTATATTTTTCCATTAGTAGCAAGGGATCTTTTATATGCACCATCCCACAGACAGGATAGCACATACCACCAGTCATCATGCACTAGCTGAAACATGAAATAGCCCAATGGACCCACCACCGAGAATCGATTCTGGACCGACCGTGCATCAGGTTGAGTACTTTAACAAAGGTCTATTGATTCTACAACACATCTTACTTATCACGAAGTAAAATCCTGTTCTTAAAAAAAAAAAACGAAAAACATACGCCTGGTAGATTTCTTCAAATATGTCCTTGAAACGCCCATCATAACGTTTCAAAATCGTATTCTTCGTGCTCAGGTATAGCGGCCATTTCTTCATGATGGCATACTGGAAGCAGGAGTGAGCGAAGCCAGTTATCGACTGAAAGAAGAAATTAAAAAATACTTCAACATATACTCCGGAAAAATACTTAACCTGACCTGGGGTTTTTTGGTATTCCCCCACCTCAAACTTACTCGCTATCACCATTTCAACAGCCAGAAATTATATAATTTGTAACAGGAAATAGTAAAAAAAAAAAAAAAAAAAAACATTAAAATAAAAACCCAACCTCACAAGTAACAAATCGACTCAATTTTAACTTGTGATTGGCCATTCATGACAAGTCAGTTTTCTCTTTTTCCATTTGTTATAGTTCATTAATGGCTGATATGGATTGAAACAGTTGAAAGCACTGGTTTAAAGAAAGTATTGGTTTAAAGAAATAGGTTTCTAATGATATAAATGTGTTTTGCGGGTGCAATACAAATATGTCAAAGAGTTAACATTAAAAAATATATATTTAAAAAAACAAAAACAAAAACATATTATACAATAATATTTGGGATTTCATTAAATTATATCTAGTTTGTCAAATAAGAATAATTATGTCTATGTGATATAAAATATTAAAATATAGTAAATTAATATCAATAAAATTATTGTTAAGTACTATAATCTGAAAATAAATGCTGTAAGTTTCCTTTTCTTATCACATCAAGCACAACTGGAATTATTAACAAAAAACACTTAAAACATTTGCTGGCTGGAAAAAGGTATAGTAAACTGTTGTATTATCCACATAGTTCAAGATATTCACATATTTCGGAAAATGACATTGTTTTTTGGTCTTTTTAGTTACGTTTGAAACGTTTTGACATGGTCCTAGCCAGTTATTCATGAAAATAATATTTGGAATAATGTGAACAATAAAGACATTATCACACTCGCATCATACAGTCGTACTGACTTTACAGTCGCACTGACTTTACAGTCGTACTGACGACTTTACAGTCGCACTGACTTTACAGTCGCACTGACTTTACAGTCGGTCTGACTTTACAGTCGGTCTGACTTTACAGTCGCACTGACTTTTACAGTCGGTCTGACTTTACAGTCGCACTGACTTTACAGTCGCACTGACTTTAAAGTCGGTCTGACTTTACAGTCGGTCTGACTTTACAGTCGTACTGACTTTACAGTCGTACTGACTTTACGAAACTCATGTCAGGATTAATGTATTACCATCGCAATTCCTGACACTTGTTTCGTAAAATCAGTACGACATACAAGCTCGTATAATAATCTCTATAAACAGGGGAAAAAAAACACTGTACCATTCTGCATATACAATAAAGAGCACACAAAAATCAACCATTCTGCATAAACAATAAACAGCACAAAACAATCCACCATTCTGTATATATACTGACGAATTATCTTAATGAGTAAATGTAAATAATTCAGGTACAACATCTACCTCATCAGTGTTGTACATGCCCATCAAGACTCCACCTCCTTTCTTGAACTCGAACATCGGCAGTCGCACTTCCTTACCCCCGACCGGCGTGTAAACCAGCTCCGCCTTCCCCGGCCCTGGTGCCACGAAATCAGTGGCCTTGTACTGTCAAAAACAAACTATGTATTAGTTGCCTTGTACTGTCAAAAATAAATAATATGTGTCAGTTGCCTTGTACTGTCAAAAATAAACAATGTGTCAGTTGCCTTGTGTTGTCAAAAATAAACAATATGTATCAGTTGCCTTGTACTGTCAAAAATAAACAATGCGTATCAGTGGCTTTGTACTGTCAAAAATAAACAATATGTGTATCAGTGGCCTTGTACTGTCAAAAATAAACAATATGTGTCAGCTCTTGTACTAATAAACAATGTACATCAGTTGTCTGGTACTGTCAAAGGCAAACAATGTGTGCTACATTATTAGAGATGGCATGTGAATAATGATTAGACAATGTACTGAAAGCTGTGAAAGCAGTACACTTTAAGATGTCTGAATTTGTATTTATGACTCACAGACAAGCAGATATAAAAGATCACTTGTTGGTTTATCATTAGAGGTAGCCTATGTCGGGCCAACAGGTTTCCTCTTTCTCTTTATTAACCAAATGTAAAAATAACCTTATGTTAAAAAAACAAATAGCCAGTTTTAAATGTGCTGAGCTGTCATTAAACAGACATTCCTTTCCTTTCCAAACCAAATGTCAAAATAACCATAAGCTAGACACCAAATAGCCGTAGTTTAAAATGTGCTGAGGTGTCGTTCAACAAACATTCCTTTCCTTTCTAAACCAAGTGTCAAAATAACCATAACCATATGCTAGACACCAAATAGCCATAGTTTAAAATGTACTGAGGTGTTGTTAAATGAATATTCTTTTTCTTTCAAACCAAGTAGAAGAATTGATTTCATATGTATTTTTACAAGAACTGAAATAGACGATATATTCACTTAGGTCAGGTCAGACAATATGGCTTAACATGCACATTCAGAGCATGCTGTTATAGGCGCACGCCTGTCCTGGATGCTGGTGTCAACTTATGCCGACTCCTCCGTCCAGGACAGAAAGCCAGGTTATGTATGAAAGATGGACTATGTAAAAGTATCTGATACACTTTTAATTGGCTTTTTCACATTTTGATAAGTTCTGATTGAATTTTTTCATCTGATTAGCTATTTCAAATATTTTATATCTTTCTCATTGGCCGTTTGGAATTTTGGTACAGTTCATTATATGGCAAAACGTCTCTACATTTTGAAGTCAGGATTTATGTATCACATTAAAAAAAAAAAAGCAAATCTTTACTTACCTGGTCCCCATGTGCATGACGACCAATCACAATGGCGTTTGTCCAGCCAGGAACGAGTTTTGGAATGTTCTTACAGATGATTGGCTCGCGGAAGACGGTCCCACCCAGAATATTTCTGATGGTACCATTGGGGCTCAACCACATCTTCTTCAGCTTGAACTCTAGCGAGAGAAATAATAATAATATTGTTAATGATGATAATAATAATAATAATAATTAGGTTTGAAGCTGGATGCAACAAATTAGTAGCAATTTGGTGAATTTGATCAGAAATACTGTAGCAAAATTCAACATTTAAAGGCATACTGTCACAGATTTAAGAACCGTATTCTTCTAAAAATGGATAATAAATGAACATTACATTAATATTTTGAAACCAAATCTAGCTATCGCATCACCGTAACTGAACCACGATGGAGTGAAATCCATGTCAACCCTGTTGACAATATCAGATTTTTGAATTACAGACCATTGCCATAATTCAATTATTTTTACAAAATATCATTAATAATAGGAGTATGGTGGCTACGTAGATGGTTAAATAAAGTACATTTAGGGACAAATCAAATTTATATATCTTTAGGTAATACTTTGTTAGGCTATTTAATAGGTCAGTGGTCTGTGACAATATGCCTTTAACTAAACAGAATTTAAAAAAATTATTAACTATACACATACAAACAACCTACGATTTTTTAATTACTGTAGCTTTGTGGTGAATTGGTAATGCAGTGTTTGAGATTAAAAATTTTGGGCAGTATCTCAGTTGGATACTAATATTTTAAAATCTGGTATCCCAACTGAGAATTTAGTATCCCACTTAAATGAAATTCATAAATAACATCGTAACAAACTTGGACGACACTCTTCTCCTTCCCAGTCTATAGCTACGCCGCAATCGAAATCGCGGAATTCGTGAAATTCGCAATCAAACGGAATCGGCCAAAAGATTTGCTGCATCTATTTTTGAGTAATACTGACATAAATTAATATTTATCACTAATCTATAAGTGTTTCTGACATTACTAATGATAAACCTACCTGTATCAATGTTCTGAAAATGTGGAACCAATATCTCAAATAAAATTTGAATGGAGGAAACATCCAACAAAAACAATAGCGACTTGGCGGTTCCCAGTCTATTGCTATGCCGCTATTGCTCGAGTGTAGCATTAGACTGGGTACGAGTTGGGGGAGATATTGTTATAGCATATCATTAGACTGGGCACAAGCTTGAAAATACTGTTACTTAATTTCACCAGTAAATGACGACTTTCGTTATTTCAGTGAAAAATAAAAACGCAGGATTAAAAACCCAAGAACATTATATGGTATTCCGATGGGATACTGGGTTCTTGAAGTCTGGTATCCATAATTAAATTCTGGTATCCCCGGGATATCAGGATACCGTTAATCTCAAACACTGTAATGCCAAAACTCAATTTTTAATCACATTTGGCAATTCGGCAAATGACAGCATAAACCCAGTTAACTATTATGATTTTTTTTATTTGGGGGGAACACTTACTAATTGGAAGCAACAAACGTCTATACTAAACTGACGGCAGTGTTAGCTAGATAAAAACGAAAAAAGCCTGGTCGGAAACTGTACAACGATTTGTTAAACGTATATTTGAAATCTTTCTATTTTAAATATTTATGTAAGTGTAAGAGTGTTTGTATAAAGTGTTCGTGTCACCTTCGACACGAGCCTCGTCTGGCGTGATGGTTGCGCACTTGATGCCCACGTTGTATTTCTTGATTGCCTCAGCAGAGTCGATCGTCACCTGATCATTGGTCTGATCGCGATACTCCAGACCAAGGTCGAAATACTTGATGTCAAGGTCGAGGTACGGGAAGATGAGCTGCAAAAAGACAGCATTTACTAATGAAATATAGTGTCTGAAAAAGTTGAATAATTACTTATAGTCCTTCCCACAGGGAACGCCTTTTTTCATACCGTGGAATTTACTACACGTTATTTATCTATTTCTGAGCTCATAGTTTTCTAAATTGCACACAAAGTTTTCTAAATTGCACACAAAAATATTTGTTGTGTTTTGTTATTTCCAAAACACTTACTTTTCTTCTTACATCAAACCAAACATTAAAATTATGGGATAAAATTTACGAAGACTGTTTTTCTGAAACAGACGTTTAAAAGCATTGTAGTCACAAGCTTGTAAGTCAATTTGTTTTGTTTACAGACACCACTAGAGCACATTGATTAATGAAATCATCGGCTATTGGATGTCAAACATTTGGTAATTCTGACTCGTAGTTATCAGAGGAAACCCGCTACATTTTTCCTAATGCAGCAAGGGATCTTTTATATGCACTTTCCCACACACAAGAAAGCACATACCAAGGCCTTTGACCAGTTGTAGTGCACTGGTTGGAACGAGGGAAAAAGCCCAATCAGATGAATGTATCCACCGTGGTGGGCATGTAAGTCAAAAACAGACTTTGTAAATTTGTCCCAGTATTTTTATTCTGCAGTTTGAGCCACTTCATTTGGAAGTACTCTCTCACCTGCTCTTTGATTTTGTCCCAGATGATGCGAGTCATCTCATCTCCGTCCAACTCCACGACCGGGTTCGACACCTTGATCCGCTTCCCTGTGGCATCTGAAATAAAAAAAACAATAAAATCAGATATATGTATGAATCAGGGGTGGGGATTGGTGAACTGTAAAAAAGAGGAAATCTAGAAGGGTTCTGGAAATTCTTGAAATCCTAGGTTATAATCTGTGCCATCCAACACATTTTGGAGGAAAGGACGATTAAAATGCGAGAAAACGCAATGTTACATGAAAGGAAAACAGCTGATCCGAGGAGAATTCCCACCCCTGATGAATTGACCAGTGCAGGTGATGGTGTAAGGGGGAGGGCATGGATTTGCTATGTAAGGTTCAGAGATCACTACACAATTTTAAAACATTAAACAGTAGTTGCTAGTCAATTTTCAATCAACTAGAAATATCGCTAATCAAGACTTTGAAAACAAAATGTTCCCTGGATGGGAGATACGCGGTGTATAATTATTATTATTTTATTAATGGCAGGTCCGCTTCAGTTTGTTCTCTATATATGCCTACTTGGGTTTATTTCTGGGGTGATCAATTTCATTTGGAAGAGAAAAAAAAAATAGGGGGTCGATGGCTTTATTAAAGACAAAAAAAATTAATGAAATTAAAATAAATGTAATTAATGTACCAATAAGCAATAAGTTTGTTTTGTTTAACGACACCACTAGAGCACATTGATTAATTAATCATCAGTTTTTTTTATGTAAAACATTGGTAATTCTGACTCGTAGTCATCAGAGGAAACTCAGTAAACTTGGGATCTTTTATATGCACTATCCCACAGACAGAATATATCACAATAACAGTCGTGGAACACTGGCTGATACGAGAAATATAGCTCAATGGGCCCACCGACGGGGATCGATCCTAGACAGACTGGGCATCAAGCGAAAGCTTTTCCACTGGGCTACATCCCATCCCGTCCTGTACCAACAAGCAAATGGTTATGGTAATCAAGAATTGAATTGAACTGGGCATAGATTCCACGGTTACTAAACTTTAGTAAAGTACCTATGTTACCAACTACTGTTGTCAATCACTATACAATAACACACTGAAGCAGATAACTTTGTCCTTCAAGTGTACCCCGGGGGTGTTCAGTTTTTACCAATGAATAGGTTACTTACAGCACAAAGGTCAGCTTCAGACTGGACTGGTAGTGATAACATTGGCAGGATTATAATGGCTAGATGGTTTTCCATTTAAAAAGGAAAATGTGTTTGTAGGATGACATTTCATCGAAATAAAATTAAATTACATACACAAGGCCCTCATTTCTGTTTTCCTTTCAACTATTTTGTGTTTGTCAGATATATTGTAAGTGATTTACTAAATGGCGGATTATGATAAAAAAAATTAATACCGAAATTTCAGTATTTTGAAATTTGCTCTGTACGGTAAATCGATATTACGGCCTTTGTCGTGGTGCACTGGCTGGAATGAGAAATAACCAAATGGGTCCACCGACCAGGATCGATCCCAGATGGACTGCGCATCAAGTGAGCATTTTACCACACAATGTTCCTGTGCCGACATGAAATGTGTTTGACAACAGAACTTTACAAATATCCTTGTTAAAACCTTGACATTTTAAAAATGAATCATTATATTCAGCAAATGAAAAAATAGATAATTAAGTCCCCCAGGAAATGAAAATATGGCAATTAAAGATCATTAACACTGTGCGATTTTGAGGAGAGTCCGAGAGCCTGAGGCTTGCAATAATCACATAAGACTCTAGTTTGGCTAGCATACGAGCCCGCATGGCTAGTAAAAATTATTTATACAAATTACACTGATTCTTCAAAATTACACAGTCAACATACAGTGTATCTTAAAATCATGGGAGACAAGTGTTTTGAATAGCGATCTTTTCCATTGTTTCATGCAAAACATTTAGTGCATCTTCTGTTCCACTGGAGACGTGTGGTAGGGCTCGCTAGGTTGGTGGTGGGCTCTAATGATTTGTAAACTGGGAGTCCTTAAATGACACTTACATTTTTTAACCAAAATCACACACTGAATAAACTATATATTCATCAGTTAAAAGACATTAACATTAATGATTATTCAGCAACTAAAGATCTTTATTTATGGTCATTAATTATATTCAGAAATTAAAAATCAATAATTATATCAATTACAAAAAAACAATATATTTCATTATTATTTGAAACCTATGAATAATTTTATCTGGCAGTCTGAAAATCTATCATTTTAAACTTAACTGGCCACAATGACTGAATATGACACTTTCAGTATGCAGCGTTCTTGTGCCAACTTGACGTGTGTTTGACAACAGTTACAAATATCCTTGTTAAATTACCTTTGAAGCCCTGTACTGGTCTCGGTGGCACAGTGTTTAAGCCATAACACTACAGGCAGGTAGGTACAGGGTTCGCAACCCGATACCGGCTCCAACCCAGAGCGAGTTCTTAAGAGCTCAATGGGTAGGTGTACGGCCACTATATACTATATCCTCTTTTCTCTCACTAACCACTAACCAACTAACCCATTGTCCTAGACAGACAGCTCAGATAGCTGAGGTATGTACCCCAGGACAGCATGCTTGAACCTTAAATTGGATATTGTTATGACCGTCTTCTTTTATTCTTTGAAGTTCAAAGGAACTTAAACAGATATAAGCACGAAAATAAGTTGAAATGAATAAATGAAGCCCTGTGCATGTGTAAACCTGGGCTACGTCCCACCTCCAGGCAGGTAATGAGAGGAAAGCTGTCACCACCACAGTTTATATGTATACACTATCCCACAAGATCTTATTGAACAACAAAAAACACTAATCCTAAGTGTTGACAAATCATCTTGTTTGTAACGTAAGCTACACATACAAGTATCAGTGTGTAGCAATGCAAACAGTGATGTGAATTAATAACAACATGGAGGCAGGGCGTACCCCAGTGGTATGGTAAAGCACTCGCTTGATGCGTGGTCAGTTTGGGATCGATCCCCGTCGGTGGGCCCGTGGGGCTATTTCTCGTTCCAGCCAGTGCACCACGACTGGTATATCAAAGGCTGTGGTATGTGCTATCCTGTCTGTGGGATGTGCTATTCTGTCTGTGGTATATGCTATTCTGGCTGTGGTATATGCTATTCTGTCTGTGGTATGTGCTATTCTGTCTGTGGTATGTGCTATTCTGGCTGTGGGATGGTGCATATAAAAGATCACTAATGCTACTAATGAAAAAATGTAGTGGGTTTTCTCTCACTGACTGTCAAAATGACCATATGGTTGACATCCAATAGCCGATGATTAATAAATCAATGTGCTCTAGTGGTGTTGTTAAACAAAACAAACTTTAATAACAACATATTAGTGTGCTTGTGAAGGGAGTTTATAGTTATAGTTTATAGTTATAATAATTGAAATATAAATGTATTGTAACATGTATACCAGACTCACATTTTGTAGTACTTAATAAAAAATTAAACATGGATTATGAGACAATATATGCTAAATTCAATGCCTGGGCATTAAATCAAGGGTACACTGTATTTAAATACAAATATGAAAACTGGGTCAATAGATATACATATATCGTACAAATAAGCATCACCTCACACTTTTTCTCTTTTTTTTCATTAATTGTCTCTGATCAATGTGACAATATCAAACCCAGCAGCAGCCCACATTTATTTTTTGTTATTATTATTTTTTAATTACCCCAGGTCAATGTGACAATGTCAAGCCCAGCATCAGCCCACATCTGATAACGATACTTTAACTTCAGATTGATATTCATTGCATAATTCAAGTCGAGCTAACTGATTTAACAGTCTCTTCAGCTGAACAGTGAACCGTTAAAAGACCCAGGTCTATATTACATGACATTTAAATGTTGTGTAATGTGGGATCCAACTCAGTAGGTACACACATGTACACGTCTCGTATGGGATGACTAGGTCATAGGATCAAACTTCCCCCAGCAGACCTATTGGCTTTTCTCCTACAGGTCCCAAACCAATTCCTCAGGGTATAGCAAAGGCTGTGGTATGTGCTGTTCTGTCTGTGGAGAAGTGCATATTAAAAAAGTGTACCATAGTGCCATTAAACAAAATGTGCTTTCAAAACAATTTTAATTCTATATATACACTTATATTATAAGATAATCATGGATGGGAGATTATATGCATACTTATAGACACGCACGCACATGCATATACGTATAGACACGCGCACACATGCATGCATGCACACAGACACGCGCACACATGCATGCATGCACACAGACAGACGCATGCATGCACACACACGCACACATGCACACATGTACACAGACACGCACACACGCACACACACAACAAACACACACAGACACACAGTACATGAATCAATGATTTTAATAACAATTCCAAGATAACACTTGTCAAAATAATGGGAGAAAAGAAATTGCCTTTAAACAAACTTAAGCTCTAGCAGTTGGCTGGCTTGGGACTTTCTGAGGGTTTTTTTCCCTTTTTTTCTTTTAAATGTTTTTCATTAAAAAATATTTTCAGTTTTAGGGGCTGTTGAAAATGTCCCAACATTTTTACTATTTTAAATCCCCCAACAAAATATCCCTTGCAAAATCAACATTTCGCATTTACTTGTAGGAAGGGGGGGGGGGGGGGGGGGGGGGGGGGGGGGGGGGGGGGGGAGAACCGGCCGTGGTGGTGTCGTGGTTAGGCCATCAGTCTACAGGCTGGTAGGTACTGGGTTCGGATCCCAGTCAAGGCATGGGATTTTTAATCCAGATACCGACTCCAAACCCCGAGTGAGTGCTCCGCAAGTCTCAAAGGGTAGGTGTAAACCACTTGCACCGACCAGTGATCCATAACTGGTTCAACAAAGGCCATGGTTTGTGCTATCCTGCCTGTGGGAAGAGCAATTAAAAGATCCCTTGCTGTCTGTCGTAAAAGAGTAGCCTATGTGGCGACAGCGGGTTTCCTCTAAAAAAAACAGTGTCAGAATGACCATATGTTTGATGTCCAACAGCCGATGATAAGATAAAAATCAATGTGCTCTAGTGGCGTCGTTAAATAAAACAAACTATATGCTACTATTCCTCACAGACCACGAATCCCACGAATCGCTACGAATTGTTAAATTTAGGATTCGTGAGGATTCGTGGAATTTTGCAAATTAGAATGGTCCAATTCGTGACGCTCTACGATTCAGTTACGATACAGGTACGATAGAGTTACGAATATTTGTGGGATTCGGCTCGAATCGCAGGAATATTGTCAAGAATTTACTACGATTTACAAGAATCGATTACGTATACTGCATGAACATTAGGAATCAGTTAAGAATATGCCGAATGCATCTAAGAATCAGGTACGATTAAAATTGAATTCGTCACTATTCTTGACAGTTTGTGGGATTTTCCCTCAAGATAGGTATAAAAAGGTCCTTACTCCTGCTTGGGCATCAGTTCCAAAATGGATGTTCAACGTAGAGCAGCTGTAGTACTGGCCCTGGAACTGGAGTATCAACACCAGCTGCTGATAGTAGAAGAAGACTGCTTCGAAGAAGGAGAAGAGCCCCCAGGTGGTGGGTTAGACCGTGGCTGACACCAGCTAGAAGGCTAGAATATGGTCACTACAACAGACTGATGCAGGAGCTGAGGGTGGAAGATGAGAATGCCTTTGCCAACTATGTGAGAATGCCACCCCGCATGTTTGATGAGCTACTTAACAGGATTAGGGCAGTCATCCAGAGGAGGGACACCCACATGAGACCAGCCCTAGATGCCGGAATGAAGCTGACCATGACCCTCAGACACCTGGCTACAGGAGACCGGTATCACACCCTCCAGTATGACTTCCGATGTGGCTACAGCACAGTGGTATGGACTGTGCAGGAAGTCTGTCAGGCCATCATACAGGAGCTGAAGGATGAAGTGATGCCACTGCTAAGGACCCAGGAGGACTGGAAGGCCATTGCCCAGCAGTTCCAAGACCGGTGGAATTTTCCTCATGCTCTGGGGGCCTGGGATGGCAAGCACATAGACATAAGGAAACCACACAACTCAGGCAGTGTGTTCTACAACTACAAAGGCTTCTTCTCTGTGGTGCTGCTGGCCCTTGTGGATGCAGATTATAAGTTTATCTGGATAGACACTGGTGGAGAAGGTCATCAATCCGACGGACAGCTGTTTGGTGCTTCAGAACTGAAATAGTGCATTGATGACAACACCATAAACTTCCCTGACAGCGATCCCCTGCCCAATAACTGCCCAAGGACTTTCCTCATGAAACCCTATGGCAGGAGGGGTCTGGACAATGACATGCTGGTGGCCAGCTACAGATTTTCCAGGGGCAGACGTGTGGTGGAGAATGGTTTTGGAATACTGGCCAACAGATGGAGATGCTTCCTGGGCACCCTGGAACAAGGACCTGATGTGGTGCGGTTACTGGTTGAGACAGGAGTCATCCTCCACAACTTACTCAGGATCAGGTTCCCTACCATTGGAAATGCAGAGGTGGACTGGGAGGATGAGGACCACAACATCATCCCTGGTGCCTGGAGGGCAGACCAACAGGTGGAGGAGATATCCCAGGCCCAGGCCCAGGCCCAGGCCCCTAACAGAGACAATCGTGTGGGCAAAGTGATGAGGGACTATCTTAAGGCCTATTTTAACAGTGAAACAGGTCCAGTTCCGTGGGAAGAGAGACTAGCGGGAGTGAATGTTAATTGAATGATGACTGTTGATATTTTTATGTTTAAATGTTTTACTATATATGTTATTAGTGTTTATAAATGCTAATTTTTACCACTAAAATGTTCAGTTTATTAAAAAAATTAGTAATAAATTTAAAGTACCCAAAACTTGGACTTTGGATTTGGAACTTTGGATTTTGATATCTTTTTTAAAGTTTTATTTTTATTATATAAAACTCAAAGACAGAAATACTTATCTAAGTACATGTTTATTACATTCATATCATAATCATATCATATCATATATTCGATTCGTGGTCACAGCCTCCAATTCACGAATCCCCGAATGAGTTAAGAATACCTACGAATGCCTACGAATCGATTACAATTCAGTTACGATGCCTAAGAATGCACTACGAATTTGTTACGAATTAACTACGGTTTTTTGGAATCGGGAGTTCGTGGCCAAAATTTTTAACAGCTCAAAACTTTTGCCACAAATTCCCGATCGCTCACGAATTGCAAGAACTGATTACGAATAAATACGAATCAGTTAAGAACTTCACGAACTGATTACGATTCAACTACGAATCCTAAAATTTATCAATTCGTAGCGATTCGTGGTCTGTGTGGAATAGTAGCATTACTTTTGTAGGAGGGCGTGGCAGGGTTTCTGCCAGAGGGAAAAAATGGGTATGGTGCCATACCCAAATGTTTTTGCAGATTTTATTATTTTAAGTTGATCTTTTGAAAAAATTAATCACTCTTATCATTACTGTATGATTTTCTTAACCCTAAATCTAAACCTAATCTATTTTCTTTCTGGGGGAGGCCCCCTATCGCATTCAACACATGCTGTACTAATCAATTTCAAAGTGCCATACCCAAATATTTCTTTCTGGCAGAAACACTGGTTGATAAATTTTAATTGAGGACTGCCCTTTAATATCAGGATTGTACAGATTTTTTTACCCAACACATACACATCATATTATATACAATCTTCAGGTAGCCTCAGGCACAAAATAAATGTCCATAGCTTGCATAAGACTTCAAACTGATGACCAGACTTAATGAGAAATGACCACATATTGCACATGTATCACCATTTGCCATCAGGCCTGTCAGGTTATCATCAGAGCCCATACAGAAATATCTCTCACGTGTTACATCATGTTACATACTGTCATACATCAGGGGAAAAATTAGGAAAACTTTTCCATTGATTTGGGGCACTAGCAGCAGGGCTCAGGATTAAAAATTTTATGAGAAAAAAAAAGTTTCACTTCCATGCCCTTTAATATTTCACCAAATTTGTAGCAACAATGAGATACAGACCTCACCATAAAAAAAAAAAAAATTATACAGTCATGAAAAACATTTAAATATATGATTAATTTCTCCCTTCAGATTAAAGTTTTTTTTTTTTAAAGGGACATTCCTGAGTTTGATCCCACCCCGGAATTGCCCAGTGGCTATGACAGAGGCCAAGTCCGGGGCGGGCGTGCCCGAACCTATGTTGGATAGGAGCTTGACAAACAGTTCCGCATCTGCATCCTGAGTTTGCTGCAATTTTTAAGTTGTTATCCACAAATAGAGACTTTTTAATGATATCGAATATATTTTTCTGCATAAAATATTAGTGGCTGTATATTAAACGTGTTTCTGATCGTTTTAATATTTGTACAAGGTTAAATTTCATTTTATTTCCTAAAATATAATATTTTTGTACGTACAAAATTATTCGAAGACAAAATTCAGTTTGGGCTTCGTAGAAATAACAGAAACACATTGAATATACAAACAGTAATATTGTAAACAAGAAAATATATTTAATATATAAGTTTAATCGTAGAAATATTTTATTAGTCTGAAACATCTTACAATGCAGCAAACTCTGGAATGTCCCTTTAACGACACCACTAGATCACATTGATTTGTTAATCGGCTATTTGGATGTTAAACATTTAGTAATTTTTACATAGTCTTAGAGAGGAAACTTGCTGTATTTTTCCATACAAGTATGTATTACCATATTGAGCAATAACAGTGTTTCAGCCAGAACAAAAATTTTGGGTGTGGCGCTATGGAACTGAATGCAACCACGGTCAACAGGGGCTATGGGGGCCCTCCCCCACAAAGAAAATGGATTAGGATTAGGGTTAGGAAAATCATACAGTAATGATAAAGAGTCATTAATTTTGTCAAAAGGTTAACTTAAAAAACTATATAATCTGCAAAAACATTTGGGTATGGTGCCATACCCGTTTTACCCTCTGGCAGAAACCCTGAATATTTAATCCTCTTGCAGTACCTTACTATGTGGAGCTAAAAAATAGTTTTGGGGGAGTGATGGGGAGTCCATGATAGTTCTCCTTAAATGCTGATGTCTGTGAATACAACATCAGTTAACCTACTGCTCCGCTGCAACAAGAGATTATAAAGTTAAAGTTTGTTTTGTTTGATGACACCACTGGAGCACATTAATTAATCATCGGCTATCAGACGTCATTTGGTAATTCTCGTCAGAGAAAACCTGTACATTTTTTCTAATGCAGCTAGGGACCTTTCATATACACTTTCCCTCAGACTGGAAAACATGTGCCACGGCTTTTGTCTAGTTGTGGTGCACTGGTTGGAATGAAAAAAAAACCCAGTCAGTTGACTGGATTCACCGAGGTGGTTCGATCCTGCAATGCAAGCACCTCAGCAAGCACCCAACTGACTAGGCTAAATCCATCCCCCTCAAGAGATTATAGAGCAGTAACTTAATTGTTAGAAGGGAGCAGTATGTAGAGCAGTGGTAAAGTGCTCGCTTGATGCATGGTCGGTTTGGGATCGATCCCTGTCGGTGGGCCAATTGGGCTATTTCTTGTTCCTGCCAGTGCACCATGACTGGTATATCAAAGGAGGTGTCGCCACTTCATGGTCTACTCTTTTCGATTAGCAGCAAGGGATCTTTCATATGCACCATCCCACAGACAAGATAGTACATACCACTGCCTTTGTTAGTATGTTACACCAGTTGTGGAGCACTGGTTGGAACAAGAAATAGCCAAATAGGGCCACAGACGGAGATTGATGCTAAACCGACAAGTGCATCCAGCGAGCGCTTTACCACTGGGCTACATTCCACACCCTTATAATAAATAGAGTTAGGGTTAGGGTTAGTGACAGTGCCAAAGGAAAGTCGTTCCGTTTGGACTAACCAACTGTAGTTGAAAATATTTACACATCCTTATGAGTGACGGCAAGTCAGTGTCTATGCCTTTAAAAGTGCTTAATAACCTTTCAACTGTTCTAGTTCATTTGTTAACAAGATTGGGTTAATTATCTGAATAAAAAAATCCACTCAACCATGACAATGAAAATGTTGAGAAGGGGAAAAAAAAGGAAGAACTATTTCAAGGTTAAAGGATCATTTTACCACATGTGAGTACACGCTTTGTCACAGCCGACTATCAGTATGGTCTAGATTTCTACAACATAAATAAAAATTTAAGTTAAAGACTTACAGTTCCTTTGTTGAGTTGCGTTCAAAGCGGCCGGCGCCACAAAATTCTGCAGTGTCGTGCTGGCACGGCACAAAAACTTCCCAAACGATGCCACGGGAACAGCCATTTCGGAATCCTTTACCTTTGGTGCGAAAGAAACCACCGGCAATACAAAAATACACACGTGAGTCTTTGACGTCACTGGAGGGAAGTGGGGTTAAGTGGTGTCAACTGTGAAATTAAATGTCTTTGTTTGTCATTAAATCATCACTTCAAAAATTAGAAATTCATTTTGCATTTTAATATTTCACGTTTACAAATAGGTTATGAAAATTAAATAAAACATACGGATCATTTTTTAAATATTATTATTACTTTAACACCCCCGTTTAAAAACTGGTATCGTCTTGGAATAAAATCACTTCCAGTATGACGTTACGAGGGGTGGTAGGGTAATCTGTGTTGATGTGTGTGTTAACAGTAATGGTCATATGGGTAAACCAACTTACATAAAAAAAAAAAAAATTAAATTTGAATCTGTCAAAGTGATAACAAATAATTAAATATATTTATTTTAACTGCAGCTTTGAATACCGCCAAAGCGACTTGCAATTGGTACAACCCAAGTCGTACAACTCTTGGCGGTGGTTGGTTGATTAAATAATCGGTGCGTGGTCGCTACCAACATTGCTGAAAGTAGAAAAAAACTTTTTTCGGGTGAAATTTGGGAATATTTTACGCCGATGTGGCTCTAGTACATAAAAGTAAGTCTTGTTTTCAATGCACTTATGACTGTTTTTGTGTATAGAGACTATATATGACCATTTTGGCTTAACTATTTTCTGTCGACAACCATGCCTTTTTTGTGTGAATTGCTTTGCATGTGGAGTGAATGACACCTTGATTTGGCTTCAATAAAAAAAGATTGCTGGATAAGTTAAACTTAAATGCACATAATTAATAGTTCATCTTGCACTCAGGGGGCTTAATTAATCGGATCATTAACTGTTGTCATTCTCACCATTGATCAAGTGCTGTTCAAGTAAATGGCATATTTAGTTTTGTTAGAGGTCAAGCAAGGACTCAATAGTCGAGTTTATTTAGTAGTTTGTTCTTTAAGCTCTTTAAAGGGGTTGTCCCGCAGTAGCATTATAACCAAAATTACTCCTTTTCTTTTATAAATGTAAAGATTGTACCCTGAACAACATGCCCATACAAAATTACAAGCTAAGCTTTTCATTGGACAATTTAATTTAGTAGCAAAGTAATAAAAAAGAAAAAAAGAAAAGAAAACTTTATTTTTGAGGTTTGTGATGTTTCTTTGACATGTCACAAACACCATTGAAGTAAAAAAAATATATTATTTTAAAAAAATTAAACATTCATTTGTAATATGTGTATAAGCCAATTTTCTCAAATGTTTTTAAAAGCTCTAAAAATTAGTTAGACAATTATGCTAAGAGAGCCTTAGCCACTTTATATAAAAATTAGGGAAAGAGTTTGACCCGTACCCCTCTTTATCAAAGGCTCTAAAGACTAACCCTATACCTAAAACTACCCTAACCATTGAAATGGGGGTACGGGTCAAACTCGTGCCAAAATTAGCATTAAATGCTAATTTGGTAATGGGCAGGGTGAGCCTTGGATTTCCAGGGTTTTCACTGTTTATGCAGGGCTCAAACTTAATTCCTGACAATTTTAAATACATTTACTTTCAGGTACTATAGGAAGTCGGTGTATAGGACCAGCCAGTCAGAAAGATGCTGCTTCGTTTGGCACAGGCAGCCTGCGTGTCGGACAATCTGGGCCGACACGTGATGCAGCTGTCAATCCGATGCAGTCGTGGACTCAAATCATCGGCGCGTTTCTACTGCCAGAAAGCTGAGAAGGAGGCCATTCAAGTCCAAGGCACCCCATACAAGAGAATCTCCATCGGAGTTCCTCGCGAAATCTTCCCAAAGGAACGAAGGGTTGCGCTGTCCCCAGCTGCTGCGCAGGTCTTGATCAAGAAGGGATTCACTGTGAACGTCGAGGAAAACGCTGGTGTTGAATCACGCTTTACGAATGCCGATTACACTGCAGCGGGTGCCAACGTGAAGTCGATCAATGAAGCGTTCGGGTCTGACATTATTCTCAAGGTCCACGCTCCACGGAACGGGGAGTTTGAGCTGCTGAAGAATGGAGGAACTCTGATCAGCTTCATGTATCCCGCCCGCAACTCCGAACTCATCGACAAGCTGGCCAAAAAGAATATGACCGTTTTTGCGATGGACTGTATCCCCAGGATTAGCAGGGCTCAGGTGTTCGATGCTCTCAGTTCCATGTCGAATATTTCGGGTTACAAAGCTGTTGTTGAGGCTGCTAACCATTTCGGAAGATTTTTTACAGGTAGGGTTATTTTGTTCAGAAGCTGTTTCATAAGGGGGTGGGATGTAGCTCAATGGTACAGCGCTTGCTTGATGCAGGGTCAGTCTGGGATCGATCCCCGTTGGTGGGCCCATTGGGCTATTTTTCATTCCAGCCAGTGCATCAAAGGCCATGATATGTGTTATCCTGTCTGTGGGATGGTGCATATAAAAGATTCCTTGCTGATAATCGAAAAGAGTAGCCCATGAAGTAGCGACAGCGGGTTTCCTCTCTCAATATCTGTGTGGTCCTTAACCATATGTTTGACGTCATATAGCCGTAAATAAAATGTGTTGAGTGCATCGTTAAATAAAATATGTCTCTTTCTGTTTCATAATATAACACATCAGGTGAGAGTAACAGGAACATTGTAAGTTGTATACCACCAAATTAGATCCCGTATGCATAGTAACATGTGGCTAAAACTTACGCACTACGTTTCAGTCAAATTATTATTACTACAACCCTTCACCCTTAGAGCAAATAAGAAATAAATGGTGGAGGGATTACTTTCAAACATTACAGGAAGCATCTTTCATTAGGTTTGTTTTGCATTTAAGAATTGTTATATCCATATGTTCTATGCACAATATATGATACCAGTTCAAATTAAATTGCCAAATTTATTGGGTGACTGGATGGAATCTAGTTCAGGTCGGAGGATCAAACCCCTCGGCTGGACTCTAGACTTTAGGTGAGATACGGTTATTTATTTTTCCCTCATCCTCTCTAGTATTTGTTCTAAATGCTGTTTTAATGTACAGTTAATAAACATGCCAACTAAATAAATTAAGTTTGATTTCTGACATGTCTAACTTACACTTTTTCACCAGTTATTCTTACTCAGTTTACAATGTGCTGGGGTGTCACTAAACAGACATTCATCTTGGGCAGGTCAGGATTTCGGCAGTGTTGAAAATTGTTCGTTTATAATGTACTAGGGCGTTAATGGTGAAACATTTCTTTCCATCATGTTCTGGGGTGTCAATAAACAGATATTCCGTTCCAATAGCCAGTGCAATTCGACTGGTATACGAAAGGCTGTGGTATGTGCTGTCATGTCTGTGGGATGGTGCATATAAAATATCCCTTGCTGCTAATTCGAAAGAATAGCCCATTAAGTGGCGACAGCGGGTTTCCTCTCTCAGTATCTGTGTGGTCCTTAACCATATGTCCGACGCCATATAACCGTAATTAAATGTGTTGAGTGCGTCGTTAAATAAATCATCTTTTTTCTTTCCAATAGGTCAGGTTATGGCAGCGTGAAAAATTCTTAATAATGTACTGGGGTGTCAATAAATGAACTTCTTTTTCTTGTTCTTTACGTACAGGTCAGATTACAGCTGCAGGTAAAGTGCCGCCAGCGAAGGTCCTCATCATCGGTGGAGGTGTGGCTGGTCTGTCGGCCGTGGGCACTGCGAAGAACATGGGTGCAATCGTGCGGGCATTTGACACACGTGCGGCCGTCAAAGAACAGGTGGAGTCATTCGGGGCAGAGTTCCTCGAAGTGACCGGAGTAGAGGTGTGTTCAATGAAAAACTAAATATATTATACCAGGCATCGAAATAAGTCGAGAACGGTCGTTCAGGTTACCGGGAGGTTACCACATGTAAGAAAAGTCGAGAACGGTGTTTCGTTCTCGACACAAATTTCAACGTTAACGGTAGTTTCATTTCTCAACGTAAACCAGACTATGCATTCCGGTCTTCTGCGTTTCATTTTCTCGTAAGGAATTGCATCCATGTTCGCATGTACTTGTGCAATTGCAAGCAATAATAGTTTATCCGCGTTTAAGCAGCGTCCACTAGATGAATTTACTTTCGCGTTTCGTTTTCTCGTACGAAATTGCACCGATGTTTGTGCGCACTTGTGCAATTGCAAGCAGTTTCGGCAATCCACGTTTAAGCTTCTGTCGCGGGTCAGGGCCCTGGATATCCAGAGACCGGACCCGCGACAGACATGCTCAAAACTCCAGTGGTATATGAGCAGGTTAATACATATCGGTTTCGGTTTCCGCGTTTAAGCAGCACCCACTAGATAAATTTACTTCCGGGTTTCATTTCTCTTACCGATGTTCACGCATACCGATACAATTTCAGAATTATTATTATCTTTCATTGTTGTATGACAAAATACGAGAAAATAGAAAACAGAACATTTTTATTTTAATCAATTTATTTATTCATTTGTTCAGTTATTAAATATGAGTCACATACTTGTAAAGAATGATGTGTAATACATTAAGAACAGTGATAACATACAGAATGAATCATAAATACATGTATACTACAATAATCATCTGGCACACATACAAGGCGTTAAAAGTAGTAGTAACAGGAATTCAGTTCTAACTTTCATATAGTTGTGGTAACCTATGGGTTACCGCAGGCTATATTGTGTGGTAACCTGTAAATGGGTTACCAGACACAATGCTTATTTCGATGCCTGTTATACATAGATATTAAATTATTTAAAAAAAAAAAAATTAAACTAAAAAACATATTCACACACTGGGTTCATACATAGAGGCACTGATTTTCCGTTTCAGATTTTTCCCTTTTCCGTTTCATAATGTTACAAATTCCGTTTTTTTCCCCGTTTCAGTATTAAACAAATTCTGTTTTTGTTTCACACACACACACACGCTCAGTGATGCAAATGAGCACACACACACACCAGTGGCATCATGGCAATGCCGCAAATGTTAAAAATTAATAAGCAAACATAACATAATATATCTTTCACTTGAGTAAATATCGGACAATTTTAGCTCACAATGTTCATTTTTTCCCGTTAAATCGCCGGGAATACGCGAAGAAAACACGACTGGTAAAATGTCTAGATACTCTACATTTAAAATTTGGCGTAACATACAAATGCGCTATTTAAAGGTAAATAATGTTTTGGAAAAAAATCAGGAATTCAGTTTCAGATAGGTATTTCCGCGATACCGCGATCGCGGAAAATCAGTGCCTCTACATACAGGTCGTGGAAAGTTGTGAAATTTGCACAAATGTTATTTTCTAGGCATGGACAGACAGAATTTGCAAATATAATTTTCCAGGTCTGGAAAATCATGGAATTTGCTAATTTAATTTTTTAGCCTGTTTGGAAAGATATAAAATTTTCAGGCCTTGATTATAATCATAAGCTTTGCTAATTTTTGTGTAATGTAGAGTTGAAATGAAAATTGGTTGAACTTCACTATTGTTTTGACATTGAAAATAACACAAAAAGAAAGGCAATTTGCAACAAATTTGTAACATTATTAGAATATATTGATAGTAGCATAAAATGTTTTTAAAACATACTGGTGGAGGTGGGTGGGTTGGGGGAGGAGGTAGTAGAAAAAGCCTATAACACAATTAAGATGAGAGAAGATAGTTCTTGTGTGGTGCTAGGCAAATAATAACATGAAATTTCAAATAAAAAAAAGTTGCAAAGCAATCAGTTTGCCACACAATCCATAATTACGTTATTTTTTGTATTTTATCAAAAAGTAGGGGAGGGACATAGCCCAGTGGTAAACACACAATCCATAATTACGTTATTTTTTGTATTTTATCAAAAAGTAGGGGAGGGACATAGCCCAGTGGTAAACACACAATCCATAATTACGTTATTTTTTGTATTTTATCAAAAAGTAGGGGAGGGACATAGCCCAGTGGTAAAGCATCACTTGATGTGTGATCGGTATAGGATCGATCTCCATCGGTGGCCCCACTGGGCTATTTCTCGTTCCAGCCAGTGCTCCACAACTGATGTAACAAAGGCTGTGATATGTACTATCCTGTCAGTGGGGATGGATGGTGCATATAAAAGATCCCTTGTTGCAAATCAAAAGTGTAGCCCATGAAATGCCAACAGCATGTTTCCTCTCTCAATATCTGTGTGGTTCTTAACCATATGTCCGACACATATAACTAAATAAAATGTGTTGAGTGTGTCATTAAATAAAACATTTCGTTCCTTCCTTCCTTCCTTTATCAAAAAGTAATATTCCATGTGTGAATGATGTCGGCCAGTGAGAATCTAATGAATCGTTTAACACCAGAATCGGGCCTCTGTAAATTATGAAAATGATAGTTTTGTTCTCGCAATGCTCGCACTAGTCACATTTTAGGTAACCAATTTTTCATTTGCGCATTATATTTAGGACATCGTTTAAATAGTTACAACGGGACACACTGAAACAAAATTGTTTCCCAGAATTTGTTTTGCCTGAGAATGTTTGTAAGTTCTCTTATAATGTTTTTGAATTCTGTCCTTTCAGGAATCAGGTGAGGGAACTGGTGGTTACGCTAAAGAGATGTCCCCCGAGTATATCAAAGCGGAGATGGCGTTGTTCCACAAACAAGCCAAAGATGTCGACATCATCATTTCAACGGCACTGATTCCCGGAAAACAAGCTCCTGTTCTCATCAAGAAGGTTTCTTGACCGTTTTTCTTGTTCTGTGTACAATTTATGTTCTCAGATTTTCTTCTTGTATTCATTGAACTAGATATAGCAAAAAACTAATTTAAGTCACTAAAAATTAATAATGTAAAGTCACCATTTTAAAAAGTAAATAGCAGGCATGACAATCTTCCACGGAAATCCGTGGATTTGAAAGCCATTTAGGTCGTTTCTGTGAATCGACCAAATCCGAGGAGGTTTTTTTTTGGAGGGGGGGTGGGGGGGGGGGGTAGGTACCTTTATTTTGTCACTCAGATGGTCTAACTACATTTTTCTCAATATTTCTAATCTGCTTTCATGCCGTGTTGGGTTACTTCACGCTTTAGACCTCCCCCCTCACGGTCTTTGGCCGTATACTATCCGCTTTGTGCACAGTTCGCAAAGCTTTCAGCTGATTTCATCAAGTGTCATTGTCATGCCTGAAATAGGTGTTTAGCAAAAAATAAAAAAAAAGAAGAAGAAAAACAAGTTATTTATTTCTTGATAAATGTTGAGAACTGACTAGTAACCTGCAATTTTAGATTGATAAAAAGAAAAAAGTTGCACACATTGAACAATCACTGAATCAGTATAACAATATTCAAACACTGGGGTCGGCTGGAGTTACAGCAGCTTCTTATCAAATAACCAGCGGAAGGCGTGCTGTTACCGTATTTTTTGGTGGACAATAAAAAACAAATGCTTCTTAGATACACTTAAGGAGTGCATGGGCACAACTCATATGTGAAGGACTGTTTTAATTAACCTTAATTTTTGTTCAACTTTTTTCTTTGACTTCCAGTACATGATTGACGACATGAAACCTGGGTCCGTGGTTGTAGATTTAGCCGCGGAGGCTGGCGGGAACATCGAGACGACGACGCCGGGCGAGATAACCGTCTACAACGACGTCATCCACATCGGACTCACAGACTTCCCCAGTCGCCTGCCCACACAGTCGAGCACGCTCTACGCCAACAACATATCAAAGTTTCTCATGTCCATAGGTCAGATCATAAGTCACAGAAATAACTCCTTATTAGCAGGGGGAGGGATGTAACCCAGTGGTAATGCGCTCACTTGATGCGTGGTCAGTCTAGGATCGATCCCCATCGGTGGGCCCATTTAGGTTATTTCTTGTTACAGCCTATACACCATGACTGGTTATCAACAGCTGTGGTATGTGCTATCCTGTCTGTGGGATGGTGCAAATAAAAGATCCCTTGCTACTAATGGAAAAATATAGCAGGTTTCCTCTCTAAGACTATATGTCAAAATTACCAAATGTTTGGTATTCAGTAGCTATTGGGGGCGCGGGACGTAGCCCAGTGGTAAAGCTCACTCGATGCACAGTCGGTCTGGGATCGATCCCCATCGGTGGGCCCATTGGGCTATTTCTCATTCCAGCCAAGTGCACCACAACTGGTACATCAAAGGTCGTGGTATGTGCTATCCTGTCTGTGTGATGGTGCATATAAAAGACCCCTTGCTGCTAATCGAAAAGAGTAGCCCATGAAGTGGCGACAGCGGGTTTCCTTTCTCAATAACTGTGTGGTCCTTAACTATATGTCTGATGCCATATAACCGTAAATAAAATGTGTTGAGTGTGTTAAATAAAACATTTCCTTCCTTCCTTCCAATAGCCACTTTGCACTAATAGTGTCTTTAAACAAAGCACACATGAATTTTCTTTCGATGCCTGATATTACATTTTTATTTTCCCTCTGCAGGTGAGAAGGAACACTACAATGTGAACCTGGAAGATGAAGTGGTGCGCGGTTCCATTATTTTGGATCAGGTACAGTATATTATAGTACCTCTGCCCAGGACAATTTGTTTCAGGTGTAGTAAATAGAGATTATTTTACTAGTATCAGGATTTTTGTAATAAAAAGGACTGTCTCAAAATGTTTGAGCCACAACTAGAAGGAGAGGACGAAATGACGTCATATTTCACATGCACAGTCTGAGCTAGGACGGGAAGCAATGTTATGTTATTAACTCAGTTTTGTTAACCATGTGG
Organism: Gigantopelta aegis; assembly: GCF_016097555.1. Classification (NCBI taxonomy): domain Eukaryota; kingdom Metazoa; phylum Mollusca; class Gastropoda; order Neomphalida; family Peltospiridae; genus Gigantopelta; species Gigantopelta aegis. The sequence goes on along the minus strand of NC_054705.1, from coordinate 42,610,989 downwards.
ATAATTTAAAAAAAAAAAATTAAACAATATTTATTCAAATAAAGGAGTAGATCGGCAAACAGGCAATAAGCTTACATAAATATCTCTCAATGAGATGATGTATCGTACTGTATAAATTTCAGTGAATGAATGTGGATAATGAAGTGTCCAAATCAGCTGGAAATTGCATTTTACTGCCAATACAATAATTTATTCATGAATTAGACACCGATATGTTCGGCAGTTTTGTTTTAATCAAGCAGATGTTTTGCTGCATAATATGCCATTAGTATTGACAAAATAAAACCTGGATGAATTAAAACAAACATTAGCCAAGGGTACAAAGCAGTTATTACTGACCTGTAATTTTAATACCGATCAGTTTGGTCAAACAGGGATGGCAGGCAAGTGGAACAGTCTTATACTTATACTCATGTCCAAGGTTTAAGTACCAAATTTTAATTACAGTTAGGAATCTGCATATTTAATGAGTATTTTAAAATGATACTTAGCAAGCTTCACATTTTTAAAAGGAAATTCTGTAAATTGATCCCACATACTTTTTTCTTCATGTTAATATGAATAACTTCGTGGAAAAAGTTTCTGCTACTTTTTTACATCTCACTATTGTTAGTTTATTGATAATAATTGTTATTTATTTAGGGGAAGTTAATGTGGCCCCCTCCACCACCAAAACAAACTGCCCCCGTGGCTGCCCCTGCGGCTGTTGCAAAGGTAGCCCCGCCCCCTCCGAACTACTTCCGACTGCATCTGAATGATTCTCTGATGTACACGGCCGGTCTCAGCACCATGTTAGGTGAGTAAATACGGATCATTTTGCTCATCATATATGGCTATTTAGTACTGACATTCTAATGATAGATAACAACAGAAAATTGATGGTTTGGTTTCTACAGATGTGATGATAGATTATAAAACATTCATGATTAATCGTCACGGAAAATGTTAACTGCAACTGTTTATGTAGTCTAAATGATGGATTTGATGTAAATATGTTGGGGGTGTAAATAAAGAAGACAAATATTGAATAGATATTAAAGGTAAAATTAGTGATTTGTTGAGTCTTGATCCTCATAATTCCTTTTTAATTGTATAATCAAAAGTTCAATGGTTAGTAAATATTATTTAAGTTTGTTGGTGTTTATGGTCGATTGGTAAATATATTGCTGGTAAGTATTTGAAAATGTATTTATATGGTTCTTTAGGAAATATATATTCTATTGGTTAGTAAATATGTAACAATTTGTTCATGTATATTGGTTAGTGAAGACTAAATGATTTGATAGTAAATAAATTATTTGTAAAAATAATTTCAGGTCTTGGAATGGCGTCGCCAAATCCAGCGTTTACCACCATGGTAACCACATTCAGTTTGGCTGGTATTGTCGGTATGTTCGTTAATTCTCACTTGTAGAAATTTGGAGTAGGAGATCTCGGTGAAATTTGACTTAATAATGTCCGTTAAATATTGTGTGACATTCATGCATTGCAGTGTTATGTTGAGGGATCTCACCTAGTGGGTAGAGCACTCGCCTGAGGTATTTCGGTCATTGGACTCCAACCTCCATGGCGAGTCCATTTTGGGACTGGGGTGGGGGGTTTTCCCAACAGGGGCGGGACGTAGCCCAGTAGTAAAGCGTTCGCTTGATGCGCAGTCGGTCTGGGATCGATCCCCGTTGGTGGGCCTATTGCACTATTTCTCACTCCAGCCAATGCACCACAACTGGTACATCAGATTCAAAGGCTGTGGTGTGTGCTATACTGTCTATGGGATGGTGCATATAAAAGATCTCTTGCTGCTAATTGAAAAAGAGTAGCCCATGAAGTGGCAACAGTAGGTTTCCTCCCTCGATATCTGTGTGGTCCTAACCACATGTTCGACGCCATATAACCGTAAATAAAATGTGTTGAGTGCGTCGTTAAGTAAAACATTTCCTTTTATCCAGAAATCTGTTAACTAACCTGCTAATAAGACATAGATGCTTCAATACTGAGAATATTCTAAAACAAATGTTTTTCTACTTGTTATCATGCACAGAATTGTAGGATTTTTAAATACTTTTTTTTAGGATTCCACAGACTGATTATATACTATATGGAAGTAGTTTAAAATGAGATGTCATTAAGGCATCTAATGTATCCACCTTTTCTGTGCAATCTGTGCTTTAAAAAAAAAAAGTCATCGCCACATTAATTCTGGAACTTTGGTCTGACCAGAGACCAACTTTTTTTCTTCTTTTTTTTTTCTTTTGCCTAAGCAAATATTCTCATTCTTAATTACTATGTTCACTGGGTTTCCTCGTTTCCAGGATATCACACAGTGTGGGGCGTCAGTCCTGCCCTTCATTCTCCTCTGATGTCCGTCACCAACGCCATCTCCGGAATCACAGCCGTTGGAGGCCTGCTCCTGATGGGGGGTGGCCTGTACCCTAGCAACACCATCCAGACACTGGGAGCCGTGGCGGCGTTCATCTCGTCTATCAACATAGGCGGCGGTTTTCTCGTCACACAGAGAATGCTGGACATGTTCAAGAGACCAAGTAAGGCATTGTACGATGACCTAGAGGTCAAATGAGCGATTTCGTAGTTTAGCTATGCATGTGACATCAAAAGTCATTGCTGTAATTGGTCATCTGGCGAGGGCTGGATGTAGCCCAGTGGTACAGCGTTCGCTCGATGTGCGGTCGGTGTGGGATCGATCACCGTCGGTGGGGCCATTGGGCTATTTCTTGTTCCAGCCAGTGCACTACGACTGGTATATCAAACTGGTATGTACTACCCTGTCTGTGGAATGGTGCATATAAAAGATCCCTTGCTGCTAACCAAAAAGTGTAGCCCGTGAAGTGGCAACAGCAGGTTTCCTTTCTCAATACCTGTGTGGTCCTTAACCATATGTCTGACGCCATATGACCGTAAATAAAATGTATTGAGTGCGTCATTAAATAAAACATTTCTTTCTTTCTCTCTCACTAACAACTAACCCTCTTTCCTGAACAGACAGTCCAGATAGCTGACGTGTGTGCCCAGGACGGCATGCTTGAACGTTAATTGGATATAAGCACAAAAATAACTTGAAATGAAAGTATTGGTAAAATACAGTAAAGAACTCTTATAACGAACAGGAACGGACCATGGTAGTTAGTTCGATATAGCAGTAGTTCGTTGTACACATTTGCACAAGTTGGTTATTAATGTATAGAGCAGGGGTGGGGAAAAGCCCTTTTCTCCCGGCCTGGGACCGATTCTCGATCTCTGAGACCGAAATTATTTTTTAAAAACATGTGTTTGCCGGTCCCACTTTGTCATTCTTGTCGGTCCGAAGCACCTGTCCATTTCTGTTATTGGAACAAATTCTTATCCGTCTTGTGGACCAGCCTGCCCAGACATCGGTATCTCATGCATAATTTAAAATAATAAATAAATAGTGGTCAGTATAGCTTGTGCTTCAGATGTCTGTGATTTTAAAGTCTGCCTAAGTATATATCGTCAGTCACGGAAGTCTGACCTACAGTAGTGTCAATCCACAGCCACTAGGCTAGACATTAATTTTGTCAAAATTGCTGAGCCAGTCAAGAAATAAAACAGATGTTAACAATAACACCATTCTTGGTGACAGAGACATCAAGGTATTACACTCCAATTAAAACAAAGGACCCAGAGTTTGCAACTGGTTACAATCAACACCTGTCAGCACCTATGTACGGAGCTTGTCGGGTCGAGTGTCCCAGTCCGAAGCAAGAGACTTTTGTGCAATACAAACTGCTTGAAATAGCATAAAATATACCGGTACTGAAATAATCAATAAATGTATTTATTGTTGACTGTTCAATGTAGTCTATCCAATAATTATAAAGGATTTTAAAATTAACAAAAGGTTTCCACTTTTTTGTTAACAAGTGGGAGTGAGCAGAACAGCTACATGTACTGTTATCTCTAGAGCCAGTAGAGGTCAAATTTCATCCAATCAGTGATGACGTTATTACTCTCTTTGTCTAAACATGTGCTAGCTCAGGCTGTCAAACGCTTCAACGGTGCAATCTTTAATTAATTTTCAGGACACAGTACTACTGAATACTCGTACTTTTTATACATATATGGGATTTAAATTAATAACTTTTATTCCTTTTTTATATTATTTATTCCATTATGTAAAATATATACAATTTGTGGGGTTTTTTTTTTCACTGATGTGATAAAAAAAAGTTATTTTTTTATTCCTTTCTTTTTCCCCCCTGTAAACCCCCTATAAATGATGACGTCAAGCAGGACCGATTGACAATTTAATTTTCCCCCACCCCTGGTATAGAGAGAGAAAACAGGACTTTATGATCAGTTCGTTATAAGTGTACTTTACTGTACAAATGAATGAATGTCAATAGCAGTAACTCACTCTCACTCTCACTCATACTCTCATACTCTCATACTTTCTCTCTCTTTCTCTTTCTTTCTCTTTCTCTCTCCATCTCCCTCTCTCCCTCTCTCTCTCTCTCTCTCTCTCTCTCTCTCTCTCTCTCTCTCCCTCTCCCTCTCCCTCTCCCTCTCCCTCTCCCTCTCCCTCTCCCTCTCCCTCTCTCTCCCTCCTTCAACCAGTTGTCTAAACAAATCACAAAATGATCTGATGTATATCATTACACAAATATTTCTCTCTTTGTAGCTGACCCTCCGGAGTACAGCTATCTCTATGCTATTCCCGCTGCAACGCTGCTGGGTGGCTACGGGTACACCGCCTACACCGGCGCATACCCCGACATCCATCAGATGACCTACCTGGCTGCGGGTCTGTGCTGTGTCGGGGCTCTCACCGGATTGTCATCGCAGACCACCTCAAGAGTTGGTAATAATCATCATTAATAATTATGATAGTTTAAAATAATAAAAAAATCTCTTAGCACATAATCTGATTTTATGCTGCATTTGGGTGTATTCGAAAGGTGATATTTCAGTTATAAACCTGTAATTATTTACGATATTGTTATATTATCGTTTCAGATATTTATGAATTACATCATTTTCCCAATTGAAATGGTGCAGAAAAGTATTAAAATAGTCTCCCACCACTTTTGAACCGATCAATCATCTTTGATTGAACAATTAAAGGACTAGCTCTGGGTGATCAGAAAATTTCGCCAAATCAGCATTTTAAACTTTAACAATTGCAAAAAAACGGTTATTTTCTAATAAAATAACATTTATTATATGAAATTTATTCCCCAAATCAAAATAAAATTTGCCAATTGTTTTTAAAATTGACATTTGGCAAGTGCCACAGCTAGCCCTGTCTGAATTAAGGTGCATGTTTTATTTTTTATCATCAAAACGGTGTTCAGTCATTTTTTTTCTAAATTCAAAAAGTGAAAATCTCTCGGTTATTTTTTTTTCTTCCGAGTTTACAAATCGAAAATAAGATTACACCAGAACGCAGCATTACTGCCTTAATGCATTTACTTCCTGTTGCTCAAAGGATAGTAATTTACTCACAGGATAGTAGTCGCAGACCACTTCATTTTAATGTTTTTCATGAAATGATACATTGGTTGGATTATGTGTTTTATTCATGAGATGACACATTGGTTAGATAATATTATTCATGAAATGATACATTGTTTGGATTAGTTGAGTGTTTTCATGAAATGACACATTGTGTGAATTAGTTTTATTCATGAATTAATACATTGGTTGGAATATTACAAGGTTTTTCATTGTTTGGATTAGGTGGGTTGTTTATGAAATGATACTTTGTTGGAATATTACAGGTGTTTTTATTGTTTGGATTAGGTGGGGTTTTGATGAAATGATACATTGGGTGGAATATTACAGGTGTTTTGTTTGGATTAGGTGAGGTTTTTATGAAATGATACATTGGGTGGAATATTACAGGTGTTTTGTTTGGATTAGGTGAGGTTTTTATGAAATGATACATTGGGTGGAATATTACAGGTGTTTTGTTTGGATTAGGTGAGGGTTTTATGAAATGATACATTGGGTGGAATATTACAGGTGTTTTGTTTGGATTAGATGGGGGTTTTTATGAAATGATACATTGGGTGGAATATTACAGGTGTTTTGTTTGGATTAGATGGGGTTTTTATGAAATGATACATTGGGTGGAATATTACAGGTGTTGTGTTTGGATTAGGTGAGGTTTTTATGAAATGATACATTGGGTGGAATATTACAGGTGTTTTGTTTGGATTAGATGGGGGTTTTATGAAATGATACATTGGGTGGAATATTACAAGTGTTTTGTTTGGATTAGGTGAGGTTTTTTATGAAATGATACATTGGGTGGAATGTTACAGGTGTTTGGATTACGTGGGTTTTTTATGAAATGCTACATTGTTTGATTATTTGTTTCAGGTAACAAACTGGGTATGATTGGAGTCGCGTCTGGAATAGCCGCAACTCTGGGCATCTTGAAACCATCACAGGAAGTCTTCTTTCAAATGGCTGCTTGCATGGGGCTTGGTAAGGAGAAGAGTGTTCTTTAAAATCATCGTCCTAATTTTAGTAGCAAGTTGGTCAGTGTTTGTTTTACCTTTTTTGGCTCATATGCAACACCTAATGTGAGTCCATACATTAATGATTTCTGTACATCTGTCTGACAAAGTTAAAGTTGTTTTACAGACATCATTTATAGAAACAGACTGGTGTGTTTTTGTCTGTCTGTCTCTCTCTCTCTTTCTCTCTCTTTTTCTCTTTCACTCACTCACTCACTCACTCTCTCTCTCTCTCTCTCTCTCTCTCTCTCTCTCTCTCTCTCTCTCTCTCTCTCTCTCTCTCTCTCTCTCTCTCTCTCTCTCTCTCTCTCTCTCTTCTCTTTTCCCTCTCATGTTGAAATAATTAGATATTAAATAATAATCCCATCCTCTGTTACAGGTGGTGCTATCGGTACCGTTATGGCGAAACGGCTCGAGGTAACCGACCTCCCACAGATGGTCGCCTTGTTTCACAGCCTGGTGGGTGCGGCAGCAGTGATCACGTGTTTCGGAACATACCTGCTCGAACAGCCGCACTTCGACCTTGACCCCGCGGCCAATGTCATCAAGACCTTCCTCTTCCTCGGAACATTCATCGGTGGAGTCACGTTCACAGGCTCGCTTATAGCATTCGGAAAATTGCAAGGTAACATTTACTTCTTTTTTATTTTTCCCCCGGGTTGTTTTTTGGGGGTTTTCCCCCTGTTAGCAAAGTGTTTTAAAACTCACTTTTCCAAGTATCAAGGAACGTATTCTTGGGGGGGGGGTGGGCAGCGGGACATAGTCTAGTGGTAAAGCACTCGCCTGATGCGCTCGAAATTTTAATATTACCTATCTGTGATTTTTGTATTTTTTTACACAGTTCTTTACACTGTTTTTATTTAACTGTTGAATTTTATATTGATGTGGTTCACCATTGAATGTTTACATTTACCATAGTATGACACTCAATAGCTGATGTATTTTTCATGCTAGGATGTTGTTAAACATTCATTTATTCGTTCATTCATTCATTCACCTGATGCGCAGTCAGTCTTGGATCGTTTTTCTCATGGGCTATTTCTTATTCCAGCCAGTGCACCACGACTGGTATATCAAAGGCTGTTGTATGTGCTATCCTGTCTGTATAAAAGTTCCCTTGCTCCTAATGAAAAAATGTAGCGGGTTTCTGCTCTAAGACTGTCAAAATTATCAAATGTTTGAAATCCTGCAGGCAGTGTGTTCTAGTTAAACACAACAAACTGACTTTATAATTGAGAATTTTAAGGAATGATTGTATAATTGAGAATTTTAAGGAATAAATGTATAATTGACCATTTTAAGGAATGATTCTATAATTGACAATTTTAAGGCATTGTACGGTTGAGAATGTCAAGGAATAAATGTATAATAGACAATTTTAAGGAATGATTGTGTAATTGACAATTTTAAGGAATGATTCTGTAATTGAGAATTTTAAGGAATGATTCTGTAATAGACAATTTTAAGGAATGATTCTGTAATTGACCTTTTTACGGAACGATTCTGTAATTGACAATTTTAAGGCATTGTATGGTTGAGAATGTCAAGGAATAAATGTATAATTGGCAATTTTAAGGAATGATTCTGTAATTGACAACTATACGGCATGATTGTATGATTGAGAATTTTAAGGAATGATTGTACTAATTGTTTTTGTTTCCACTTTCCAGGACTTTTGAAATCGGAACCTCTTCTGCTTCCTGGCCGACACGCACTCAACTTAAGTATGTTTCTGGCAAACGTGGGCGCCATGGGATACTACATGTATTCACCCAACCCGACTGTCGGCCTGAGCATGCTGGGAATGACCACAGCCCTGTCAAGCATCATGGGTCTCACACTGACTTCAGCCATTGGAGGTACGGTACAGGACCCGGCAGTAACATAAACCACCCACCCATAGGTGGTTACTTAAAATAAACCATCCATCCATCCATATGTGGCACCATACCCAAATAAAAAATTGTTTTTTTGTTTTCTTTTTCCCCAGACTATTAGACAGTGCCAGGGTTTGGGAGCCCTGATACACCACCTTACAATTTATCTTAAAATTAATATACATACATGTGTAAACATACATGCATACAAAAATGCATACATATGCATGCACGCACTTATGTACGCACTCGCATTACATTTTATTCTGATGTATGCTGGTACAAATCAAAATGAAATGGTACTTCCTTTTATGCATGTCTTATGGTCCAAAACTTTTCCCAAATAATATATTGGTTTCATAAAATAACCCATCCTTCCCTCCATGTGGCACCATACCCATATAATATTTTCGGTATTTTACCCATTTTACCCTCTAGCAAAAACCCTAGTATTTAAGCCATTTAATTTCAGGAGCGGACATGCCAATGGGGTTCACGGTATTAAACGCATTTAATTTCACAGACTTTTGTTTTTTTAATTTCAGGAGCTGATATGCCAGTGGTAATCACGGTATTAAACCATTTAATTTCACGAACTGTTTATTAATTTCAGGAGCTGATATGCCAGTGGTAATCACAGTATTAAAACATTTAATTTCACTGACTTTTTTTATTTCATGAGCGGACATGGTATTAAACACATTTAATTTCACTGACTTTTTTTATTTCAGGAGCGGACATGGTATTAAACACATTTAATTTCAGGACTGTTTTTTAATTTCAGGAGCGGACATGGTATTAAACACATTTAATTTCACGGACTGTTTTTTAATTTCAGGAGCGGACATGGTATTAAACACATTTAATTTCAGGACTGTTTTTTAATTTCAGGAGCGGACATGGTATTAAACACATTTAATTTCACGGACTGTTTTTTAATTTCAGGAGCGGACATGGTATTAAACACATTTAATTTCACGGACTGTTTTTTTTATTTCAGGAGCGGACATGGTATTAAACACATTTAATATCACGGACTGTTTTTTAATTTCAGGAGCGGACATGCCAGTGGTAATCACGGTACTCAACAGCTACTCGGGCTGGGCCCTGTGCGCCGAGGGTTTTATGATGAACAACAGCTTAATGACCATCGTCGGAGCCATGATCGGATCGTCCGGGGCGATCCTCTCCTACATCATGTGCAAGGTATAGCATAACTTATTTTATTACCAGCTAGGGACATAGCCCAGTGGTACAGCACTTGCTTGACGAGCGGTCAGTTTGGGGTTGAACTCCGTCTGTGGGCCATTGGGCTATTTCTCGTTCCAGCCAGTGCACCACGACTGGAAATATCAAAGGCCGTGGTATGTGCAATCCTGTGTGTATAAAAGATCCCTTGCTACTAATGGAAAAATGTAGTGGGTTTCCTCTCTAAGACTATATGTCAGTGGTGTCATTAAACAAAACATACTTTAAAGGAAACATGTCATAATGACAATTAATTATAAATTGAATCACCTATTTTTATAAAAAATAAATTACTTAAAATATCTCCATAAAAGAACCCCAGATACATTTGACATCCAATAGCCGATGATTAATAGATCAATGTGCTCTAACCTGGCTTGTAAAACAACATAAATGACTTGAGAGTATAATCAACTTTTAAACTAAATATATTTCTATTTGCATCAATAGAACGAAATGGGGTTATAGTATTTTTCTCTCATAAAAAAAGTAGCATATTATTAGGCCTATTGGTAGGGTGCGTTAGAGTAAAAACGACCACTCACGATACCCAAGTGATAATTTTCTTTTCTTTGGTACTACGTAATTGGTCAGTTTTGTAATTTTAGATGGGGAAAGTCTACTTAATCAAGGGTTTTACAGCATTATTTACAGTAATGAAGCAGGGCGGCTGATAATGTCCATTAACATTGTACTATAGTCGCGACAGGTTACGCCACAATACCCTGTGATCTTAAAAAAAAACTGGCACGTATTTTGTACGTATGTCTAGACCGTGATAATCACTTACCTGGTCGATACCCTGCAATATACACCTGCCAATCAGGAATCACATGTGCAGGCCACGGAAAGAAAGGACCAATTAACTAAAACAAAACTCCGATTCTCAAGTCAGCCCGTGGATGAAACATAATAGTTATTTCGACACCGACAGTAGTGGTTTATTTTGTATGAACTTCGTGTTGCTTTGGGGCTTCGGGCGATGAGGAACGTTTTTGTGACGTATTCCGCCCGAAGATTAAAAAATTATTTAAAATTATTATTGTTTTCTACACGTTTTTTAAAAACATATTTAAATACATCGTACTGAGATGTATCCTCATGCCAAATCCCATGTTGGTATATGCCATATTTAATTACTTATTGACGTTTCCTTCTTCGGACGGTGAATACAGATTTTGTTATGTAGGCCTACAGTCCTAACATGAAAAATCTGTTTTTTTCCAAAAAAATAAATAAATAAAAAATTCTACATTTTTGTTTTAACATATATAAATACATCATGCTGAGGTGTATCTTTGTGCCAAATATGTACAATGTACACATCGGCATTCGCAACCGAGTACTGTTTTTGTCTCCGGGTAACGTTTATAGACATTACCTGTCCTCAAACAAGTGCACCTCCCCCCCACGCAAGTGGTCTGGTCCGAACATCCCAACAGCCAATGGGATGGCCTAAATTCTTCTACTGCATACTGCTCTCTAGTTCCGGTCACATGACTAACTTCCTTCTTTTTCTCTTCGCTAAAGGGTCTGGACGTCCTTTTGCTTGGCTCTGTTTGGAGTCAACTTTTATAAGACCTTTGGTTTTGTATTAGTGTTTGGGTGAAATGTTTTTCACCTTTGTTTTCATTAGCTTTCGTATGTTCTTTTCGCGTATTTCACTTGACTTCCAAGCGTTTAATTACATGAAATGTTGTTTATATTGCCGGTTGTCGTGTCGGACGCCATTTGCAAAATGGCGTCTGTGTTGACTGGCTTTGTGTTTGGGTGAAATGTTTTTCACCTTAATTTTCGTTAGCTTTCGTTAGCTTTCATATGTCTTTCGCGTATTTCGCTTGACTTGCCAAGTGTTAATTACATGAAATGTTGTTATATCGCCGGTTGTCGTGTCGGACGCCATTTGCAAAATGGCGTCTTTATTTACCGGCTTTGTATTTGTGTTATGGTTGGTTTTTCTTTCTTTTCACAGATTGAAAAATTACTATTATCATATCTGATAATGTTCAGGCGACTAGTTCGAGCGTGTTACGCTGGAAGAAGTTAGCCGGCGGCGACCCAGGTTGTCGTGTTCGTGTGGCCTCACTTCTAGATGCGACCTTTGTGCGGGCTTGTCTGATGTCGAGTTCGCGGCTTACCTGAAGGTGGTGTCAGCGAGGACCAAGAAGGTGGAATCTTCGAGGACCAAGAAGGTGGAATCTTCGCCTTCGATTGCTGACTCCGTGGCGGAAGAGTTACGTTCAATTCTACCGACCATGCTGGAAGAAACAATGGCGTCAATGGCGACCTTACCTAAATCGGCGAGTTCGGGGTCAGGTCCGGTTCCAGTCCCCTCTTCAGGGGGTGCGGCTTCTTCAGCTCCACCGTTACTTAAGACTTCGGATGACAGGCCTGCGGTCTCTACGCAGCCCTCTAAGAAGCCGGCTCATTCAGATAGACGCTCCACGGATTCCAAGGCTCACCGATCTTCGGCGGGGAAGTCCCCTTCGGCGCATCGGAGCCGGGACCGTAGCCGTTCCACATGACCTGTATGGCTCCCTACGGGTTCCATAGATCGTCAGCGCCAACCTTCAGTTGATGTGGCTTCCAAGGCCTCCGAGGGCTAGACGGGACCATCCACGGTCCGGTTTAACCAGCGGCTTCCATTACGGTACATCGATTGGCCTGTGCTCGAGTTCTACGAGACTTTGGTGATGAAGCGCCTGCGGCATCTGTCATTGAAGAGCCCGACTCTACGGACCATATGACTATGAGGGATTGCTTGGCGGCTGTCTACGACATGTTGCCGTCCTTGCCACATCCAACGACGATGTGGTCATCCGTTCCTTGGTATCCACACGGGACCGCCCACGGTCCCGGTTCTCCGGTATCTCCATCGGGCCATGACCAGAGCGACTGGCCTGTTCACGGGTGCTACGTGACTTTCTGATGATGTATCGGTTCATGCGGTGCTGGAAGATCTGGATGCGGCGGACCACTTGTCACTGAGGGATTGTCTGGCTGTCATATCTGATATGCTACCGCCGCTGGCCCATCCACCGGTTTCAGCCAAGAAGGGTCCGGGTTCGATGATCGCCACGGAGGTTCCACCGGCAGATATCGGCATTCGATCGTTGGCTGCCACAGGCCCCCGTCGGTTTACACGGCTACCAGTAACTGGCCCGTGCGTATCGTTGTTCCAGCAAGCAGACGGAGCCCTGTAACGAATTGGAAAATTGCGTCATCGGCTCACCGTTCGGTACCGTCGTCCCGTGATCGATCGAAGTGGTGCAGTGTCCAGGGTTCCACCGGCTCCTGCCGGTCCGTGTACATCGTACCGTCCACACCAGTCGGCAGCTGATTCGGCGTTCAGGGTTACACCGGCTCCTGACGGGACCGTCCACGGTCCGTGTTTCCGATGCAGCCAGTACATTGGATCGAAGTGCCTGTGCCAGGTTACTGACCGATTTTCCAGATGATGCGTCGGCACCTTCCGTTATAGAAGATCCGGACGCAGTGACCCACATGGCTGTGACTGTTTGTCTCGCTGCGGTGTATATGCTTTCGTCACTTCACAGTCCACTCGCACCATTCTAGAAGGTTTCCGTTTGAGGACTGATCCGATGTCGGTTTACTTGAGTAGACTTCGTTTGTGCCGTTCCCCATTCGTCACAACGAACGTATCCCGTCTTCAACCTATCCTTCAACGGTGTGACGCCGGCCTTGGATGACGCTGTTTCCGGCGGGACCAGACGTCTTCCTAGAACTTACAGATTGGCACGTCCTGTCGATGGCTTCAGTTCAGCGTACATGTTGTACATGGCGACCATAACTCCTCATGTGCAGGATGCCAGAGGATATGCCTTGTTCTAGCCGTCGACTTTGATGTTGGTCTACCTTATATCTTCCGTGACGTCGATGTGCACTACGATTGCACACTATCGTCAACCGACTTGCCTGAAGCGATCCATTCTTGACTTTCAGCACAAGCCGGTAATCTTGGCAGACCTGTGGTCTACATACGGCTCTTTGCCGTGAAGGGGTCGACGTTACAAGCGTTCCGGGTTGGTGACGAAGAAAGTCTACTGGTCCGGTCACTTGTGTTGAGATCCGTGCACCGATATTCTCTTGTTCGAGGAAGGTTCAGCGACATTCGGCAGATCGTTCTCTATATCCGGTGGCGATGCAAGACAGTCGCTACTTCCGCTGGTTCCGGAAGTTATCCAGTTGCCATCACGTGGTACGGGGTTTTACCGTCACCGTTTTCCTATGGTTCATTGCGGCTTATCAACTCACTGACGTTTACTGTTGTTACCGCCAGAGTTCGTGACCGATGCTGTCTAGATGGTCTCTGCTGCTGTTTCGCACCGGGTGGTGTGACGGCCGTGGATTTTAGCCGGTTGCTGTTTTGCGTTGCTTCACTTCCAGGTATATCGGGCATGTAGCGTAGCGAGTTGCTACGCTGTCTTGGCTCTTGCCTGTATCACGGGGTCGCTGTTTCCGATGTCTTGATTCCTGAATCACTCTATTACTGTTTCATGAAGTATCATTGCAAGAGTAATTTTGACGTCGGCGCAACATTTTATGCTTAGAGGTCGCGGTATCCAGTTTGTTTCTGAATCCATGCATTCAGTACAATAACGCAGATTTGCTGATCCGGTTACCAGTCGCCTTGCAGTCCAGTCCCTGTTGGTGGCTGTGGTTTCCAGATGAAGCCGATCTACACATCAACCTGTTGGAGATGTTGTCAGTTACGTCATCTTTCATTGGCGAGAGATGCTGTCAGGCGCCTCTCTCATGGTAGCCACAGACAGTACTACCGCGGTGGCTTATATCAACCGTCAGGGCGGAACCCACTCCAGCAGTCTGCTGCAGTTGACTTATCGTCTCTACAAGCTGGTTGACGAGATTCCGTTGCAACTTCGGGCTCGCCATATTCCAGGGGTTTCCAATGTACTAGTCGACACACTGTCTCGGCCGTCGTCTCCACAGCCGACGGAATGGATGCTCCATCCCGAAGCGTTTCGATGGGTGTGCGACAGACTTTGGACACCAAACATCGATCTCTCTTCGCCACACGATTCAACCATCAGCTGAGGGTTTACGTGTCTCCGGTGCTGGATCCCGAAGCTCTGGATCTCGACGCCTTGGCCATCAGCTGGGAACAGATGGACGCGTACGCTTTTCCTCCACGAATCCTCCTTCCAAGGGTGCTTCAGAGGTTTCAGCTGTACCATTGTCGCCTGTTACTCATTGCTCCAATGTGGCCATCCAGGATGTGGTATCCAGATCTAATACGTCTTGCCGATCCACATCCTTTACCGCTGCCAGACTGGGATCATCTGTTGCTGCATCCCACGTCAAGACTATACCATCCACGTCCGCAGTTGTTCCAACTGCACGCGTGGACTTTATCGCCAAGAGTTTGAGAAAGAAAGGTTTTTCTTCACAGTCTACGGCGGCCATTTTGAAAGCGCACAGATCATCTACTACTAACGTCAGATGGCTTTGCTTTCACCGAGGGTGTTTCCGGCAAAACCTCAAACCTCAGACGATCCAGATACTTCGTCTTGCTGGGTTTTTTGGCTGTATCTGCGGACCACTTTACGATTAAGGGGTCTACCATCGCTGGGTACGTTTCGGTCATCGCTACTGTTCGTGATGTCGCTACTGGAACGAAGTTATCGGGTATTCCTGAGATCCATAAGATGATCAAAGGGTTTCGCCTTGATGATCAAGTACACCGGTTTCGGCCACCAAGATGGGACCTGAATCTGGTGTTACGAGCGTTATCGACCGCACCTTATGAGCCGATCGAATCCTCTTCCCTGCAAGACTTGATGCGGAAGACGGTGTTTTTACTCGGTTTTGCCACGGCTGCCCGTGTCTCAGAACTCCATGCTCTTGATGTAGACTTGGTACGTTTTCACCAAGATCGGCGTGCAGTCAACTTGGGGTTACTCATGAACTTTGTTGCAAAGAATCAGTTACCAGACCAAGCGCCTCGTT
The DNA here is from genome assembly GCF_016097555.1 of Gigantopelta aegis. NCBI lineage: Eukaryota > Metazoa > Mollusca > Gastropoda > Neomphalida > Peltospiridae > Gigantopelta > Gigantopelta aegis. The sequence goes on along the minus strand of NC_054705.1, from coordinate 42,595,379 downwards.
CGTATGTTGTGCAGGCCCTCTCCTCTATCGTTGGTCCGGCGGACGTTGAGGACTTGGCGTTGTGCCCTGTCAGAGCCCTGCACCAGTACATCGAGAGGACCAGATCTTTTCGACAACATCGCAAAAGACTTTTCCTTTCCTGTAACCAGAGTCGGTTGAGGGACCTTACCAAGAACACGGTGGCCACCTGGATCCGGTCTTCTATCCTGACCGCCTATCAGAAGGAGGGTTTACCTGCTCCGTCTGCTTCTAATCCGCATGAACTCCGTGCCTTGGCTGCCACGATGTCCCTGCACTGCAACACACCCATTCAGCACATTATCACTGGTTGGTTCTGGGCTACGGACTCCATCTTCGCCAACTATTATCTGAGGGATGTCACCACAGAAGACGTTGAGGGGTTCCATCATCTGGGTCCGGTTGTTGCTGCACAGACTCTGTTGAATACAAGCCGTCCTCGTCGCCGTTGATGTCTGTCTGATTCTGGGCTGCATACCGAGATGTCCATCGAATAGACAGATGAGGATTGCTTAGACTTTTGTTCTTTTGCACAGTTCACGTACTGGTGCCGGAACTTTTGTCTCGATAACCTTTACCCTGCACTGCATGTGGTTATTGGTTGTCGTTATTGAACTAACAGATCTTTGGTGTACTAGACAGAAAACACTCGGGGGTCTTGTTTTGTTCAATGTTCTGACGGATGCACCTCATTAGGTTGTCGCTTGTTATTGAAAAACTATAACACTTCAATACGTGAGGGTTACCTAACACCTGCATCCCTGGTGGCTACGTCTTCCCACCCTGTCAGAACCAGCATGAGATGTGGCTTCCGCCTCCTGGTCCATGTGTTCTAGGAGCCGTACCTGCCACTGCTGACGGATGCCACCATTCTGGTTGTTGTTACTAACATCACCTGCATTGGTCTGTGACGGGCATCCCTAGGATGAGGGCTTACCAAGGTTGGCCTTATTCTTCCACTAGTCAGCCTCTTTCCGGTTGGGGAGTTATCACAAGCATCTACGGATCTCGGCACCCACCACCATCTGTTGAATGCTGCACTTGTTTGAGGACAGGTAATGTCTATAGAAATGGAGAAAACTTGAGTGTTTTCTCTTTTATAGATACATTACCTGTCCTCAAGATTCATCCCGCCCGGGCCTCCCCGCTTCCTGTTCTCCGTGCGATGCGCTCAGGGAAAAAGAAGGAAGTTAGTCATGTGACCGGAACTAGAGAGCAGTATGCAGTAGAAGAATTTAGGCCATCCCATTGGCTGTTGGGATGTTCGGACCAGACCACTTGCGTGGGGGGGAGGTGCACTTGTTTGAGGACAGGTAATGTATATATCATTTCATTTTAACTTGTGTTTTGTGCTTATATCCAGTTACAGTTCAAGCACATTTTCCTGGGTACACACCTCAGCTATTTGGGCCGTCTGTCCAGGACAGTGGGATAGTTGTTAGTGAGAGAGAAGTGTATGTAGTGGTCTGTCTACCCATTGAGTCGTTAAAACTCACTTTGGCTGCAGAGCTAGATTATGGTAGCCCACTCTCATGGCTAGTGATATTCAATGCCGGGCTAGTAAATAACTAATAATGCCCTCTCTCTTTCAGGCCATGAACCGATCTTTGCCCAACGTGATTCTCGGCGGTTATGGCACGACCTCAACTGGAACAGGTAAACCTATGGAGATCACCGGCACGCACACGGAGGTGACTGCTGATCAGACCGCGGAGATGATCAAAGACTCTAAGAACATCATCATCGTCCCAGGTTATGGCCTGTGTGTCGCCAAGGCTCAGTATCCTATTGCCGAGATGGTAGAGCTGCTGAAGAAAAACGGCCACAACGTCCGCTTTGGAATTCATCCCGTTGCAGGTAACTTGGTGCCCGTCTCTTGTGGAGAGACCCTCGCTGGTTTCATTGATTACAACAAGTTTCCTTTCTCTCCATCTTGATCACATTGGTTTTGTAATCTGTGGGGCTAGACGTAGCTTAATGTACCGTCGCTTTGAGATCGATCCCCGTCTGTGGGCCCATTTGGCTATTTCTCGTACTAGCCAGTGCACCACGACTGGTATATCAAAGGCTCTGGTATATGCTATTCTGTCTGTGGTATGGTGCCTATAAAAGATCCCCTGCTACTAATGGAAAAATGTAGCAGGTTTCATCTCTAAGACTATATGTCAAAATTACCAATATGTTTGGACATCCAATAGTCTATGATTAATAGATCAATGTGCTCTAGTGGTGTCGTTAAACAAAACATACAAACTTTTTTAACTTTCGTCTTTTGTGGCTGGTAATCTTGTTTGTCCCGTACAGGTCCAACCAGAGGGAACTATAGGTTTTGTCTCCATCCTTCTGTCTGTCCATCTGTCCCATCTATGTTTTTCCTGACATTTTTCTCACAATTTTATATATAGCTTTATCATATAATATCTTACATTTTCAGTGCAATCAAAGTATGTGATATTTTTAAGATCACATACTTCAAGAATTTGATAACGGCACTAGGTTTATTGACATTTAAGCAAACGTACTTGTTGACACTCCATAATTGACGTATGCATTCATCGAATAAAAATATTTCAATGGCAATTTGACACTGAAAGCTGTCCAGCGTTCAGAAAACTAAATGTTTTTAAGCCCTAGTTTGTTTTGATGTAAGGACATCCAAAATGAGTTTGACGTCATTCCCATTCAAAAATACACCATGCCACATATTCTTAAGTCATTTGAATATCTAGTAATGTCGGACTGGAATTAAAAGTTGCGAGTACAGTTTACAAAAAACATGTATTAAGCTTGAGATTATATGATAAAGAGATTATTACCCTTGTGTATTTCGGTATCGTCAATATCATATATTAGGAATAAAAATAATGTATTATGCTCGCCAGAGGCTCGCATAATACAATTTTTATTCCTAATATATGATATTGACAATACCGAAAAACACTCTGGTAATAACCTTTTTATCATCTACTGTTACAGATCAAGTTTGATTTTCATGGTGATTTTCCCATTTTTCACAGAGTTATGGCCCTTGAATTTAGAACATACGAAAATCTGTTTTCCCGATTATTTTTTCTTCAGAATGTGTAATTGTATTTATAGCTTTATCATGAGCAGTTACAGATCAAGTTTGACTTTATGACGATTTTCCCATTTTTCACAGAGTTATAGCCCTTGAACTTGAGATACGGAAAAGATTTGGGCCAAGTAAGGGACATGTATTGCTTTAGCAGTATTCTCAGAATGGTTGTTTTTGGTTAGGTCTACTTTTGAAAATAATATATATTCCAATGATGGATTTGCCAAAAGATATTTATTAATTTAGTCAGGTCATTTTCCTAAGCAAGATATTTATGTGGTTATCTCAGCTTCCCCTAATTTTGGACAAAATGTTCTGAATAATTGTGAAGAGAGTGTCGCATATAATTTCAGGTCGTATGCCGGGTCAGCTGAATGTGTTGCTGGCGGAGGCGGGCGTCCCATACGATATCGTCTTGGAGATGGATGAAATCAACGACGACTTCCCGTCGACGGAAATCGTGCTCGTGATTGGTGCCAATGACACAGTGAACTCGGCCGCGGAAGAAGACCCCAACTCCATCATCGCCGGCATGCCCGTCCTCAAAGTGTGGCAGTCACAACAGGTAAATCTTTGTGTTTACAATCCTCTCTCTCAAACTGATCATGACATGACCTTCCCCCACTAACTGACCCTCCCTCCTTGTCAGCTGGCATGCCCGTTTTTAGAGTGTTGCAGTCACAGCAGGTGGGTATGGTGACGACCCCCCCCCCCCCCCTCTCTCTCTCTCTCTCTCTCTCTCTTTTGACATTTTAATATAATTACAAATTTCCCACCATTATACAACTTACTCTATTCTGATTGGACGACGGCACTAAAAACCAAATGTTATCCTTCGATAAACCTCACACAAAAATTACAAATGAGACATCATTACATAAAACAGGTCATGGAAAGGAGATTAAAAACTGATTTATGTGTATTTATAACTAATAAGTTGTGTTGTTTGTAATTATAAAAATGTTAACAGGCACAAATTTAGTATAAAATAGCTTCACTATGCTATGCCATTTTATACAATTTGTGACTTGTACATCAATAAATTTAAAAAAAAATAACAAACAATTCTTATGTAATTTTTTTAATTGAATTTTATTTAAAGTTTAATATATATATATATATAATCAAGCAACGATCAGTGATACCAGATCAGTTTTTGGTAGGCGACACATTTAATTCTTCAGAATTCCCATTTTATGTATTTTTATCATCGTTGTTTGATCATTTCCTTTTCTTTTCAGGTCATTGTGATGAAGAGAACTCTCGGTGTTGGTTACGCTGCTGTCGACAATCCCATCTTCTTCAAACCCAACACCGCCATGTTGCTAGGCGATGCCAAGAAGACCTCCGACGCCCTGTTAAACAAACTTAAAGAAGTCTATGATCAATAACCATGGCAACCATTAGAACTTTTTTTCCAAATTGTAAAGAGACGAGATTGTGACTGAGGTGTACATTACTAGTAAATAATCTATTACTTCTGGTTGAATTGGACAGTAAATAATTTATTACTTCTGATTGGATAATATTTTTGGTAATTGCACTCATAGATTCCTTTGCTTCCAAGCAGTTTCTGATTGCATTATTTTTTAGAACTAACGTTTGACTAGATCAGGTTTTGACTGTAGAATCTCATTGGTTTATATTACTGTAAAAATACATGACATTTGTTTGGATAGTAGTTTTAGTAATTGCACCAATAGATTCTCTTGCTTCAAAGGCTCTGTCTGATTGGATAGTCTTTTGAGAAGAAATATTTGACTGGATCACGGCTTGACTGTAGAAACTCATTGGTTTATATTACTATTAAAACAAATGTATGACATTTGTTTGGAAAATAGTTTTAGCAATTGCTCCAATAGATTCTGTTGTTTCAAAAGCTCTTTCTGATTGGATGATCCTGTGAAAAGTAATGTTTGATTGGTCAGATTAGCTGAAGTACCTCCTTGAGCACATCTGTACAACAGATCTGCCCAGGATCCAATGACTGACAGCATCAGATGTTGGACCCATGGGCGCTGTGTGTGAATCTTAAATTAATATTCACACGTTGACCAGAGGGTTACCCCTTACTCCTGTATAACAGTATTTGGTTCAATCGAGCTTTAACTTTGGCAGTTGTATTTGATCAATTTATGACATACTTAAATTGCAGGGCTCGAAATTGCATACTGCTATTTCCATTCTGGTCCGAAGTTTCAGGCGAAATCAGTCTGTGTTCATGACATGTGCCTGTAAATAGATCTATGATGGATGCATACCAAAAATCACCCACTGTCCAACTACTGGATTCAATGACATATTCATTAAGCCAGGGCTCAGAATAAACGAAGGAACTGAAACCACTTTTGTGCTGCTGAATAAAAATTACTGCCATTGGTAAAGCTCCTAAACGATTGCAAAATATATACATCTGGTGTTCATTATCTGTCAGTATTTAACATTTGTACATTTGAAATATGTCTACATACAAAAAAAAATTAAAATTGCTGAACTAAAATTCAAGTGATAATGCCAGGCTTCTGAAAATTGCGAGATTGTAATTTCACACAGTAACCCTTATTTTGTTTTATTGTGCATTAAATTTAGGACATTATATTCAGAGCCATATTAGTGCATAGGCCAACTAGGCCCAGGCCCAGGGTGCACATTTTAGGGAGCTGCAAAATATAGGAAACAAATATTTAAAAAACTACTTTTTTCTTTCTTTTCTTTTTTGCATGTTGCTCTCAATTTCACTTTTACATTAAGTAGTAAAATTTACTCAATCTAATTAAAATTAGCTCCACTATTACATGTGGATCTAACACCAGCCAGTTGGAACTCATGTCCACCAATCAAATCCTTACTTGCAGAATCATGCCAGTGATTTAAAAATAATTTGAAAACATTCCGAATTATCCTGAGGGTATACGATATGTTTCATGTGAATTACGAATGCCTTATTTAGACCAGTAGAACTAATTTTAATTGGATTGCTAACACTGCGTAGTCCCCAATGTCCAGGTAACATTTCATCTGTAAATAATAATTTAAATATTGACCAATCACACTTCGCCTTTTATAACGTTATTTGGGAGCATACAAATTCTAAAAATATCGGGCGAGTCTTATTTTAGTGGCAGCAGTACAGCGAACCATACCAATACGTATAGGGTGGGTTATCAGTCTTCAGTTTTACATTACAAATTATTTATTTTATAAAATAAAACATGTTTTAAGGCATTCGTAATTCACATGAAACATATCGTATACCCTCAGGATAATTCGGAATGTTTTAAAATTATTTTTAAATCACTGGCAGGATTGTGCAAGTAAGGTTTTGATTGGTGGACATGAGCTCCAACTGGCTGGTGTTAGATCCACATGTAATAGTGGAGCTAATTTTAATTAGATTGAAAATCTACTCATTATGCAATAAAAAGTATTAGAATTGTTAAATTTCCATGCCCTGTTTGATTATATATTTTTGTGTGAGTGCAGAGTTGTTATGGTGTATATCTTGTTCATACATGTACGTGTACAACAACAACAAAAATAATAATGGTGCTTATAAACTGAACCTATAGTGGTAGCAGTGTACAATCAAACATTTTTGGTCATACAGTGGAATACATTGATTAGCAGGTAGATGTTTTAGGATCAATTTAAATGAGTCTGCTTAGGTCACATTTAAATTTGTATGTTGGTGGAGATTTTTAAAAGGAAACTACACACATTTTTCGACTGCTTTATTTGGAAAAGTAACTTTTTACGCCAACGTTTTCATGATTGATTTTTTTTTTATTATTAATAGCTCTAGTCATATTTAAGATATAGCAGTTTATCACAAACCTTTTGTTTACAATATAGTCAAATATATTTTATACGGTAAACATCCTTGGAAACATTTTACACACAAATATGGTTGTCTTTTTACTTGTAAACATGATTTTCATGAAGATAAGTCGCTAAACACCGCCACCTCAGCCTGCTAATGAACACCTGTTTGATACACTGTTCCAGTGTTTATTCCAATATAGATTAAACTTCCGTATATGGCTGATATAAACTATTTTAATGAAGGATTGTCTGTTATTTATTTTATGTTCGTCGAGAAATTAACAAACTCGCATTGCTTACGGCTGGACGAATGGGATGGAAATTTAATTAACACAATAACCACAAGCTTATTTATGGATAATTTTATGTCAGCAGTTTCGTTCAGCCAGAAACTGCATTAAGTGGACGCAACTTCCTAAATGTTATAAAAGAACTATTTTGACAGTTGATGATGAAATGTGTGTGACAGGGCAGGAACCAGTGAAATAGTGGGTGTTCTTGACGAAAACCTAGATACTGAACGCAACTGTGGAAAGGGTGGGGAGAGAGAAAAGCTACAGGGACGTTTTGTGCTGGTAACATAAACTTAAATAATGAACACGGCCCTGGTATAATCATGTTTCAAGTGATTAGCTCATAGAAAGTTTGTTTTGTTAGTTCGTAGAGTTTTGGACAGATAATAGCTGTGGGTTTGAATTATCTTACTTTAGTAACAAGTGATAGTTTTATCACATTGTGTTATTGCATTTTAAACAGTAGAAACCATAATGTCTGTTTATTTTTAAGGCATATTTAGTATGACATCTGAAACTTTCTATGGAGATTGTTGGAAGTTGTCAAGTTGTCAAGGGCCGAATTTACAAAGACTGTTTTTGGTTTTACATACGTGTATATTTACATTGTATAAACAACTAATTCGGATATTCAGTACTTATTGTGTCAAATTGGCTTAAAAGGCATACCCATGTTATTATTTAAGTCCAAAACTAACCCAAACACAAATGCCAGTATTTTGGCTGCAATTAAATGACTTTGCAGCCAGAATATTTATATGCCTAGAACATATCGCCAAATAAATTAACAAAGGGAATGTGCACTCCATGTATCCTTCAGGATAATTCATATTTTCACGAGAATCTATTTGTATTTTTATGTTGCCCCCCAAAAAAAACAAGTTATGTAAGTGATGTGTGTTATATATACCAGGGTTTCTGCCACAGGGTAAAACAGGTACAGCGCCATACCCAAATGTTTTGTAGATTTAATTTTTTTAAGTTAACCTTTTGACACGATTAAAAAAAAATTTTTTTTTAACTCTAACCATAAATGTACCGTACGCCATTTTCTTTCTGAGGAAAGCCCCCATACCCCCCCTATTGACTGGTTGCATTCAGCATACACATTGCAAATATTCATTTCCATAGGCTATGATATGCCATATACCAAAAAATTTATACTGACATTGAATCTGATAATTTAATATTTTTATATGACCAAAACAACACCAATAGCTACATGTATGTGGTGTTACACAGATAGGCTACTAACGTTGACCATTATAATATAACAAAATTTTATCTTGCTTAAAAAAATAAAAATAAAAAGTTATGGAAGTGATATGTTGTATAGGTACTGACGTTTCATTTGAGGTGTATCTGAAAGGGAGAAAATATAAAAGTGAAAACATCCCAATTTTGTTTGGGTTTTTTGTTGGTATTGAAATTTTAACAATATCGGGTAATTAGTTTTAGATTGCACAGTACAATTGCAGGGGTGGCACAGTGTAAAAAATAGTGGTACGGCTCATGGTTGCCAGACTCGCCTTTCAAATTACTTGTAAGACATTTTCACAGATACAACAAATATAACCCACATTCACACACACACACACACACACACACACAAAAGTGGTACGTCCATGGCTGTACCGGGCGTACCGTCTGTGCCGCCCCTGGCATGTACTGTACATTGTCTGATTTAGTCCCATACCGATCCAACCGGACAAGACTATAGGTTTCACAGTGTTCTAGCTAGGATTTTGATGGGGCAGGGCGCTAATTTAATTGTAGGGCATTTTTAACGCGAAAATCTTATTTTGGAGGCAAGTGCTGGATATGATCGAATTTTTTACATTCATAAATATCATGTAGGAATATCTATGCTGGTTTTAATTTACAAAAAAAATTTGGACGGAGGGGGACAATCAATTTCTAAACCCAAATTTATTATTCTTAAATTTGGATGTTTGATGAAACAGTACATTCATTGCCGTATGAAATATTATTGTACTAATGTACTAAATATAGACACTATTAAAAAAATATCGTTCTAGCCAGTGCAACATGACTGGAATGTGCCGTGGTATGTGCTATCCTGTCTGTGGGATGGTGTATATAAACGAATCACCTAAAAAATCATATTCTTTTTTTTTATTATATATAGTATTTATACCATTTAATATCATGCCCAAATGTAATTTAAAATAAATAAATGAAATAATTAAAAGAAATCAAGAAATGAAAAAAAGAGAATTATTAGAAATAAATAAAAAGAAATAAAAGAACAAACAAGTTAAAAAATTGACATAAGGATATATTTGTAACAAGTTGCTCACTGCATTTAAAAACGGCTATTATTGCATGTCAAGGTCTAGATAGATTTTATTAAATAGCTTTTGTAGACCTGCTTTTAACGAAACACAGTTATGCCTTCGTAGACCAAATAACCAGTGTTGCTAGTTTACTCTGTGCCATATTATAAAGATGCAATCAATGTGCCATGACTACTGACAACAGTTAAAACTATATGTATCTTGGTCTGGGTATTTGCAAAGGCAACAATTACTTTCAAAAATTTACTTATCAAAATAAATTTCACATTTGACGTTCTGTCGAAGTTTATCATGATGGTCTACTTTCAACTAGGTGTTTGCTAGGTGGTGTGTGGTTACGTGCGTGACGGTGTGAGGATTACTTCACATTCAAGCTTTGTAAGACTGCCTGTCCGCTCGTCTGCAGTCATATCGATTAACAATAGAAACGAACAAAACATCACGTTACTGCTGTCGGCTTTCACAACAGTGGCCAAATAATGTATTGTCAAACGTTTTTTAGTTGGGAATTCAGACTCGTAACAACAATATTTTGTATTTTTGTTTGACAATGAATCAGGGTCGGAGCAGAAACAAACACGGCAGGATAGCACAAAACGGGGGCAGGGCGCAGCACCCCTCTATTTATTGCTAGCTAGAACACTGGTTTCATCTCCGTCCTACATGATACATTTTTTTCACTGACATTTTGACCATTTACATTTAAACCACTGGCATTTTGACCATGTGTGGCGAGGCGTAGCCCAGTGGTTAAGCGCTCACTTGATACTCAGTCTGTTTTGGATCGATCTGCATTGGTGGGCCAATTGGGCTATTTCTCGTTCCAACCAGTGCCCCACGACTGGTAAGGTTGTGGTATGTGCTATCCTGTCTGGGGGATGGTGCATATAAAAGATTCCTTGCTACGGATGGAAAAATGTAGCAGATTTTTTTCTCTGACTGTCAAAATTACGATATAGGAAGGGTGTATGTAGGGAGTGACAGTCATGTAGACGGATCAGGAAGCATGTATGTGGGGAGTGACAGTCCTGTAGACCGATCAGGAAGGGTGTATGTGGGGAGTGACAGTCTCCTGTAGACAGACCAGGAAGGGTGTATGTAGGGAGTGACAGTCATGTAGACGGATCAGGAAGCATGTATGTGGGGAGTGACAGTCCTGTAGACGGACCAGGAAGGGTGTATGTAGGGAGTGACAGTCATGTAGACGGATCAGGAAGCGTGTATGTGGGGAGTGACAGTCCTGTAGACGGATCAGAAAGGGTGTATGTAGGGTGTGACAGTCATGTAGACGGATCAGGAAGTGTGTATGTGGGGAGTGACAGTCCTGTAGACGGATCAGAAAGGGTGTATGTAGGGAGTGACAGTCATGTAGACTGATCAAGAAGGGTGTATGTGGGGAGTGACAGTCATGTAGATGGATCAGGAAGGGTGTATGTGGGGAGTGACAGTCCTGTAGACAGATCAGGAAGCGTGTATGTGGGGAGTGACAGTCCTGTAGACAGACCAGAAAGGGTGTATGTAGGGAGTGACAGTCCTGTAGACAGATCAGGAAGCGTGTATGTGGGGAGTGACAGTCATGTAGACGAATCAGGAAGCGTGTATGTGGGGAGTGACAGTCATGTAGACAGACCAGAAAGCGTGTATGCGGGGTGTGACAGTCCTGTAGACTGATCAGGAAGGGTGTATGTGGGGAGTGACAGTCCTGTAGACAGACCAGGAAGCGTGTATGTGGGGAGTGACAGTCCTGTAGACAGACCAGGAAGGGTGTGTGTAGGGAGTGACAGTCATGTAGACAGACCAGAAAGCGTGTATGCGGGGTGTGACAGTCCTGTAGACTGATCAGGAAGGGTGTATGTGGGGAGTGACAGTCCTGTAGACAGACCAGGAAGCGTGTATGTGGGGAGTGACAGTCCTGTAGACAGACCAGGAAGCGTGTATGTGGGGAGTGACAGTCATGTAGACGGATCAGGAAGCGTGTATGTGGGGAGTGACAGTCATGTAGACGGATCAGGAAGCGTGTATGTGGGGAGTGACAGTCCTGTAGACAGATCAGGAGGGTGTATGGGAGAAATGGCAGTCCTGTAGACAGATCAGGAAGGCTGTATGTGGAGAGTGACAGTCCTTAAGGCAGATCAGGAAGGCTGTATGTGGGGAGTGACAGTCCTGTAGACAGACCAGGAAGGGTGTATGTGGGGAGTGACAGTCCTGTAGACAGACCAGGAAGGGTGTATGTGGTGAGTGACAGTCCTGTAGACAGATCAGGAAGGGTGTATGTGGGGAGTGACAGTCCTTAAGGCAGATCAGGAAGGGTGTATGTGGGGAGTGACAGTCCTTAAGGCAGATCAGGAAGGGTGTATGTGGGGAGTGACAGTCCTGTAGACAGACCAGGAAAGGTGTATGTGGTGAGTGACAGTCCTGTAGACAGATCAGGAAGGGTGTATGTGGCGGTGGTAGCAGTCCTGTAGACAGATCAGGAGGGTGTATGGGAGAAATGGCAGTCCTGTAGACAGATCAGGAAGGCTGTATGTGGGGAGTGACAGTCCTTAAGGCAGATCAGGAGGGGTGTATGTGGGGAGTGACAGTCCTTAAGGCAGATCAGGAAGGGTGTATGTGGGGAGTGACAGTCCTGTAGACAGACCAGGAAGGGTGTATGTGGTGAGTGACAGTCCTGTAGACAGATCAGGAAGGGTGTATGTGGGGAGTGACAGTCCTTAAGGCAGATCAGGAAGGGTGTATGTGGGGAGTGACAGTCCTTAAGGCAGATCAGGAAGGGTGTATGTGGGGAGTGACAGTCCTGTAGACAGACCAGGAAAGGTGTATGTGGTGAGTGACAGTCCTGTAGACAGATCAGGAAGGGTGTATGTGGCGGTGGTAGCAGTCCTGTAGACAGATCAGGAGGGTGTATGGGAGAAATGGCAGTCCTGTAGACAGATCAGGAAGGCTGTATGTGGGGAGTGACAGTCCTTAAGGCAGATCAGGAGGGGTGTATGTGGGGAGTGACAGTCCTTAAGGCAGATCAGGAAGGGTGTATGTGGGAAGTGACAGTCCTTAAGGTAGATCAGGAAGGCTGTATGTGGGGAGTGACAGTCCTGTAGACAGATCAGGAAGGGTGTATGTGGGGAGTGACAGTCCTGTAGACAGACCAGGAAGGGGGTGTGTGGTGAGTGACAGTCCTGTAGACAGATCAGGAAGGGTGTATGTGAGGAGTGACAGTCCTTAAGGCAGACCAGGAAGAGTGTATGTGGGGAGTGACAGTCCTTAAGGCAGATCAGGAAGGCTGTATGTGGGGAGTGACAGTCCTGTAGACAGATCAGGAAGGGTGTATGTGGGGAGTGACAGTCCTGTAGACAGATCAGGAAGGGTGTATGTGGGGAGTGACAGTCCTGTAGGCAGATCAGAAAGGCTGTATGTAGGGATATGTGGGGAGTGACAGTCATGTAGATGGACCAGGAAGGGTGTATGTGGGGAGTGACAGTCATGTAGACGGATCAGGAAGGGTGTATGTGGGGAGTGACAGTCGTGTAGACGGATCAGGAAGGGTGTGTGTAGGGAGTGACAGTCCTGTAGACAGACCAGGAAGGGTGTGTGTAGGGAGTGACAGTCATATAGACGGACCAGGAAGTGTGTATGCGGGGTGTGACAGTCCTGTAGACGGATCAGGAAGGGTGTATGTGGGGAGTGACAGTCCTGTAGATGGACCAGAAAGGGTGTATGTAGGGAGTGACAGTCATGTAGATGGATCAGGAAGGGTGTATGTGGGAGTTACAGTCCTGTATACTGATCATGAAGCGTGTATGTGGGGAGAGACAGTCATGTAGACGGAGCCGGAAGGGTGTATGTGGTGTGGGTGGGGGCAGTTATATAGACAGATCAGCAAAGTTGTATGTGGGGTGGCAGTCAGCACTGTAGACAGACAGTTGTACATTGATTACAACCAATATTGTGAGTAGAAATACATTTTGAAAAGGTTTCAGGGCAATTCATTTGCCCGAATATCTCCATTGTTTTTGTTTAAATTTGAGAATTTAACACCTTTCCCGACCCCCACCTTGGACGTTTATATGCTCACACCCTTTGAGAGCTAGGCTTTTTTGCCTTGTTGGAATTTTGTGAACCCCCTTTACAAAATTTGGAATCACCCCTGTACATCGTGCTTGAACTTTTTTTTGTTATTATTTAGAACAAAAATAGGTTCCCCTCATACAAGCCTGCCAAAAATAAGTTAAATTGATATTTGTAAAGACTATTCAGGGCTCGCGCTGTCGGTAGCCAAATTAGCCATTGGCTAATTTTTACAAAAAAATGCTAATAAAATTTGCAAGTGGCTAAAATTTTGGCTAAGCCATTTTCTGTCTTCTGATGTGAACAAACGGTTACATAATCTATCCGACATCTTAAACATAATAATACTACCAAATATTCAATTAGCGTAATAGCGATTTCGCGACCGGTAACGAGAAACGGTGTCATGCAGAATACAGCGTAGGCCTTATGTTTGCGTATTTTAATAATCACGGTTATTAATTTTAACGGCATGCATTCAGCATGTATGACAGCAATGTCTGGAAGATATGTAGCTTGTTATTTTTATTTTGTAAAATCTTTGAACCAAAGTAATAAAAGCAGACCGACAATGCGTGTCAATTTGAATACACATGCCAGTTCAGGGCCGAGAGACATGTAGGCCATCTCAAGGGCCGAGTTCAGCCAGACCGAGCGAAAACAAAACGTTCGCTAGACTGGTTTGTGCGCTTCACATTAAACCAAATGGACACGACGAACACCAATCAAATAGTTCGCGAACGTTATGAAGAACGTTCGTTGGCTGAACTGAGGACAGCTCTTGGTGGAATATACGTCACGCTTCAGAGTCAGCCGACACCCGCGTGTCAAGAGACATCCGGACATTAAACAATACGATTACGCAAAAGTAAATCTTGATGTAAATTTATTCCAGTTTGTACACAATTAGCTGAAAAAAGATACATTTTCATATTCATATATAAATACCCAATACAGTACTGCGTATAACAAATTTGGCTAAAGCATTTTCAATATGGCTAATAAAAATTCCATTTGGCTAATATTTTGGCTACAGGTATTTTTGATCCAGGGTGAACCCTGCTATTTTTTATTATTGTTTTGGGTTTCTTTTTAAAAGTGTAAGTTACCTCCACTATTTCGTATTTGTACGCTCGCGAACATATCTTTCATTTCATTTCAACTTCTTATATCCATTTACGGGTTCAAGCACGCCATCCTGGGATACACACCTCAGCTATCTGGGATGTCTGTTATGGACAGTGGGTTAGTTATTAGTGGTTAATGAGAGAGAAGAGGGTGTAGTGGCCTTACGTCTACCTACTGAGTCGTTAAAACTCGATCTGGGTGAGAGCCGGCACCGGGCTGCGAACCCTGTATCTACCATCCTTATGTTCGATGGCTTAACCACGACACCACCGAGGGCGGTCGCGAAAATATTGATGTGTCTCAAAACATTCGGGACATCTCGGCTAACTTCGGCTCACGATATGATTCGGTTTATGGATTTTAGCCCGGATGTAACTCGTTTGACGCGAAGATGGCTGCTGCGTGTAGTGGTAGAGGTTTGTATGTCATTGGCTCGTTTTCATTAACCACAAGTGGTCTGGAGATTTTAGTCGCACAAAACGTTTGTTGTAGTGGCTCAACCTCAAACTCAAGTTATTGGTTTAACTCGCCAGGTCACTTTTCTTTAATTTGTAAACTCTGCCTGGAAAACCGGCTCGATAGACTGGTTATATGCTGCAGAATGCAAATAGATAATGTGAAGCGTATGATCGACTGGATTCTGGTTCAGGGGTTGCTGGAGCGGCGTATGCTTGCCACGTGTTGGAGCATGATGTAGGTCGACCCATTTCGATATCTGTTGTCTGGTTTAATAGTTTCCTCATCCATTTTATTTGTGTTTAGACATCGTGCAATATTCATAATTTTGTTCTGTGCATGCTAAAATTTTCCCACTGTTAGGGCATACAGAATTTAAAAAAAAGAAAAAGAAAAACAGCAAAGTTTGAAACCCTTGCCACGTTTTCATTTTAATTTTAACTTGATACGGATTGCATAGGATTTTAATATTCATAATTGTGCAACACTCTTTTTGAGTCATTAAAAGTTTATAACTTTGGTGAACTTATTGCAATTTTTTTTTTAAACATTCAAATAATATAAGTGTTAAACTTTAAAAGTCAAAGAAGTGGGACAAAGGCATAAAGTTATTGCCTGATGACGGAGTGATGTGCAATCCCCCTCAGTGTACCCTTTGTCTTTGGGCTGTTTTTCATTCCAACCGGGATGCAGTGAACTCCTATGGAAAACGAACTCGTATGGGAAAAATAATGGTGAACTCGTATGGGGATGTATGGATATGCAGATATACTAACTTTGATATTTCTCTTAAAGCGACATGCCCTAGTTTTTAAAAATGCACGTTCGTCTAAGAAGTAATGATTAATCAGACAAACTCTAGTTATTTTAGACAGTATTTCCCTGTTTAAAACATCACTGACTTTAGCTTCTCTCTGTACTAACCATATCCAAATGTAGGGGTGCAACGATACGGTCGAAACCGTATTGCGATATATTGCAATATAAGAAACCGTATTGCGATATAGTTGATATTATTTATATTTAATATTTATGGGGGTTTTTTTTTAATAAAATAAGGAGGCGTGCATTTTTTAATGATCTTTATTAGTTTCAGGTGTCAGGTTAAATGTTTTAGGCCATATTTTTCTTCAAGAATATGAGCATGTCCACAACTTCAGGATTGAGTGCGGCCCTCTGTGCTGTGACAATGTCCCCAGCTGTACTGAACACGCGTTCTGATGGTACTGATGTGGCTGGAATACACAACCGTTTCCTGGCTAACTGAGAGAAGAGGAAACTGCCAGTGGTGTGACCCGACTACGCTTGACGTGATTGTTACATTTCCTGTTATCGCCAATTAATCAAATGATGGGTTTTTTGTTTTGTTTATTTGTTTGTGTGCCTATTTCAAGTCAAGTCAGATATAAAAAAAAAAGCGTGTAAAAATCGCGATACCCAAAACTGTACCACGGTTCGTATCGAGCTGATCAATTATCGTGATATACCAGTATACCGGTTTATCGTTGCAGCACTATCCAAATGTGTGTTGCAGGTTTGTAGAACAACTAAACTTAGTGTCCATTTTTAAGGGCTAAAACTAGGGTATGCACCTTCAAATGTGTATTTTGACACTTGTTTTGTATACATGCTTCTTATTTATGTCCCCATCAGTCAACTATTTGCGTGTCAACCGCAGTTTGTGCGTCAACGGCAGTCACCTATAATTAAAACACGCATGTCAGTAGACTTATTTTCTGCAACAGAAACTGTAAACAATGCATGTTTTGCATTTCTCACCAGCCCAAACTTAAAAAACACTAGCCATGGACGTTGGGCTAGCGGATTTGTCGAACTCTGCATAAAAACTACAAACAAGTTGCTATACAGTTATGGATATATCAGTTTCTTCACTGCATTTTCCCACATACGAGTTTGTCTTCCATACGAGTTCACTTGTGGATTTCCATACAACTTCACTGCATTTTCCCCCATACGAGTAAGGTTTCCATACGAGTTCACCGCAAGCCATTCCAACCAATGCTCCAGAACTTGTACAATCTCATTAAAAGGAATCTAGTGGTTTCACTAAAAAATTGTGATCGTTTTCTTTTACACGGCTTAAAAACTTTTTTATGATCTCTGTTGCTTTTACAGGTTTAACAGTTTTATTGCTGCTGGCGATATCCGTGGTGGGAAAAGCCCTAACTCCATCAACATTTCTCACTACCGTCGACCAGGCGCGTCTCAAGTCAGTATTCCAGGCAGCCCAGCCATACCAGGATGTAGCTAGCGCTCACTACTCCATTCTCGGCTTACAGCTACTGGGTGGCACTTTGCCTAATGCGCAGGTAAAAATCAAGAATGTACCTCACAACACTTAATAATGTGAAAGCCAAGCCATTGGATTTGGAGCAGCCCTCTACGTAAACTTTTCTGTCCAGGAAACAGATGGCACCTACTTCTTTTTTTTTAATAGATAGTATAAAATGTTTTAGTCGTCAAATGAAAATAATGGTCGCATGTGTGACTAAATTGGTTGTGATGAATAGGGCTGTGGAGGTATTTTTTTTAGGATTCCATTTCATTATTTTATAATTAGACTTCCATCTCAAAATCTGGGATTCATAGAAGTACGAACTCGTGCTGCGGAAAGAGTTCAACCCGTACCCCTCTATATCAAATGCTCAAAAGACTAACCCTATACATAAAACTACCCTAACCATTGAAAGTTGGGTACGGGTCGAACTTGTGCCATATTATATTAATATCAACCAAATGCAGTGTTCATATTAATCAATTTTATTTGTTATAACTTTGCACTTTAAACTTTGTCCTTTATCTCATATATTTTTTGCTTTTCTTGCAGGATACGTGTAAAATTATATCAGCAAAAGTCGACACAACCAGTCCATCATCATTATATCATGCTTCATTAGCAGCAAAAGTTTTAGGAAGCTGCAAGGTAATTTATTTTTACTCCCATTATTTTCAGTAACTGTCTTGTCAGACCTCAGTTTTTCATTGCAGGAAGTAAGAATTGGTGAAAAAATAAAATGTGCTTTTTAAAAATAAAAATTCTGTCTGCAATATCTTAAAGGTTAATAAAACTGTTGTGTATTTTGTAATATTGGAAAAAATACTGGTTTGTTAAAATAAATGTATATATTATACAATACGTAATGAATATTGTTGTGAATTAAAAAATATATGTGACTAGTACGTTGTTGTGACTGCTTGAAAATGTGTATAAACCACTTTACATTGCAGCTCAATGTGGGGAATGTGCAGGATTTGCTGTCGAGTTCAATAAAAGACGAGGCAGCTGTAGCTGACATATTTTATGCATATTTTGCCCTTAAGAATTTGGGCTTAAAAGGTTTGTATATCGATTCTGTTATTTTTAGATTTTGATGTTATTGTACAGTCCATATGGCTGGCTCTCCCCACCAATAGCTTATACTATTCAGTTGTGAAATGTTATACGAAGTAATTGAATAGTAATTTCAAATATTTTGCTTAATGGGGTATTTGGGTGGGATTTTAAAAATATATTTTAGGAGTTGGTTTTTTTCTTCTTCTTCCAGTAGCCCACCAGGCTTTTGTCATTGGCGAAACTGGTTGCTCGGTCGTGAAATCTTGTTGCCCCTGGTGTCCGGGCACAGGATTTTTCCAACCCTGATAAATATCTTTAGTTTGTAATTACGACTGCTCGTATTAATTAATATGTAACACCCAAGGTAAACTTTTTTTAAAAATGCATTAAGTTAAAAATAACTTTACATTCATGGTATTTCATTTTAAGTTATTTTCGTGCTTATATCCAATGAAGGTCCAAGCACGCTTTCCTAGGAACACATCTGGGCTGTCTGCCCAGAACAGAAGGTTAGTTGTTGGTGGTTAATGAGAGAAAAGATGGTGTAGTGGTCTTGCACCTACTTATTGAGTCGTTAAAACTTGCACTGGGTGGAAGCCGGTACCGGGCAGCAAACGCAGTACCTACCAGACTTAAGTCTGATGGCTTGGCCATGACACCAGCAAGTCCATAGTAATGTAATCTTCTAATTATAAACCCTGAATCAGTTTTGAGTGTGTTAAAATTAAACCAACTATGTTTTGCAGTTGACAAGTCGCAGGTTACGAAGTCATTACTTGAATCACTGAAAAAAGATGACTCGGCTCTCAGGTTAGTTTTAATTCCGTAGTGTGTTTAGTAGATGCCAGTTCTAAATTTTAAACAGGGCTTGATCTTAACGCGTTGAGATATATGGTACCATGGGTTGGGAGCATTACCGTTGGCACATTTATGCCGCTTGATAAAAAAATTACTGTCATTGGTGAAACTACTCAACAGCAGCAATATTTAACATTTGTACAATTGAAATATGTCTACTTTCAACTAAGTAACCTTTCAGTCATATTTATTTACTGTAAAAGTCACCTTTTAAAAACATGGGCAGGCTCAAAATATGCCATCGGTAGGCCAAATAAAAAATAATAATACTGTGGGTAAGTTTTGAGTCCAGTTTAAACATGACTGGCAAGTTTTATTTTAATTTGGAGGGGTTGGGAAATTATATTTTGTTAAAAATAATAGTGAGATTTTGCTTTTTTTTAGTTTAATAGATATTTGGGCGAAATTGTCTTTACACCGAGAGCTAGCTCTGTAATGCATAACATTCTTCACAACTGCATTAATTTGTATACATTTGGAGATGTTGAAGACTGTAGATTGCTTTTTAGGTGGTAATAAAATGTAATATTGTAATTTTAAACTAGTAACTTTGACAACAAATAATAATAATAAAAAAAAACACCCAATATTATCGCAGTTAAAGTTTGTCCGATCCCTGTATCGGGTAAATCTATATAGATATGCAATGATGGATGTTTACATTGATGACCATTCTGGCTTTGATAGGGGTGGGATGTAGCCCAGTGGTAAAGCACTCGCTCGATGTGCAGGCAGTCTGGGATCGATCCCCGTCTGTGGGCCCATTGGGCTATTTCTCGTTCCAGCCAGTGCACCACGACTGGTATATCATCAACGGCCGTGGTATGTAGCATCCCTCTGTGGGATGGTGCATATAAAAGATGCCTTGCTGCTAATCGAAAAGAGTAGCCCATAAAGTGGCGACAGCGGGTTTCCCTCTCAATATCTGTGTGGTCCTTAACCATATATCTGACGCCATATAACCGTCAATGAAAAGTGTTTAGTGTGTCGTTAAATAAAACATTTTTTTCTGGCTTTGGTAGCAATGGTAAAGAACAATTGAGAACATCACGTGGTACGTTGTCTTACGAGCAAGCTACAAAAATGTATTCAAATAATTTGCTCTGTAACTGAAACTGATTTAATTATATGTTTATACCAGTGTCTGGTGGTAAGGCAAGAATTGTTTAAATGTTTTGAATTAATTATATTTCAGCTATGGCTATGCATTTTTGGTTGCGTCCGACACTGGGGACACAGACAAGTTCTTTGACAGTATTGAAGACATCATTGCCCAGGCCGATGAAGTGGATGAGAAATATTTGCAGGTCTGTAAACATTAAAGTGTCTTTGATTTTAGTGTCTTTTTCGTTTGGCAAGTCTATTTTCCATCCCACGTCATGCAGTGTTGCTGTCAGAAAGAAATTTTGGGTATGGCACTATAGAATTGAATGCAACCACAGTCAACAAGGGGGTATGGGGTGCCTCCTCCAGAAAGAAAATTGGTTACATTTTGGGTTAGGGTTAAGAAAATCATACAGTAATTCATTCTGTCAAAAGGTTTTAAAAATTGGATATGGGGTCGTACCCGTTTTACCCTTTGGCAGACACTCTGCACAGGGATGCCTTTTTTCATGCTATGAAATTTACTACAAGCTATTTATTTCTGAGCCGATTATTTACAAAAATATTTGTGAGAAGATGGGACAGATTATAGTTTGCGTAATCCATTTTTTCAAGATTGTCATACAGTGGCGTCGGCAGGTTTCTTCTCAATATCTGTGTGGTCCTTAACCATGTGTTGACGCCATATAACCATAAATAAAATGTGTTGAATGCGTTGTTAAATAAAACATTCCCTTCATTCATTCTTTCTATTTCTGGATAGATTTTTCCCCCCACTACCTGCCTTACATATTTTTTGTTTTAACTTCATATTCTTTGGGATTGTTATTTCAAAATAGTTGATGAATCATTTAAATACAGATCATTGACTTAATTAGCCCCAATGTTGACATCCAGGAATCTTGGTTCTCCTTGTTTCTCTGGCTCTGTCTTTGTGGCGAACGGGAGCTGAACGCCCCACCCCAGGGCTTGAGGTTTATTCCCTTTCCACAACATTGGAGAGAAACCCGGTCCCCTGATTTTATCGGGTGTGGACCGGACCCTGCATATTCCATAACCTTCCCAGAGTCACACTGACAGTTACTGGGGAGATGAGCCATGCAGGGTACAATTTTAGTAATAATTAATGGTCGGTGTACAAAAGTACTATATTTTGAACTGAATAATACATGTCCAAGACTGAAGTAACTTTAAAATATATTTATAAGACCTGTTGCAAGTGAAATACAGGGGTGGGGGAATGTTTGAGGGTCCCCCTTCCTCAGTTTTAAAGTATATTTATAAAGAATGGTTTTATTTAGACTTTTTTTTGTTTATTGCATTTGTAATATTTGTTAGTAATTGATCTCCGGTGGAACACATTGGATTATTTGAGTTACCTCCCCTGTTTGCCATTTTCGTTTTGGGATGACAGTTGCTACTTTAGTTCTCTTTTATAAGTGTTTTTTTTATATGCCCATCTATGGATCATATTATGGTATGGCATTATTCGTCAGTTAACTTTTTCTTGTCCAGACCTTATCTTGCATATAGGACCTTCAAACCTCACATGTAGGAACAACTTAGGATGGTGGTGTCGCATAGTATTACTAGGTCAGTGTGACCTACTTTTCACAGTTTATTGCACATAACAGTAAATCCTTGTCCGGACCATATCTTGCATACAGGACCATTAAACCTCACATGTAGGAACAATTTGGGATGGTGGTGTTGCATACTATTACTAGGTCACTGTGACCTACATTTCACGGTCTACTGCACATAACAGTAAATCATTGTCTAGATCATATCTTGCATACATGATCATCAAACCACATGTAGGAACAACTTGGGATGGTGGTTGATCCCAAACAAACTTCATCCATCCCATTGCAAAAATTTCAAATAATTAGAATTGAATCATTCTCGTAACATATTCTTTAATATAGATATGGTTTTCCATCAAGCTCCTGATGGGCGTATCATGTGCCTCGCTGGTACTCTTCGGTTTTTTTAGGGGGGTGGGGGTTGTGGATAAATACCATTGTTCCTGGGTTTTTTTTATAAATTACACACCACCCACTTATCCAATTTTGTAGAAACTTGGATTATAAAACTGCAGATTAAAATTGCACCTTTTTTTTTGCCCCTATTTAGATACTTTTATTCAATATTGTATATGAATGGTCAGAAAATCTGTAACATATTTATTCTCCAACTTTGTATCTTTCACAAATAAATTTACTCACTGATAATCACCAATGTTGACGTCCAGAGATCTTGGTTCTCCTAGTTTCTCTATACATTCTTGATTTTTATTTATTTCTAATTTTAACTCTGTTCAGATTCAGTGGCATTCCAAAATAGTTTTCTAACAAGTCACTTAATTGTAGATTGTATGTTTAATTAGCCCCAATGTTGACATCCAGGGATCTTGGATCTCCTTGTTTCTCTGGCTCTGTCTTTGTGGCAAACGGGAGCTGAATGCCCCACCCCGGGGCTTGAGGTGTATTCCCTTTCCACAACATTGGAGAAAAACCCGGTCCCCTGATTTCATCGGGTGTGGACCGGACCCTGCATATTCCATAACCTTCCCAGAGTCACACTGACAATTACTGGGGAGATAAGCCATGCAGGGTACAATTCTAAAAATTGGGTGTTTGTTTTTAAGAAGCATGTAGTGTAATATTGTTGAGTATAATTTGGGACAGGCCTATTAGCTTTGTCTACAAACATAGATTTTTTGTTCCTACTACTTTTAGTTTTAACACACGTCAAATTGTTACTTTCAGTTTGAGGGTGGTCTATTTGCCACATCGTTGGTGGTTGATGGGGCGTACAAGTTGGCAGACAAAGCAAAAAAAGCCCCAACGATATCTCAGGTAAGTGCTTTGATCATTGACTTAGAAATGTAGCCGAGTTGTGGTTGGTTCACACATTTGCCTATAGAAATATAGCTGAGTGGTGGCTTGTTCACATGTTCGACTATAGAAATATAGCTGAGTGGTGGTTGGTTCACATGTTCGATTATAGAAATGTAGCTGAGTGGTGGCTTGTTCACATGATCGACTATAGAAATGTAGCCGAGTGGTGGCTTGTTCACATGATCGACTATAGAAATATAGCTGAGTGGTGGCTTGTTCACATGTTCGACTATAGAAATATAGCTGAGTGGTGGTTGGTTCACATGTTCGATTATAGAAATGTAGCTGAGTGGTGGCTTGTTCACATGATCGACTATAGAAATGTAGCCGAGTGGTGGCTTGTTCACATGATCGACTATAGAAATATAGCTGAGTGGTGGCTTGTTCACATGATCGACTATAGAAATATAGCTGAGTGGTGGCTTGTTCGACTATAGAAATGTAGCTGAGTGGTGGCTTGTTCACATGATCGACTATAGAAATGTAGCCGAGTGGTGGCTTGTTCACATTATCGACTATAGAAATATAGCTGAGTGGTGGCTTGTTCGACTATAGAAATGTAGCTGAGTGGTGGCTTGTTCACATGATCGACTATAGAAATATAGCTGAGTGGTGGCTTGTTCACATGATCGACTATAGAAATGTAGCCGAGTGGTGGCTTGTTCACATGATCGACTATAGAAATATAGCTGAGTGGTGGTTGGTTCACATGTTCGACTATAGAAATATAGCTGAGTGGTGGCTTGTTCGATTATAGAAATGTAGCTGAGTGGTGGCTTGTTCACATGATCGACTATAGAAATGTAGCCGAGTGGTGGCTTGTTCACATGATCGACTATAGAAATATAGCTGAGTGGTGGTTGGTTCACATGTTCGACTATAGAAATATAGCTGAGTGGTGGCTTGTTCGATTATAGAAATGTAGCTGAGTGGTGGCTTGTTCACATGATCGACTATAGAAATGTAGCCGAGTGGTGGCTTGTTCACATGATCAACTATAGAAATATAGCTGAGTGGTGGTTGGTTCACATGTTCAACTAAGATGTATGCCACTTGACTGGTACATGAGATGATATTGGTGTCTGCAGTTATGTCTTTTGAACATTTTATGTAAAACACTCGTTGCTGCTTTTCGGAAACCGTAGCCAGGCTACAAGTTTAGTAGGGTTCTATGAATCTAAGATTTTAGATCAGAAGCGTAAAATTTTGAGATGGAATACCACTATCTATATTAAATAATTTTTATTATTTCGCCGGAAACCTGACAATATACGTCCAAAACTTTGCATGGCTGCAATGGGTGATGAGCAAATATTCAGTTTGTTGATCTTAACTTCCTATATTGTTAAAATCAGGGATGTTTTTATTCATTTTTCTGCATTTAAGGAAAATAAAAAAAATTCTTTTAAACTGTCACGGGGATTCTATAATACCCGTAACCGAATAAAACACGATTGTCCAAATATCTCTCCTAACTGTATATCTATTAGATCTCTCTGTAACGGGCGGTATATACCCGCGTTCTCTCGTCTCTAGGTATGATCAGAGATACGATCTTATATAAAG
Source organism: Gigantopelta aegis (assembly GCF_016097555.1). Lineage (NCBI taxonomy): Eukaryota > Metazoa > Mollusca > Gastropoda > Neomphalida > Peltospiridae > Gigantopelta > Gigantopelta aegis. The sequence goes on along the minus strand of NC_054705.1, from coordinate 42,570,420 downwards.
TATATATAATATAGCATGTTTAGTTCACTAAAAAACACAACAAAACACAATACACTTTGGAATCTGTATTAACCTATGCTGACAAATGTACAGCCGCAGTAGTTAAGTAATAACAACAATAATAACAACCCAGAACTGATCACTTAATTAGTTAATCTCTAGGTGTCTAGTTTACACAATATGCGAATCACTTCACCGTGACACAACACCCACACGTGTGATAATTGAGAAACGCTTCTAGGGGAACTGAATTAATAAAGGAATTACAACACTATTCCTAACTGGTTAATTTTTAATTAACCCTAACTACTCATTCAGTAACCTTGTAACACAGAATTAATACTGGTACCTATCACAATAAAGACAATAACCTACAATTTACCTAGGTCTTCTAGGATGACCGGCTAAGCTTTATATTACCAAATACTCGTATAATGTTAGAACAAAAAGTCTACGATTTACTTGTCAGATGACCGAAGACACTGTCTAAAGAATATTGGTATAATACAGTATTAAAATATTTAAAAAGTCACATCAATCACATCAAGGTTATACAACAGAGCAGAAATAAAATATTTACCAAAGTCCAAACGGACAACGTTCCCGGGAAGCCTTCCTTGTTCTGTCCTTTTTGCTTCTCTCCTAACTCTAAAACACTAGCTATTTATTATAAATCGAAATATCGCATGGGGGTACAAGGCGGTACTCCCCCTATCCTCTGATATTCCACCTCTCACAGAGACGCATTTTTCTCTTTGATCGCCAGACTTACTGACGCCATCGTCGCCAAATCACGGTTGTAAAAACAGCACTCGCAGAGGTATTACGTAACTACTGGCCACATGGCTCCGCACCTGGGCTGGGTGTGTATTAGACGACCATCGCGCAGAAGTATTACGTAACAAGTTGCCCACCTAGCTAAGTGCATTTGGAACTGCACACGGCCTTCTAAAACAATTAATAACGCCACAGGCGAAAAGAGATTAAGAGCATGTACCGTCACATAAACCTAAACAGTTTTGCCAAAGCATGAATTTATTATTTGATTAGCTGTGATGCTTTTAAAATCTGGGTAATGATGTATATTTTTAACTGTTAAATAACAATCTCATATTAATAGATCTGTTAATGTCTCAGTAGGATAAACATTGTGACAAGTAAAAACACATTGAATATACAGGCACTGATATTGTGAATAAGAAAGTGTATGTTGTATGTAAATTTTAGTAGTATTAATTTATTACCTTTTTTTATATAGACAATTGCATACTTAAGCATGTGGTTGTTTTTTTGTTTGTTTTCAGGACAAGGTGATAAAGTTTGCGAACTATTTTCTGAGCCGAAAACACGTCCATCAACTCCGTAGTGCCTACTACTTCCTGTCTGTCATCAAGACACTAACTGATAACAAAGTAAGTCAAAACAGTAAATTAATCGTGTGTTTTTCCCCCGATTTGAAATGCAATATGACTCCTTGTGTCTTGGAATGTCACTGATATACCCTAACCATAGATAGTTCAGACTGCACATTTATATTTTTAAACAATAGCAGCTGTAAGTAAATTAAAATGTTAACTGTTTGCTTCTATCTTATGTAATCTCTAAATCTTTGCTTTTTTGTTTGTTTCAGTATCACATTCCAATAGCAGTAACTCTGGCAAGTCCTGTGGCTGTGAGCCAGGCTTCTCCACAGATAGAGGTGGGTACTTTGAATCAAACTCCAAGTGGAACATTATTTTATTTATTGCTTTAATCTTTGCCCTTGTGATCAGTAAGATCATACCAGTGTTAGAAATAAGCACTTGCCCATTTGTCCTGATAAGTGAAAATGTACCTCAATGGTTGTCCAGTGGACAAGTAAAACTGTTTAATGTCGTTTCATTTTGAGCGAACAAAATTGCGTTCCTCGTATAAAACATAACATTTATTTGGACATGTGAAAATATTGCTGGACAAGTGGATTTCTCGATGTACTTGTCTGGTGGACTAAGGAATAATTCTGCTTATTTCTATTACTGCACAACTGATATATATCGTAACAGAATTTAAAAAATTTGTTTTGTAAACTAACCTCACCTGTCATTTGTTGTATTTCCTGCTTTCCCCATGGACTGGTTTGAACTTTTCTCCTCTACTCTGAAGGGTCTGGCCATCCTTTTAGCTTGTTCATTGTTATAATGTTTGGCCATCTGGATAATTCTTTTGGTAGAAAATATTTTGTTGCTGAATATTGGAATCTACCCAAATAGGTGATGGGACTGGTTTTTATGTCACAATATTTAATTTTGTTATTTCTTAACTGCTGCCAATTTCATGAATGGTTCTTTTGATACCGTGTTCTCTCTCTGCCACTAGGTTCGTGTGACCAATCTGATGGGGGGTTCACTCGGAACTCTGACTGTCACTGCTGACAGTGCCCGTCACCTAGGAGACGAGGCCATCGTCCTCTCCAAGAAACCGTTCAAGGCTTCCAGTTCGGACAAGTGAGTCGTTAGGAAAAGAAAGGAATGTTTTTATAATTTAACAACACCTCCAAATAGTCAACAGAAGGCTGCATACCAGAATAATCAAACAAAGGACATCCAGTAGCTGATGATTAATAAATAAAATGTAGTCTAGTAGTCTTGTTAAACAAAACAAACTTTATTGACAACACACTTTTCTTTTATGATATATAATTTCATTGACTTGAAAATAGACTTGGTGATTCTTGGTTTTACCTGTGTTTGATGGGTTTTTTCTCTGTTTTGTTGTTGTTTTTGTTGTCTCTTTTTCTAGACTAGATTAATCGTGGATGTTATATCAAAATTGCTTTATTCAATCTATCAGTGTATTATAGGTGAGATATTTAATTCCATTTTAACTTGCAGGTCTCTGTACGAACTGGACTTCATGAAGGCAAAGCCAGCGCGAGGCTTCTACAAGCTGATCGTCAGTGTGAATCCACAGAAATCAGACTCCAGGCTCATCGGAACCACAGGGGCCGAGGTGAGAGATTACAGCTACAATTTGCATCATTACGTTTTCCATTTATTATACAGGTTCATTCCAGTGCACCACGACTGGTATATCAACGGTCATGGTATGTGCTTTTCTCTCTGTGACATGGTGCATATAAAAGATCCCTTGCTGTTAATGAAAAAATGTAGAGGGTTTTCTGTCATAATTACCAAATGTTTGACATCCCAGCTGATGATTAATAAATCAATGTGCTCTAGTGGTGTCGTTAAACAAAACATACTTTAAACTTTATTATACAGATTTTTGTAAATGGTTTTATTAGTTTTTAAAAAGTCCTACAATTCAGTTGATGTCAATGTGCACGAACCTTGTATTACTTGATTCCATACAATACTCACTTAAAGCGATGAATGCATATATTTTGTTTTGATGAAGTAATTGTTCTCTTTTATTTGTGAGAAACTGACCTATGATGACACATCATGCACCACTCCGAATCTCTCGATTTATGAGGATTTACCACTGAAATTTGTCTGAGGTCCTCTCATCTAAACAAAAACCCAAAGGGTTTAAATGGGTAAATAGCTGTCTTTGCCAGGAAAGTTTTAGGTAAAGAGGAAAACTGGTTATATCCTATGACATGCCAGGTGGGGTTGTAGAGCACCTGCCTGAGGTGTGCTGTGCTGTAGGACTAGATTACCCCTTTGTCTTAGGCCTCAAACACACCATGATTGGTATATCAAAGGTATTGAAATGTTCTATCTGTGCAAATGTGTGTGTAAAATTTTGTCAGCAAAATCACAACGCCGAAAGTTCGCTATTACCAATTAACATAATCCACCAGTTAACATGATTACCAAAACAATGTTTCCAATAGGCCTCGGTGATTACAGGGCATGAAACTGAATAATTATTTCCCATAAACCCTCAGGTGTTTTGGTAATTGGGCACCAATTAGCTTTAGTTTAAAATGTGCTGAGGTGTCGTTAAGCAAACATTCCCATCCTATTCATTCTACCACTTGATTCTGTCTTGATTTTTGATTATTTAAAAAAATATATTATGACTGTCCAGATAGTGACATTGTAAAATAGTTTTCTAACATTATAACATTTTCTTAATTATAGATTGTATGTTTAATTAGACCCAATGTTGACATCCAGGGATCTTGGATTCTCCTTGTTTCTCTGGCTCAAATGTATAACACGCTGCTGAGTGTTCGCCTGAGGTGCTTATTGTATGATTGAATCCCATTGTTAGACCCCTTGGATATTCTTCCGCCGTCTCACTCAGGGCCCTAACACCTATGATGACACTTCATGCACCACTCTGAATCTCTTGATTTATGAGGATTTACCACTGAAATTTGTCTGAGGTCCTCTAAACAAAAACCTAAATAAAAGTTTTAGGTGAGCGGGAAAATTGGTATAAAACTTTTCTTTGCAACTGCTTGTGATTGCTCACCTAGTACCATTCCGGTAGAGTGACATTGAGCTTGCCTTGATTTTGTTCATGGTGAATTTGGCACGTGGTATCTTATTTCATCCTATGACACATCAAGTGGGGCTGTAGATAGTACTAAACTAAACTACTTCCGGCTAGGTCAAAGTTCGAGGTGTACCAAACTTTTGATAGAGACGTTACAAGTCCTGGGATTGATGATACATGTGTGTTGATTGTAAAAAAGAAAAGAAGTTATATCTGGGCAAAAAATATATGCAATTTTATTTCATCTGGTACCACTGTGTCAAGTAGCCATGTGTATGAAACATGTATGGGGTACCTGTTAAAAAAAAAAGAAAAAAAAAGTACTCTTAATTTTAATAATAGGCACCAAATAGATGTAGTTTTAAATGTGCTCAGGTGTTGAGCAAACATCCCTTTTCTTTTCAATCTACCATGCTTATTATTATTATTATTAGATAATTTTTTTTTTTTAATATATTCAGATTCAGTGGCATTTCAGAATAGTTTTCCGACTTGTCACTTAATAGTAGATGCTTAGCTTAGCCCCAATGTTGACATCCAGAGATCTTGGATCTCCTTGTTTCTCTGGCTCTGTCTTTGTGGCAAATGGGAGCTGAATGCCCCCACTGTGGGGCTTGAGGTGTATTCCCTTTCCACAACATTGGAGAGAAACCCGGTCCCCTGATTTTATCGGGTGTGGACCGGATCCTGCATATTCCATAACCTTCCCAGAGTCACACTGACAGTTACTGGGGAGATAAGCCATGCAGGGTACAATTCTAAAAAATTAATGAAAACTCTCAAAAGTAGGTCTTTAATTTTCCTCGACAAATTATTGTTTTGTTTGACACAGCAACCGTCATCAGTTTTTATTATCTTGTTTTAAAGGTAGGGTATATGTGTGTGGGCGGGAGAGAGTTTGAAGTAATATCCATTAGCTTAATAGTAACAGGTAGAAAATGAAAATATTATCAATTGAGTACTTTTGTTTTACACCAGTGTTTTTTTTACCATTACCAATCTTCAAGGCTTGAAATTGACAAAAGATAGGAAGCATATGCCATTAAAAATGCCTCTAATCAGTTTCGCAAGTATATTTTGCTGTCCACCTTCTTTTTGACAGTATTCCAGATAGATCCAGAATTCCTAATTTTCACGAGTCATAATCAAAATCATAAGCTGTTGAAAAATGTCACACTATAACTAGTATGTTTAATAGGTTTTTTAATTTTCAGACTATTTTATAGAACTACTGTTCAATTTTGTAATATTTACTTTCCCCACTCGAAAAATCTAATTTCAAGCCTTGAAGCTTGTTGGAACAGTTTAACGAGGGGAATATAAATGTGAAGCATGACAACCCATGATGACATTTCATGCACCACTCTGATGAAATCTTCGATTTATGAGGATTTACCATCGAAATTTGTCTGAGGTTTCAGAAGTTCTGTGTCATACATTAATAATTATACAGTCACAACAGCACTATTTTATAATCAAAACAACGATCATGGTTGTATGTGGTTAACCATACTTAATGGATGCTGTTTAAATAATTGTTATAATGTAAAGAAAAATCACGACTAGTATATCAAAAGCCATGATATGTGCTGTCCTGTCTGTGAGAAAGTGCATATAAAAGATCCCTTACTGCTAATGGGAAAATTTAGTTGGTTTTGTCTGAAGACTTGTTAGAATGATCAAATGTTTGACGTATAATAGTGGACGATTAATTAATCGTTCTGCTCTAGTGCTTTCGTTTAAACAAAACAATTTTTTTTAAAGACGACAAAATTAAATTAATTTTCTTCCTTGCACAGGTGGACATTAAGGTGACAAGTCAGGTTTCTATTGAGAATGTTGAAATTGGTGTGTCTGATAAGGATCAGACTTCGGCCCCTCGCACAACAAAGTGAGTACACGCTCCTGTTAAATAATATTTACATATACATTGCCACTCCGAATCTAGAGTAGAGTAGGCAAAACTATTGGTAAAATGATTAACTGATGTTTATTTTTATATATATATATATATATATTTTAATTGGGACAATTAGAATGTGATTAGCTGGCATGAAATAAGTTAGGTCTTGTTATATAACCTGATTAATATCTTTATTGTCCATATGGATCTTGAAAGGAGATGCTATTGAATGAGCTATTCTAAGCCTTTGTTATGACATAAAAATGCATGAAAACAAAGCTCTATGACACTTCCTCTATTTTGTGACAGAAATGATGTTATTGAAACGATATCAAAACCACACTAAAGAATGTGCGAATGTTGACTATTAACTGCTGATCTGTCATTTTAATCAAGGATTGAAATGTTCTTACTGTCGGAACTGTTAACCCATGGTGTATATTGAATTACAACCAGTTATATTATTTTCCTACTTTTAGACTGGTGCACCCGAAGAAGGCCTCGAACCCGGTGGAGGCGGACTACCACCAGAAGATCATCATGAAGTTCCAGCTGAGAGACAAGACCACCTCAGAGCTCGTCACAGCTCACCAGGTTCGTTTAATAACTCAGTCAGGGCACAAGACCTACATCATTCGATAGTGGTCCCTGAGGTGCTTGGATTGTAGGCCTGTTCACCCCCTTTAGCGGACACTTTAGTAGATTCCCTGTCCCAAACAGTGCCAGTTGGGTGGTATATTACAGCTGAGGTAGAGCTGTAACTTGTGACTGGTGTATCACAGCTGTTGAGATGTTGCTCAGTCTGTTGAACGCTCACATGAACGTCTCTCTCCTCTATCCTCTATAACAGGCGGTGTGATCTAGCGCCCCCCCCCCCCCATGCCCTGCCCCCACTCAGTTGCTAGGCTGTCCCTCGCTGTCGCCCTTTCTTGGCTCTGACCAGTTCCCATGCCTGTATTCCTCTGCTGTCTCGCCCAGAGCCGTAAGACTGGCGTATCAAAGACCTATGATGACACATCATGCACCACTCCGAATCTCTCGACAATGAGGACTTTCCACTGAAATTTGTCTGAGGTCATGTAGGTCGATATGGATGATGAAGAGCCAGGGCTAGCTCTGGGTACACAGAAAATGTTGCCGAAATTATATATATATAGGAGGGCGGGTAGATTTAGTTTTGGTCTGTAGAGTGGTGGTCCGAGATGCTTAGGTCATGGTATCAAATCATCTTGGTAGACCCACAAATATTTTCCAGGCCAAACCTGTGCCATAGTGACTGGTATATACAAAGTTGTGGCATGTGCTGTTCTGTCTGTCCAAATATGCAGATAAAAAATCTTCTGAAGACTTCATGTCTTTGACATCCATGAGTCCCATGATGAATCAATATAATCTAGTGGTGTCAGTAAACAAACTTTTAACAGGTCATAGAATTCCTGGAAAGTCGATAAATTTGCAAATGTTTTTTTTCAGCATACATCAATTATTTTTTGGCATAAATATCTATATGAAAGAGCCCTAAAATTAATTTTATTGAGAGAACCCATTTCAGTCACCTACAAGTTGTAAATCAAACATCTTTGATGACACTTCAGGTTCGATAGCTTTATATTTTGTTTATATCTTGGATGGGATAGTGAAAACTTTAAGCATAAAACGTGTAGTTTTGAAAATTAATATATTTTAAAACCATTATTATTCCAATGTTGACATCCAGGGATCTTGGTTCTCCTTGTTTCTCTGGCTCTGTCTCTGTGGCGAACGGGAGCTGAACGCCCCCACCCCGGGGCTTGAGGTGTATTCCCTTTCCACAACATTGGAGAGAAACCCGGTCCCCTGATTTTATCGGGTGTGGACCGGACCCTGCATATTCCATAACCTTCCCAGAGTCACACTGACAGTTACTGGGGAGATAAGCCATGCAGGGTATATACATTATAAAGTATTGGAAGGTTTTGGATAGAATGTGTTTGTTAATGTTTTAGAGGTGAGAAGAATGGATTTGAGATTTTTCATGTCAAATTTGATTTAGATGCCTTGAATAAATGTTATAATTTTCTTTTATGTATTATTTTTTTCTCTCAACAGGCATTTGTGAGGCTGACAAATCTACAGACGAAACAGGAAATCATCTTTGTGACCGAGTCCGATGAAGCTCGTACATACAAATTTGACCTTGTGAGTGTTTCACTTTGTAGATATTGTTGTTTATATAATACTTAAATGTACATGTATGCTTCAGGTATAAGCCATTGTGTTGAAAACACAGCTGTAGTAAAACAAACAAAACCAAACCAAAATAAAACTGGGCTGATGTGTTGCTAAACAAACATAAATGTTCTAGGTTTATTGACCAGGTGAAATCTTTCTAAATTAGACCTTTCGTAAGGAAACAAGTGAACTCCATAATAAAAGCACAAAAATAATATAATATTAAGATTTAAACTTCTGAATTGCATTCAACTTCATCAGTTTACTTTTCATGCAAATGAAAACGGTCGAAGAATATTACAGCCAGAGACTTGATGAGGTTTTAATCCAAGTTGTCTAAACCAGGTAGTACATGTCCAGTATTGAATTGTTATTTCACTTGTGTTACAGGATGTAGGATCGAGTGCTAAGGATTTTGGACATCTTTCTGGCAAGTACAGCATGGAGCTGATCGTTGGAGACTCGGTCATCGAAAACCCTTTCTCCTGGCTTCTGGTAGGTACCAGGGTTTAAACTGTTATCTTGGTCATCGAAAACCCTTTCTCATGGCTTCTGGTAGGTACCAGGGTTTAAACTGTTATCTTGGTCATCGAAAACCCTTTCTCATGGCTTCTGGTAGGTACCAGGGTTTAAACTGTTATCTTGGTCATCGAAAACCCTTTCTCATGGCTTCTGGTAGGTACCAGGGTTTAAACTGTCATCGAAAATCCCATAAGAGAACCGATCCAACAAAAAATTACGCTCAGGTCTACTACTTACAGGAATTGAGATATGAATCTTGAATAAGTCGCAGCATTTATTTTGACATATTGGTTAAAATTAGTTGGGCGTAATTAGTTAGTATTCCACTTGTATCTGGAGTAAACAGATCCTCCCATTATTTTTAATGCATTGATCCATCGCCGGTACTGGTATGCTTCGAAATGCTCATACTACTACGAGTTGAGAACAGATTATTATTGGATAGGATAACGAAACACTTAACCCAGAAACTTTCTTTTAGATCTTGCTTCTCCTTTTCAAATCCTGGGAGGTTTGGCATTAGGCACCAAAGAGCTGTAGTTAAAAATATGCTCAGGTGTCGTTAAGCAAACATTCCTTTCCTATACATTCTTGATTTTTATTTATTTCTATTTTTAACTCTGTTCAGATTCAGTGGCATTCCAAAATAGTTTTCTAACAAGTCACTTAATTGTAGATTGTATGTTTAATTAGCCCCAATGTTGACATCCAGGGATCTTGGATCTCCTTGTTTCTCTGGCTCTGTCTTTGTGGCGAACGGGAGCTGAACGCCCCACCCTGGGGCTTGAGGTGTATTCCCTTTCCACAACATTGGAGAGAAACCCGGTCCCCTGATTTCATCGGGTGTGGACCGGATCCTGCATATTCCATAACCTTCCCAGAGTCACACTGACAGTTACTGGGGAGATAAGCCATGCAGGGTACAGATGTACACATTATAAAGTATTGGGATGTGGGGGTGGGAATGTATTTGTGATTGTCCATGTCTGTCAATTCATTCAGGGAATGTTTTTTGTGGAAATTTGGAAATAAGGATTATAATAGCTTGAAATATGCAAACTGATTAGCAACCACTAGTTAATGTTTACAGAAGCAGTTACTGTGTTTTTAATAACATGATAGTTAGCACTTACAATTTTGACATTGAAATTACTTTATTAGGCTTGTTCCAAAATGTATTATTTTATTTTTACTTTTTTTACAATGCCAGTTATAGATTGAAATTTTTTTTTTTATAACTGATTACTTAAAAGGTAATAGGCAGAACGTTATATTTTTTTCTAATACCATATATTGGTATAACAATAACATAATAATAATAAAAAATAATAAAAACATAAAAATTCAACAAGTGTTTTGCAGATCTAGAAGGGAAATACAAAATGTTATCTTCCATGCGATCAAGTTTGATCAGAGATTTTTGATGCGACGAGAATTTTCACGCGAATTTTTTGTTCTTTTACTGCTGAACCTCAATCTCACTGGCCAGTTCTTCATTTTCACCAACAAATGACAACTGGATTACATAAAACTAGACTGAATTTTATTATAAATGTTAATTTTACCTGATCATTTGTCGGGGTTTTGCACAGCTGTTTTAATTAGAATTTGTATATTGATTAGAGTATCACATCATTGATTTACCTTTGTTTGACACCCAGTAGCAGAGGTATTTTTGTGCTGGAGTATAATTAAAAATAATTAATTTCTCCTTACAGATCATTTCTGCTTCTATTTGTAATTGATATCACCCCCTCCCTCTCTGAGGTGTATACTTTTATCTTAAACCATTTTAAAATTGTGCAGGACAAATGGATAATAAGCTCCATCATAAAATAGTTTAGTACAAGACTTGAAGCTTTTGTACAGTTTGACCAGTGTGTATTAGGATCCCTGTCCCATCATAAGATTGTGCACGACCGACTGGTGCCTACAGTTTCATCGGTCTGTTTTGTTAGCAGATCTGATGCTCAAGTAGGCAACAGAAACTTGCTGTGGATTGTATCTTTGTTTATATCTATATTGATTAAACACACATTCCGCAGCTACAATCTTGGCGTTGGGTCTCACTAATTACGGGGGTGGTGGGGAGGGAAGTGTTCCATTAGCAGATCTGATGTTCGAGTAGGTAACAGAAACTTGCTGTGGATTGCATCTCAAGTGTTTATATCTATATTGATTAAACACACGTTCCGCAGCTACAATCACGTCTTTAGATCTCACTAACTTGGCGCAACAGGTTTTTGAGCACAGCAAGGTCTAATTAGTGCATAAAAGACGCCCATGCTGTTCACCTCAGTTGAAACATTGAAAATCTGTCCAATCAATTGTCAGTATTAGTAGCTGAAGAGTAGTAGATGTTAAGAAATGTATTTGAAGGTGGGGTTTTTTTTTCAAATTAAAACATAACAATTCAGTGGTTTTAAGGTGAATTTGTTGTTAGGTCAGCAAGTTTCTATTTATTGGGAGCATGCTTATTTTGGGTACAATGTTTTATCGTCTTGAATTTGATACAGTGCAGTGTAAAAGCTTTGAAAAGGTGTCTCTCTCTCCCGTCCCCGCCCCAAAATGGTTTGGTACTTTTTGCATCAGTTTAATTTAACTTCGCTGAAACCAGGATGGGGCGAAAGTTTGAACATGCACCAATGTTGTCAGAGAACCAATTATTGAATTAATTGATTTAGCATTGTTTATTTGTTTCTTTCACAAATAAGATGTTGATCTTTTTTACTGTTTGCTGATCACCAATGTTGGCATCCAGAGATCTTGGATCTCCTTGTTTCTCTGGCTCTGTCTTTGTGGCGAACGGGAGCTGAACGCCCCATCCTGGGGCTTGAGGTGTATTCCCTTTCCACAACATTGGAGAGAAACCCAGTCCCCTGATTTCATCGGGTGTGGACAGGATCCTGCATATTCCATAACCTTCCCAGAGTCACACTGACAGTTACTGGGGAGATAAGCCATGCAGGGTACAGATGTACACATTATAAAGTATTGGGATGTGGGGGTGGGAATGTATTTGTGATTGTCCATGTCTGTTAATTCATTCAGGGAATATGTTTTTTGTGGAAATTTGGAAATAAGGATTATAATAGCTTGAAATATGCAAACTGATTAGCAACCATTAGTTAATGTTTACAGAAGCAGTTACTGTGTTTTTAATAACATGATAGTTAGCACTTACAATTTTGACATTGAAATTACTTCATTAGGCTTGTTCCAAAATGTATTTTTTTTTTTTTTTTTACAATGCCAGTTATAGATTGAAATTTATTTTTTACCCTATAGAACTGATTACTTAAAAGGTAATAGGCTGAACGTTATTCTTTTTTTTGTAATACTATATATTGGTATAACAATAATAATAATAAAAAAATAATAAAAACATAAAAATTCAACAAGTGTTTTGCAGATCTAGAAGGGAAATACAAAATGTTATCTTCCATGCGATTAAGGTTTGATCAGAGATTTTTGATGCATCGAGAATTTTTTGTTCTTTTACTGCTGAACCTCAATTTCACTGGCCAGTTCTTCATTTTCACCAACAAATGACAACTGGATTACATAAAACTAGACTGAATTCTATTATAAATGTTAATTTTACCTGATCATTTGTCGGGGTTTTGCACAGCTGTTTTAATTAGAATTTGTATATTGATTAGAGTATCACATCATTGATTTACCTTTGTTTGACACGCAGTAGCAGAGGTATTTTTGTGCTGGAGTATAATTAAAAATAATTAATTTCTCCTTTCTACAGATCATTTCTGCTTCTATTTGTAATTGATATCACCCCTCCCTCTCTGAGGTGTATACTTTTATCTTAAACTTATTGTGCAGGACAAATGGATAATAAGCTCCATCATAAAATAGTTTAGTACAAGACTTGAAGCTTTTGTACAGTTTGACCAGTGTGTATTAGGATCCCAGTCCCATCATAAGATTGTGCACGACCGACTGGTGCCTACAGTTTCATCGGTCTGTTTTGTTAGCAGATCTGATGCTCAAGTAGGCAACAGAAACTTGCTGTGGATTGTATCTGTGTTTATATCTATATTGATTAAACACACATTCCGCAGCTACAATCACGTCTTTAGATCTCACTAACTTGGCGCAACAGGTTTTTGAGCACAGCAAGGTCTAATTAGTGCATAAAAGACGCCCATGCTGTTCACCTCACAGTTGAAACATTGAAAATCTGTCCAATCAATTGTCTATATTAGTAGCTGAAGAGTAGTAGATGTTAAGAAATGTATTTCAAGGTGGGGGTTTTTTCTTCAAATTAAAACATAACATTTCAGTGGTTTTAAGGTGAAGTTTGAACATGCACCAATGTTGTCAGGGAACCAATTATTGAATTAATTTATTTAGCATTGTTTATTTGTTTCTTTCACAAATAAGATGTTGATCTTTTTTACTGTTTGCTAATCACCAATGTTGGCATCCAGAGATCTTGGATCTCCTTGTTTCTCTGGCTCTGTCTTTGTGGCGAACGGGAGCTGAACGCCCCACCCTGGGGCTTGAGGTGTATTCCCTTTCCACAACATTGGAGAGAAACCCGGTCCCCTGATTTCATCGGGTGTGGACCGGACCCTGCATATTCCATAACCTTCCCAGAGTCACACTGACAGTTACTGGAGAGATAAGCCATGCAGGGTACATATTCAACAGCTGCAGTTTAAAAATGTAATCAGGTGGTTCTTTAAATACATATTTTCTTTTTATTAGTTTATGTACGTTTTATTGGAAATAAGTATAGTGTGGGGTGTTTGTTTTAGGATGGGATTTATTCAGGATATTTTGAATGATATGGTAGTGACCATTAGTGTGATTTACTTATTAGGATATTTGTAAGAAGAGACATATTTAAAAAAATATTTATACATCAAATTGGTGATTTTTTGTGCCACTTTTGGGAAGAGGGCTATGTTTGGTATTGCAGAATGCCTGGATAAATTGTTTTTAGTTGTAAAATCGGCAGATAGTTAATATTATTTATTATATATGTTGTTGGTTCCGTTTTATAGGCTGATGTCAAACTAATGTTTCCCGAAGGAGCTGCAAGTGAGAAAGAGGCTCATAACCAGTACGCAAAGAGACCAGAAATCAAGGTAAAACTTGGCAATAAAATACAAATTATTATTGGCTTTTATTGGTGGGGCAAAAGAGTGGAAATACAATATCGTAAAACAGAAATTATCTGGGTTGTGGGTGGTGGTGGTGGTTTTGTTTGGTTTTTTTTTTTTTTTTTTTTTTTTTTTTTTTTTTTTTTTTTGCAAAGTATAATGAAATTTTACAATGAAATGAAATTGTTTTCATGTTGCACATAACACCTGATCAGTAGGTAGATTGTTTATCGGAGGTCCTTGGGTTTCCCATTCCAATAATACCATGGTATGCAGTGTCATGTTTGTGGGAAAGTGCATATAGCAGGCTTCCTCTGAAAACTCAAAATTATTAAATATTTGATATCCAATAGACAATCCGATTACAATTATTCTTAATCACTGTTATGTTTAAAAAAATATTTATAGCTCTCTAGCAGAAGAGCTTTTAAAAATTGTTAAATACTTTTTTTTTTTATCTTTTTTTTTGTGGGTTAAAAAAAAAAAATCCTCTTGCATTTTCTAATGTTTGTTTGTGATTTCAGCATGTTTTCCGAGAGGAAGAAAAGCGTCCACCAAGCATCATTTCCATGACATTCACGGTTCTAGTCCTGTTGCCGATCCTTATTCTTGTCATCATCGTATGTTAATTATCTCCCTTGTAGTAAATCTTCACTGATAGATTTGAAATGTTACACATCCAATAATAGCTGATGTTAAATAAGTCTGTTTTCTAGTGGTATCATCCGACACCATATAACCGTAAATAAAATGTTGAGTGCGTAGTTAAATAAACCATTTCATTCTAGTTGTATCATTGAACACTACAAAATCTTTTTCGTATCCCAGCCGTGGCCCTCAAAACTGATAATAATATGTGTTGTCTTGGCTATAAAAAAGTACGTTAAAATTATCTTTGAGACTGCAGTCAGATTTATCAGGGTGGGGTTTATTTGGGGGGGGGGGGGGGGGGGGGGGTCATCTGCATCTGCTTCCACTTAAGTTATCAGTTATCTGTTGTGCCAAGTCGATTGCATTGCAGACGTGTGTGAATGTGTGGAATGGCAAGTGTTAAGCCTAGATCTGGGTGAGCAAAGCATTTCGCCAAATTATCTCAAAAGTGCAAAACCCAGTTATTTTCCAACAAAGCACCAATTAATACATGATTTTTTTTTCGCCAATTGTTCCTAAAATTAAATGGCGAATTTGGTGAGTGGCAGAGCTATCCCTAAGTGTAATACCAACTGATTTGAATATGATCGACAACAGACGTGTGCAAAAAACTAAAAAACATGACGCTTTAACACTAAACCAACCCCTGCCCTGACTTGAGTTAATTGACAGAAATGATGAAAGAAACAATATCAGAAGCACATTTTGTGCGCACACTGTTGTCTAGCAACATTATTCTGATCTGTCTGTTGTAACTAATGGAAACGCTTTAATACCAGGGGTGGGAATTCTCCTTAAATCGGCTGTTTTCCTCTCATGGAACATTGCATTTCCTCACATTTTAATCGTTCTTTCCTCCAAAATGAGTCAGATGGCACAGATTTTAACCTAGGTTTTCAAGAATTTCCAGGACCCCTCTAGATTTCCTCATTTTTACAGTTCACCAATTCCCACCCCTGCACATAGGGAATTGGTTAACAGCTGTTTAGGGCTAGAGTCTTGCAGGGAATTGGTTAACAGCTGTTTAGGGCTAGAGTCTTGCAGGGAATTGGTTAACAGCTGTTTAGGGCTAGAGTCTTGCTCAGTCAGTAGAGTGTTCCCCCGAGGTGCTTGGATCTGATCGTTTGTGTTCCTGTCCCACCCAGTGTTGAGTCGCTAAATGATATGTTTCTTCATTTGTTATTGGTAGCAGTAACCATTGTGGCTTTCCTGTTTAATTTTCTGAGCCGACTGATTGAAGTAGTAACTGTATATTAGACACCAAACGAAATCTGTTAATGGTGTCATAAATATTCATCTAATAATAACTGACATTACATTTTAAAAATTTAATTGCTGAGTTTGGTACGAGTATGTTTAATATTCCTTTGTTTTATGTTTCAGTGGGTGAAACTGGGTGCGAATATCTCCAACTTCCCTATGTCTCTCAGTGCTGTAGGTTTTCATGGTTGTCTGGCAGGTACGTACACGCTTTGATTAACCTTCAGACTACTGGATTAATTTTTAACAAAAACCACGTTGAGTGGGTGCAAGTTTATAATTTTTACTCACATATATTCACTTAAATGTTTCATAAATAAATGAAATAAAGTTTATATATGAATCGGTGAGTATTATTTTCATGTCTTTTTTTGTAATTTTTATCGGCTAATGGTGATTAAAATTAGGCAAAAAATCGTTTACTTACGGGCATTTGTGGCCAGCTGTCCAGTATTTATGTCCATTATTCCCGATAACGGTGGTTTTCTGACCAGAATTGTTTTTAAAACCCGAACTACGATTCATATTGCAATATTTGGTAATTTTCGTTGTTGGTAAAACGATCAAATTTATTATCAAATTAGCTGTTACAAATCAGCTATCGAAAAATTTCCATTTCCGGTGAGTGTCGTGTGCAAAACGGCGGGAAATATGAATTGGGGAATGCACTGTATACAGTGTACAGTATATCGACTGACGTGACGTCGGGCGAGATATCTCGCCTGCAGTAGTCAGAAGGTTAGGTAACACAATATGTGATAAAACCATAATCTCTAATCTCAGTGCTGTAGGTAAAGAGATGTTCTCACATCACTATTTTTGTAGTAACGACTTGTACTGATTTGAATCCTGTTTTGTGGGAAGACGTTGTTATAAAATTCTGTGATGTCATATAAATCTAATCAGTTGATTTGAATCCTGTTATGTGGGAAGACATTATTATAAAATTCTGTGATGTCATATAAATCTAATCAGTTTGATTTTGTGGGAAATTATAAGCGCATACATATTTCCAATGTACAAAACGTAACTGATGTTATTATGTAATAAAACAATTATTAGTGACAACTTTTTGAGGCCCCATGGAAAGTATATATAAAATATAGTGGAACATTTTGTTCAGTATCGCGTCACAAGTTTCAGAGATCACTACACAATTTTAAAACATTAAAACGGTAGTTGTTAATAATTTTTCAATTTGTTAATAAAGATTTTTAAAACAAAATGTTTCCTAAACAAACTCGATGTATGGTCAGTCTGGGATCGATCCCCATCGGTTGGCCCATTGAGCTATTTCTCGTTCCAGCGAGTGCACCATGACTGGCATATCAAAGGCTGTGATATGTACTACCCTGTCTCTGGGATGGTGCATAAAAAAATATCCTTGCTGCTAATCGAAAGAGTAGCCCATGAAGTGGCAACAGCGGGTTTCCCCTCTCAATATTTGTGTGGTCCTTAATCATGTCTGATGCCATATAACCGTAAATAAAATGTGTCGAGTGCATCGTTAAATAAACCATTTCCTTCCTTGGTTATTTCAGGTATCTTCCTGTTGTACTACTGCTACTGGACCAACCTGAACATGTTCCAGACTTTACGCTGGCTCAGCATTTTAGCCATTCCTACATTCCTCTTCGGCAACAGACTACTTAGTGCTTTAGCTTCGAAAAGGTAATTAAGACATATGTATGTTTTTGTTTGTTGTCAGTCAGTGCATCTATTATTAAGAGTTGTAACTATTAATTTATTATCAAGTGACAACAACATTTGGCTATATTTGTCTGTTGGTGGTGGGTTTTTTTTTTGTATCATGTGTGGTGAGATGTAGTTCATTGGTAGTGTTCTTTTTTTCTCCAACACCACCACCACCTCAAATATCTTTCTTGCTCGTCTCCCCTTCCCGCTGTCTGTGTGTGTGTCTCTCTCCTCTCCCCCCCCCCCCCCCCCTTGATCTCCATCAAATCTTTATAGTGTTATTGTAGAAGTTAATTATCGGCGTAACCATAGACACTTGATATTTGTACAAGTTGTTCTTCCATGCCGCCGTAAATAATATACACGTCTCGGTCAGTTTGATCAGTTTAGAAATGGCAGGTTGATTGGCCGAGTGTGGTACATGTCTAAGGTCAGTTTGATCAGTTTAGAAATGGCAGGTTGATTGGCCGAGTGTGGTAACATGTCTAAATTCACACTATAGGCCCTGCAATGTGAAGGTTGCCTTGTAACAAAAGCAAGGACTCGATGTCAATTGTTTCTGCTACAGATCAACTGATTGAGGGTTTTTTTCATTCCATCCAGTGCACTACTAGTCAAGGTCACGGTATGTGTTATCCTGTCTGGGAAAGTGCATATAAATGATCCCTTGCTGCATTAGAAACAATGTAGCAGGTTTCCTCCAATGACGAGGAGTCAGAATTACCAAATGTTTGACATCCAATAGCCAGCAGTTTGGGGAGGGGCAAGGAGATGTTTGCCATTGAAATTAATTTATTAGTGAAAAAAAAAAAAGAATCTAGTCTGGCTCTTTTTAAGATGACAACCCATTTTTTCGTTCTTCATTTGTTCAGTCAAACAGAGTATTGAAATGTGTGATGCTTGTCGAAATGTTCACTTATGTATTAGAAATTTTTTACATTTTACTCGGTGGTGTTAGTTTAATTTCTTAAACAATTTTTGTTCTTTCTTTTCAGAAAAACAACATAGTTCTACAGAAGACCTAGGTTTCAACAATCAGTTTTCTTTTCATTTTTTAAGAGACATTTTACATAAATTATGTAACAAATTATTTGAAGAAAAATTATCATGCGTTCTTACTGTTATATGTATTTTGTTCATTGTCATTAAAAAAAATAAAATGTTTGAATGTTTGTTTCTAATGTGTAATAAAACAAAAGCTTGGGTTTCCATTTTAAATTCACAATTACTGTGTAAATAAATAGATATTGAACTTGTACTAGTGTAATTTGATCTATATTCGGTCTCTATGATATACCAGTTGTGGGACGTGTTTGCAAAGGATTGATCCCATCACCTGAGATGAGCTTTCTGCTTGGCTAAATCCCACCTCCAAAGCACTGAAAAAGTGCATAACTATTTATGGTGAAGCTAAAAATTACCAAGACGAGAAAGCAAACGAGTTTATTTTCAAAATGCAATACATTCATTTCTGTCACTTTGAGAAAAACTATTTTGCTGAACATTTCAAAAGACTGATAGCATTTTGATGGAAACAATTATTGTATTGAGTAGTACTAGCAAAAGTAGCTTCACTGCTAATGATGGCATTTTAAAAATAAATTTTTCACAAAACAAAAATTGGTCTGTATATACAAGTGAATTTAGGTTCTTCCTTATAAAACTTAAGTGTCCAGACTCTCTAATGACGTCCAGACTCTAATGACGTCGCGCACGTACAATGTGTATGGTATTGTCATGACATTAGTGTCAAAAACGTTTTATAAGCATCAAGGCCTGTACATAAAATTGAAGTATTACAATTGAATCTGAACAAAGAAACCACAACACTGACTTCTTGCAACATTTATTACTCGTTCACCTGGTGAACAAAGTTTGCAACACAATAACATGTATGGAATGTTTAATCAAGGGTACCAAAACACCTGGATAGTTAAACATAATGCTATAGGAAATCCTGCTACCATATTTCAGGTCTAAATGTTGCCAAATATTAATATTGCTACCAATTTACTTGAGGGTCAGTTCTACATTGCCTAAAATTGTCACACCAAATATACAAGTAGGAGGTTATAGGGGAAAAAAGAAAGTATCACATGGCAATTGGCCTACTGAAAATGAAGGGCCGAATTTACGAAGACAAACGGGCTTTCTAAATTCGGCCTGAAGTGTTTTTGGTTTTGTTTCCTTCTAATTTATTGCTTACGGCCCAGTGGTCAAGCGTTCGCTTGATGATGCGCAGTCGGTGGGGCCCATTTGGCCATTTCTCGTTCCAGCCAGTGCACCACCACTAGTATGTGTTGTCCTGTCTGTGGGATGATGCATATAAAAGATCCCTTGCTGTTAATCGAAAAGAGTAGCTCTTAAAGTGGCGACAGTGGGTTTCCTCCCTCCAATATCTGTGTGATTTTTAACCATATGTCTGACGCTATATAACCGTAAATAAAATGTGTTGAGTGCATTGTTAAATAAAACATTTCCTTCCTTACAGGTTAAGAAGATGGGGCAGATGGTCAGTGACCACACTGTTGGATTGGGAATTAACCTATTACTGGTTCTTCCGGTTTCACATCTTTGAGAACCCATGGGCTACATGGCAGTAAATCATTTACATTACATGCTAGATTTTCATCACTCTATTTTTATTTTTTAAAATTCAAAATGGAGGCAGGGATTGAAATATTAATTTTGTTGTGCTGTTTAGTAGGCCAGCTGTCAAGTGACTACCTTTATAAATAGTTAAGAGAGAAAACAAAAATATTGGTAGCTTAGTGAAGCAATATGCTGATATTTGCTGCCAACTCCCTGACAGCCCTACACCACTTACATACACACATACATGTAGCAAAATACATTAGTTGAACCGTAAAATAAAAATATGTATTAACATTTCAAATTAAAAATAATCATAATACATTCTGTACATAATCATTTGGTCGTCCTCTGCACTCATACCGTAACCCTTTCACAGCTAAGTTTTATGATGTATTTTTCATTCTACTAGTGGTTGAACTCTTAAGTGGTACCATATATATATATATATATATATATATATATATAAAGAAAAAGAAAGTCGGAAGCCTCCTTTAAGTCTTATATCCCTCATTAATTCCAATTTTCGCCTTTTCAGGGTAGCTTAAAATGCCATAGCTCAATTTTACAGATGGATTATATTTGACCTGAAGCAATCGATTATTCGGTTTACAATAAAATAAATACCGGTTTCAGGCTTTGCTACATTTAACCTGAAGGTAATTTCACAAATCTAATCGATGACATTTTTTTGGATCTCTCTCTCGTCGGATCAAACTATGTTTTTTGTTTCCAGTTGCACACCACCACAGGCAAAAATACCACACAGGACAATGACTGAATTTAAAACCAAAGCATAAAACTTGACAGGCCTGATATCTTGAGATTGTGGCACAAGTTCTTATTCATTTTTTATTCACAAATTCAAAATTAAGATCAGGGGAGGGAAGTCTCGTCACAAAGTATGAATGAGTGGGTTTGTTTTTTGTCATAACATTCATGTTACCTCTCATAGAAACTTGTCGTACAGTCACAAAGCCAAGCATATCAACTTGGCGATCCCATTCATTAATAATATATACAATACATGTATATAAAAATAGTCTTTAAAAAACACAATCGGCATTGCAGTTGGCTTTTCTAAGCATACGTCCATAGCATTAACAAACAAATGTATGAAGAAAAAGCAAACAAAAAAAAAGAAAGATGTTGTTTGCTAAATAAATGTTTTGATTTAATTCCCTAAAAGTAAGTCCAGTAAGAAAAAAAATTATAATTCAGGGGAAGTGGAATTCCACTTCTTTCATTCAAAGCAAATTTACTTTTTATTTCATTTGTTGTTATGTTTATTATTTTTAATTTTACATGCAAAATATTACCCTATTTTTCAAACTACATTTAAACTACTGGTTGTGAAATCTTAACATTTTGGTGAACAGTGCTTTGAAAATACTTTGAAAAATGACACGAGACACAAAACATATTCCACTGCATAAAGTTTTTTTCACTGGGCCAGTAATAAACAATCGTTGTTTTTAGAGACCACCTTAAATTTCTCTTAAACCATCCACTATTATAGTACAAATAAGTACAGTTATTTAGCAACCACTTGTCTTATATAGCCATTTTGCTATTATCCCAAATAATATAAAACCATATTAAAATTAACCTGTTTTTAGCAGTCAATGAAACCACGGGCCGAATGTATGAAGATTTGTTATTTTCAAACATGGTTGTTTAAGCATTGTTACTGTAAATGTATGTAGTGTAGGGGAAAAAAAGAAGTAAAGTTTGTTTTGTTTAATGACACCACTAGAGCACATTGATTTATTAATCATAGGCTACTGGATGTCAAACAATTTGATAATTTTGAAATTTTAGTCTTAGAGAGAAAATCCGCTATATTTTTCCATTAGTAGCAAGGGATCTTTTATATGCACCATCCCACAGACAGGATAGCACATACCATGGCCTACTACAGTCTTTGATATACCAGTCGTGATGCACTGGCTAGAACAAGAAATAGCCCAATAGGTCCACCAATGGGGATCGATCACAGACCGACCACACATCGAGCAAACACTTTACCACTGAACTACATCCTGCCCCGTACTGTGAGAGAAAAACCGACTATGTAAATTCGATACCACATGTTTAACAAATACAAACTGCAACTCTAATAATGCCTCTTTAATTCATGCACAATTGAAGAAAATGATTACACAGATACACTTTATTGACTTAGATAATAAATTAATACAACTAACATAAACAAAAGCACAATTATCCACAATCTACACATTTAAAAACATTTCTACTACGAAAACCAAACATTCTATTGCCACAGAACAAATTTTTATTTTTTACAAATTGTAACCATTATTTATACCAAGCCATTATCATTACATTGTAACCATTGTTTATACCATACCAAGCTATTAACATTAAAGCTGTAGTTAAGCTAATACTTAGTTACTGTAACAAATTTCTCATATTTAGTAAACTTGCTCATACAAAGCTACAGCATGTATTAATAATGCAAAAAGCTAATATATGCATCGTGAGTCAACTTGAAAAAACTAAATGGTACACTGTCACCGAACTTAGCATTTTAATAGCGAGTTGATTGGTTAACGGTGATTTTATTTTGAAATCTTCTAAAGAAAACACTTTTTAAATATATTAAAAAATAGAACCAAAAGAGAAAACTTCTTTTTCTATCTTTTGTTGATGAATCAGATGGGTTACATATGGTAAAAAAAAAAAAAAAAAAAAAAAAAAATTCAAATGTTAATCCCAGCTAACATCTTTTATTTAGCACCAGGTCAATGTTTCAGATTAAGCAATGTTAATTTTTGTATGTATTAATTTTTTATTATAAATATTTGTACAGACTAATTTTTCTAACAACTTTGAGCAAATTGAACTTTATTCTGTTTGGTAGATGGGTGCCTGTGAAACACACAATTACAAAAGTAAAGACATCAACTTCTGATTTCCAGGTATATGTACATATTACAGGAAGACAAGCCGTTTTAAAAAGAACCATAAATAAAACATTACAAAAATGAACACCACAGTTTGAAACAGAAAATATGCTTTTAAATACTGTATAGCAGTGATACATTATATTGCAATGTTGTAATAAATCGGAACATGAACAGACATTCTACAATTAATGTACAAAAAAATTAACAATAAGAAATGTATTTCTTTATAATGAAGTTAAATACAGACATTTTTTCGAGTTCAAATAACTTCACTTATGAAGGGCTAGGCAATATATAAATGAAATTCTGTTGTAGTCTAATAATGTTTATAAAAATGTTTGTATAATATATTTTTTTAAAGTGGGTTAGTGACCCAGTAAATTAATTATAAATACTGATAATCTTTGTATCTCGTTACTGTTACTACTGGCTTACAGAATGGTAGTTATTTACCCTATTTTAGAGTTATCTACCTTATTTTGACAAATCTATATTCTGTTTACTTCAGTGCATATATAAATAATTTTTTATATACTATAAGTCTGTTGTCAAACTTGTAACATGCTGGACTCTACTTGAGCAGTAACCGTTACTTGTGTTAGAGAAATGTCAACCAGACTGTGTTAGAACTAAATTAATAAATCCTAATACAGTTAGAGCACATCCACACCTGGCAATCTCAGTGGGTTTAAACTCACAGACTCTAGCTTCCACCTGTTTATGCTAAGTTTGGTTAAAGGCATACTGTCACGGATTTAAGGACCGTATTTCTCTCAAAATGAATAAATAAAAATTACATTAATGTTTTGAAACCAAATCTAGCTATCGCATCACGTTAACTGAACCATGTTGGAGTGAACTCCATGTCAACCCTCTCAGCAATTTTAGTTTTGGAATTGTGGACCATTGCCATAATTCAATTATTTTTACAAAATATCATTAATAAATGGAGTATGGTGGTTATGAAGATGGTTGAATGAAGTACATTTAGGTACAAATCAAATAATGTTTGTTCAGGTAATACTTTGTTAGACCATTAAATAGGTCAGTGGTCTGTGACAATACGTCTTTAATCTACAAACCTGAAACACATCTCGATAAAGTTACAACAGAGTGAAAGAAGAGTGTGTGATGTTGAAACAGTGAAATACCTTTAAAAATAGATTAGAACTCGACTCCATAACTTCTCAGATGCACATGCATTTTTTAAAATATGAAATACTTTTTGTGATGTTAAAAACACCAGGATGACCAGAAACATTCCGGATGTACGTAAATGAATAATCTAAGCAATAAAAGTAATGTCTGATTTCAGTCGTCAAAAACGGCTCTAATAGAGAAAGATATGCCTTAATGTTTAAAAACCTATGGTCTGTCATGTTAATGAAAATTTCAAATTCCAAGACTTTGTACTAAAGGAGAAGAAGCAATTATAACAATTTCTCACAGAAAAAAATGGCAGTAAAAAAAAAAAGAAAAAGTAATAATAATACATATCACGAACAGTTATCAATGTAAGCAGTTTTCAGTGTAATAGTTTGTTAAAGTTAACACACACAACATACATATGTGACAGGGTCTACACCAAAATTGTACATGTATAGAATCTGATGTAAGCATAAATTTAAAATGACATCATGTCAAATTTCAAAGTTCCAGCCAGTGCTCCACAACTGGTGTAAAACAAAGGCTGTGGTACGTACTATCATGTCTGTGGGATGGTGCAATATAAACAATCCCTTGCTGCTAATCGGAAAGAGTAGCCCATGAATTGACGACAGCGGGTTTCCTCTCTCTATATCTGTGTGGTCCTTAACCATATATCCCACGCCATATAACCATAAATAAAATGTGTTGAGTGTATCGTTAAACTAAAATGTCCTTCCTTCAATGTTCTGACACCTATTTGTTGGAAACATGATCATCATGTGAAACAGCCGATACAGTGCATCATAAGTGAAGCATAGTTTTGTTACTTGTCATATATTTTATTTTAATGCTGAAAGTGATAGTTTAGGTATATTTTAATTGCCTGAAATATCATCATAAACCTAGCTCTTTACTCTCAGACTTTAATTAAAAAAACAGCAAAAAAAAACCCCAAGAGACAACTTAATCATTATTACATGGTCAAGATTCATGTTGTCAAGTATTCACAAATGTACATGTGAAACCCCGAAAATTAACCACGACAATCGGAAATGCTGTCTAGATTGCTGTGGTGTGTTTAATTTTCTAGAGCATTTTAATTTCCCGTGAAACTTTCATTTTTCTCTTCTCTTACACATTAATTGCAAACTGCCATGGAAATTGCCATGGAGACTATTTTTCATGGCACATTTTTTGCCGGGGCTATTTTCTTAATTTCCAGAAGTATCTTTGAGCTGCAAAATGTGAACATCATACTCGTATAAAAACGGGCTATCTAAAAAATACTAAAAATGTATGTTGTAATTTTTGTCTTCTTGTGTATGTTTTCTCGCAGACACTGTCACATATAATAAAGCAGAGTTCCTGCCAGAGGGTAAAACGGGAATCGTGCCATACCCAAACAACTTTGCAGATTTGTGGGGTTTTTTAAGTTAACCTTTTGAAAAAATTAATTACTCTTTTCATTACTGTATGATTTTCTTAACCCTAACCCTAAACTTAACCCATTTTCTTTCTGGGGGAGGCCCCCCCATAACCCCTGTTGACTGGTTGTATTCAATTCCATAGCGCCATACCCAAAAAATCTTTCTGGCAGAAACACTGTAAAGGTATTTAAAACGGGTCCGATTTCTTCAACATACATGTGGTAATTTGAGAAACAGAGAGACAAAGACATGACCCATATGACTTTATCACACCATAAAGTCCACAAAAGTTAATCATATCATGACGTCAATACAACTCTTCACAAATATGACTTTATGGTATAATAAAGTCCATATGAATTTTACATAATACCACGAAGTCCATGTGACTTTATCATACCATTAAATAAGACTTAATAAGAATAAGTAATATTGTCTGTACAACATGTTTGTATAATTCTACCATTCAATAAGTTTGTATACCACCTTTGTGCAACCCTAGCACACCATAGTCCATATGACATCATCACACCATAAAGTTGAAGATTTTAATATTATTATATATATATTCTAATTTTATCATACCATAAAATGAATATAATTTTACCATACTTTAAATTCCATATAAATGTTATTATACACTAAAACTATAACATTACGACCTTACAGAGTCCATTACGACTGATCATTGTGTTCATTAACTTTATCATTAATGAAACAGTCTATTGCAACTTATTATGTACAGTCCACACAGCTTTACCATCAATTTAACAGGCCATTACTTTATTATTAATGTAACAATTTATTGTAACTTATCATATAGTCCACATTATTTTATCGTTAATGTAACAGTCTATTACAAGTTATCTTATAGTCCATTAATGTAAAACAGTCTATTGCAACTTATCATATAGCCCACATAACTTTATTATCAGGAAACATTTTCTTCAGTATCATGACACAGGTTGTTGCAAAGATAGCTACACAATTACAAACATATTAAATAGTGGCTGCTTATCAATTTGTAATTAATCAACACTTGTTGGTAATCAAATAAGGATTGTTTGATATTTCTTTTACGTTCATCGGGGTATGAAAAAAATAAAATCATCCACAAACTGTGTGAATTGGTGAAGCCGTTCTCACAAAAATGTGTGGATGATTTTATTGGTTCATAACCAGATAAACATAAAAGAAATAAGAGACAATACTTATAGTTAAATTTGAAACATACTTACTAATAATAACATTAAAAGTTCATATTTTATTTTGAATTATTTCTTTTAGCTAAAACAATAATGCTCAATAAGACAAATTACCAATATAAAATGACATCATCAAGTATGATGTTCCCTGATGACGTAATTTTACATTCATCAAGAAATGAACAAACTCCCGTTTCTACATCTGGACCAATGGGATGACATTATATTGTAATGAATGTGATAGAAATTTAATTATATTAAAAAGAAAAAAAAACCTGTTCCTTGTACTTTTAGTTACTCCATCTGTTCTTCCGAGAGTGCTGTTACAAATATAACTTTATAAGGGATAATTCTGTGACCAAAACATTTCGCCGAATTATCTATTAAACTTCACAAAATTGCTCAAACCCACAGTTATCTATCTTCAAACAAAATACCAATCATTACATGAAATAATTTTGCCAAATTAAAATAATAATAAAATTTGCCAATTGCTGTGTTTTTGTTAAATTCGCAAATTGGCAAAGTTGGCGAACGGCAGAGGGTATCCCTACTTAACATATAATTATAAAAGAGAGAGTACATAACGTTTAAGATGCTGTACAAGATCTCAGTGTGACACTGGCGGTGTGTCCCAGCTGTGAGTCACGGAGTCGGCAGTGTTGCCGTGGTTTCAGAGAGGCACTTTGTCTTCAGGAAGTGGTGCCGTGGGGTCATGCGACAACGTCCCCATCTCCGTCTTTGAGCCGTCCTCCTCGGTCAGCGTCTCGTGGATATTCCCGGTCGACTGACTCCCAGACACCTTCGCCTGGTAACAATAAAAACACACAATTAACAATTACTCCCACACAATCTGATTAAAATTATCTCTACTGGTCTACCAGTAGATCTAACAGCATTGCATGGACTCCCATGTCCAGGTGACATTTCATCTATAAATAACAATTTAAATATCAACCAATTACACTTCACCTTCTATAGCGTTATTTGGGAACATACAAATTCTAAAAATATCAGGCGAGACTATTCTTGCAATAGGCGAACTTGTTGGTCTATTTCACCATTAAAAAATCGGGGAAAAGTGCAGTAATAAACTCTGTATTGTATACTAGTATAAACAGATTTTATGGCTATACCATTATGGATTTTTTTCCGTCTTAAAATGATTTTTATGAATGGAGCTAATTTTAATTAGATTGACTCCCAAAAACCTTCGCCTGGCAACAATAAATACACAAGATTAACAATCACTCCCAGAAACCTTTGCCTGGTAAACAATAAATACACAAGATTAACAATCACTCCCAGAAACCTTTCCCTTGTAAACAATAAATACACAAGATTAACAATCACTCCCAGAAACCTTTGCCGTGTAAACAATAAATACACAGGATTAACAATCACTCCCAGAAACCTTTGCCTGGTAAACAGTAAATACACAAGATTAACAATCACTCATAGCAACCACCTGGTAACAATAAATACACAAGATTAACAATCACTCCCAGAAACATTTGCCTGGTAAACAATAAATACACAAGATTAACAATCACTCATAGAAACCTTTGCCTGGTAAACAATAAATACACAAGATTAACAATCACTCATAGAAACCTTTGCCTGGTAAACAATAAATACACAGGATTAACAATCACTCATAGAAACCTTTGCCTGGTAACAGTAAATACACAAGATTAACAATCACTCGTAGAAACCTTTGCCTGGCAACAATAAATACACAAGATTAACCATCACTCATAGAAACCTTTGCCTGGTAAACAGTAAATACACAAGATTAACAATCACTCATAGCAACCACCTGGTAACAATAAATACACAAGATTAACAATCACTCCCAGAAACATTTGCCTGGTAAACAATAAATACACAAGATTAACAATCACTCATAGAAACCTTTGCCTGGTAAACAATAAATACACAAGATTAACAATCACTCATAGAAACCTTTGCCTGGTAAACAATAAATGCACAGGATTAACAATCACTTCCAGAAACCTTTGCCTGGTAAACAGTAAATACACAAGATTAACAATCACTCATAGAAACCTTCGCCTGGTAACAATAAATACACAAGATTAACAATCACTCATAGAAACCTTTGCCTGACAACAATAAATACACAAGATTAACAATCACTCATAGAAACCTTTTCCTGGTAAACAATAAATACACAAGATTAACAATCACTCATAGAAACCCTTGCCTGGTAAACAATAAATACACAAGATTAACAATCACTCATAGAAACCTTCGCCTGGTAAACAATAAATACACAAGATTAACAATCACTCATAGAAACCTTTGCCTGGTAAACAATAAATACACAAGATTAACAATCACTTATAGAAACCTTCACCTGGTAAACAATAAATACATAAAATTAACAATCACTCCCAGAAACCTTTGCCTGGTAAACAATAAATACACAAGATTAACAATCACTTATAGAAACCTTCGCCTGGTAAACAATAAATACATAAGATTAACAATCACTCCCAGAAACCTTTGCCTGGTAAACAATAAATACACAAGATTAACCATCACTCATAGAAACCTTCACCTGGTAAACAATGAATACACAAGATTAACAATCACTCATAGAAACCTTTGCCTGGTAAACAATAAATACATAAGATTAACAATCACTCCCAGAAACCTTTGCCTGGTAAACAATAAATACACAAGATTAACCATCACTCATAGAAACATTTGCCTGGTAAACAATAAATACACAAGATTAACAATCTCTCATAGAAACCTTTGCCTGGTAAACAATAAATACACAGGATTAACAATCACTCCCAGAAACCTGTGCCTGGTAAACAATAAATACACAAGATTAACCATCACTCATAGAAACCTTTGCCTGGTAAACAATAAATACACAAGATTAACAATCACTCCAAGAAACCTTTGCCTGGCAACAAAAAAAACACAAGATTAACAACCACTCATAGAAACCTTCGCCTGGTAACAATAAATACACAAGATTAACCATCACTCATAGAAACCTTCGCCTGGTAACAATAAAAACACAAGATTAACAATCACTCATAGAAACCTTAGCCTGGTAACAATAAATACACAAGATTAACAATCACTCATAGAAACCTTTGCCTGGTAAACAATAAATACACAAGATTAACCATCACTCATAGAAACGTTTGCCTGGTAAACAATAAATACACAAGATTAACAATCACTCCAAGAAACCTTTGCCTGGCAACAATAAAAACACAAGATTAACAACCACTCATAGAAACCTTCGCCTGGTAACAATAAATACACAAGATTAACCATCACTCATAGAAACCTTCGCTTGGTAACAATAAAAACACAAGATTAACAATCACTCATAGAAACCTTAGCCTGGTAACAATAAATACACAAGATTAACAATCACTCGTAGAAACCTTCGCCTAGTAAACAATAAATACACAAGATTAACAATCACTCATAGAAACCTTCACCTGGTAACAATAGATACACAAGATTGACAATCACTCATAGAAACCTTTGCCTGGTAAACAATAAATACACAAGATTAACAATCACTCATAGAAACCTTTGCCTGGTAAACAGTAAATACACAAGGGTTTGCCGCAACTGTAAAAAGTTTTCTACTAATAGAACCTCTTTTTATACAAACATTTCATAATGAATACATCTGTTTATTCAGAGGCAATGTGTTTCAGGTTGTCCTAATATTTACATTTCATTCATTTCAGTTATACATGTAGTTATTTTCATGCTGATATCCAATTGAGTTTCAAAGCAAAAATGAATGAATTAATGAATGTTTAATGACATCCAAGTACTAAAATACACACTGGCTATTAAGTGTCAGAAAAGGTAAGTATATGGAAATATTATTTACATTCAGAATAAAATTTATATAATTACTATAGATCCTGAAATTAATGCGTCCCTAAATTAATGCAAGTGACGGTGGGCAGACTAAAATGCGACATGAAATTAATGCGAGTGGCCTCCATATGAAATATTACTTTCCTAACAATGCACATCTGTGTACTTTTCGGTTAAATCCAAGTACAGGTGTCTTCAATGAGATCAACTCACTAACATGCCAATGTAAATACCAATTAACCTGTTCTTCATATGCCGTTGTGTAATGGCCTGAGAGGTAATACACAGAGGATATTTCATGTTTTTTTGCGAAGCGTGATGGCGATATTGAACAAAATGTTTCGCTGATTAAGTGGAGTGAGACCTTGAGATTGTGGCGATGTACAGTGTGTAGATCAGACGTACGTGTAGCTGGGGGAAACCCAAGGGTTCACTAAACACATCGATCGTCTGACCACTTGCTGTAATCTGCGGATACATGACCGCTTAGCCAAATCCTAGGTCCAATAAATAACGGTGTGGTGATATTTAGAGAAAGACATAATTCTGTGTTATGAAAAAAAGAGAAAAGAAGGGGGGGGGGGGGGGGGGGGGGAGGTATTAATGTATTACTGTTTTTCTACTTATGTAAAACACATTATTATATAACATTTAGTGAAATATCGTAAAATATCAGTGAAATAAAAGTGTTATCAGTCAGTCAGTGACGATAACACATTTTAGAGTGACATTTTCACTATTTCACTGTAAAATGTGTTATCGTCACTGTAGAAAGTGTTACCTTCACTGTAAGAAAGTCGTAACTATTTTACTGCTGGCATTTTAATAAAAAAGAAAATTTCATGTTTTTTGTCAAAATTTTAATATGGTTTATATCTCATCGAGTGAAGTTTGCAATCATATCACACTCGTCGCGTAAGCGTGACTCATGACATATGATAGCAAACTTCACTCGATGAGATATAAATCATATTTGACAAAAAACATGAAATTTTCTATTTATTATATAACTTTTGGCAATTTTCCTTTTTTATTAAAATGTCAGCAGCAAAATAGTTCCAGCTTTCTTGCAGTGAAGGTAACACTTTCTACAGTGATGATAACACATTTTACAATGAAATAGTGAAAATTTCACTCTAAAATGTGTTATCGTCACAGAGTGACTAATAACACTTTTATTTCACTGATATTTTAAGATATTTCACTAAATATTATACAATAAAGTTCTATTCTGTTGTGTCCCTAGTGTCCCTAGTGAGATCAACTCAAAGAATATTTTTGCAGCAATCATTTACCTAAGGTGTACAGTTACCTAAATCTGGCTAAACATTAGCATACATATACTATTAAAACTGTATCTTCCTAAGATACGCTGAGAAAGTTGCAGCAAACTTGAACAATAAAAACAAAGAAAAGGTCGACCTCAGGATTAGTGTGCTAAAACTTTATCATGTGCGATGAATCGTGACAGCTTTTGCATGACGATTGGCCAATTAGTCTGTCTTGCCTACGATGAATTGTGACAGCTTTTGCATGACGATTGGACAATTAGTCTGTCTTGCCTACGATGAATTGTGAGGGCTTTTGCAGGACGATTGGCCAATTAGTCTGTCTTGCCTACGATGAATTGTGAGGGCTTTTGCACGACGATTGGCCAATTAGTCTGTCTTGCCTACGATGAATTGTGACAGCTTTTGCACGACGATTGGCCAATTAGTCTGTCTTGCCTACGATGAATTGTGAGGGCTTTTGCATGACGATTGGCCAATTAGTCTGTCTTGCCTACAATGAATCGTGACAGCTTTTGCACGACGATTGGCCAATTAGTCTGTCTTGCCTACGATGAATTGTGCTCCAGTTGTTTTATAAATGTATTAGAATGTTAATCTTTGTTTGTTTTAATAGCGTGTAACACAAAGCTTGCTGGACTATTGCTGGACAAAGCACAGAAATAAATGTGTCATATTATTACACAATCTGGCATTTTTCGCATTAATATTATGATCATATTAATTTCAGGATCTACAGTATGTAAAACTACAGTGTAAAGAGCTGTGGGGAAAAGTATAACACAATACAAATATCAAGGTAAGTATATTTTGAAACATTTGTTGTGTATTACGTCAGTGTCTCTACACCGCATGTATTCCTGGTTGTCTTAATTTTTGTAGTAGCTCAAAATTAATGTTAATTTCTTAATACGTATTTATTCATATGTAACAAATGATTGAGAATGAATTAATAAATGAATGAAGAAGGAAGAAATGTTTTATTTAATGATGCACTCAACACATTTTATTTACGGTTATATGGCATTGGACATATGGTTAAGCACCACACAGATACTGAGAGAGGAAACCCACTATTGCCACTTCATGGGCTACTCTTTTCGATTATCAGCAAGTGATCTTTTATATGCAATTTCCCACAGACAGGAAAGCACATGCCATGGCCTTTGTCCAGTTGTGGTGCACTAGTTGGAACGAGAACAAATCCAAATCAGCTGAATGGATCCACCAAGGTTGTTCAGTCCTGCGACGTAAGCACCTCAAGCGAACACTCAATAAACTGAGCTAAATCCCGTCGGTGGGCCCATTGGCCTATCTCCCCCCCCCCCCCCCCCCCCCAGTTATTTAATGTCAGGGATTGTTTGTTTGAGCTGGGGTGTTGTTAACCATTCATTCATTTATTAGGGGTGGGATACAGCTCAGTGGTACAGCGTTCACCTGATGCGCGATCGATCTAGGATTGATTCCCGTCGGTGGGCCCATTGGGCTATTTCTTGTTACAGCCAGTGGTATAGCGTTCACCTGATGCACGATCGATCTAGGATTGATTCCCGTCGGTGGGCCCATTGGGCTATCTCTTGTTACAGCCAGTGGTATAGCGTTCACCTGATGCGCGATCGATCTAGGATTGATTCCCGTCGGTGGGCCCATTGGGCTACTTCTTGTTACAGCCAGTGGTGTAGCGTTCACCTGATGCGCGATCGATCTAGGATTGATTCCCGTCGGTGGGCCCATTGGGCTATCTCTTGTTACAGCCAGTGGTATAGCGTTCACCTGATGCACGATCGATCTAGGATTGATTCCCGTCAGTGGGCCCATTGGGCTACTTCATGTTACAGCCAGTGGTGTAGCGTTCACCTGATGCGCGATCGATCTAGGATTGATTCCCGTCGGTGGGCCCATTGGGCTATCTCTTGTTACAGCCAGTGGTATAGCGTTCACCTGATGCGCGATCGATCTAGGATTGATTCCCGTCGGTGGGCCCACTAGGCTACTTCTTGTTACAGCCAGTGGTGTAGCGTTCACCTGATGCGCGATCGATCTAGGATTGATTCCCGTCGGTGGGCCCATTGGGCTATTTCTTGTTACAGCCAGTGGTGTAGCGTTCACCTGATGCACGATCGATCTAGGATTGATTCCCGTCGGTGGGCCCACTGGGCTACTTCTTGTTACAGCCAGTGGTGTAGCGTTCACCTGATGCGCGATCGATCTAGGATTGATTCCCGTCGGTGGGCCCATTGGGCTATCTCTTGTTACAGCCAGTGGTATAGCGTTCACCTGATGCACGATCGATCTAGGATTGATTCCCGTCGGTGGGCCCATTGGGCTACTTCATGTTACAGCCAGTGGTGTAGCGTTCACCTGATGCGCGATCGATCTAGGATTGATTCCCGTCGGTGGGCCCACTAGGCTACTTCTTGTTACAGCCAGTGGTGTAGCGTTCACCTGATGCGCGATCGATCTAGGATTGATTCCCGTCGGTGGGCCCATTGGGCTATTTCTTGTTACAGCCAGTGGTATAGCATTCACCTGATGCACGATCGATCTAGGATTGATTCCCGTCGGTGGGCCCACTAGGCTATCTCTTGTTACAGCCAGTGGTATAGCGTTCACCTGATGCGCGATCGATCTAGGATTGATTCCCGTCGGTGGGCCCATTGGGCTATCTCTTGTTACAGCCAGTGGTATAGCGTTCACCTGATGCGCGATCGATCTAGGATTGATTCCCATCGGTGGGCCCATTGGGCTACTTCTTGTTACAGCCAGTGGTGTAGCGTTCACCTGATGCGCGATCGATCTAGGATTGATTCCCGTCGGTGGGCCCATTGGCCTATCTCTTGTTACAGCCAGTGGTGTAGCGTTCACCTGATGCGCGATCGATCTAGGATTGATTCCCGTCGGTGGGCCCATTGGGCTATCTCTTGTTACAGCCAGTGGTGTAGCGTTCACCTGATGCGCGATCGATCTAGGATTGATTCCCGTCGGTGGGCCCATTGGGCTATCTCTTGTTACAGCCAGTGGTGTAGCGTTCACCTGATGCGCGATCGATCTAGGATTGATTCCCGTCGGTGGGCCCACTGGGCTACTTCTTGTTACAGCCAGTGGTGTAGCGTTCACCTGATGCGCGATCGATCTAGGATTGATTCCCGTCGGTGGGCCCATTGGGCTATTTCTTGTTACAGCCAGTGGTATAGCGTTCACCTGATGCGCGATCGATCTAGGATTGATTCCCGTCGGTGGGCCCACTGGGCTATCTCTTGTTACAGCCAGTGGTATAGCGTTCACCTGATGCGCGATCGATCTAGGATTGATTCCCGTCGGTGGGCCCATTGGGCTATCTCTTGTTACAGCCAGTGGTATAGCGTTCACCTGATGCGCGATCGATCTAGGATTGATTCCCGTCGGTGGGCCCATTGGGCTATCTCTTGTTACAGCCAGTGGTATAGCGTTCACCTGATGCGCGATCGATCTAGGATTGATTCCCGTCGGTGGGCCCATTGGGCTATCTCTTGTTACAGCCAGTGGTGTAGCGTTCACCTGATGCGCGATCGATCTAGGATTGATTCCCGTCGGTGGGCCCACTAGGCTATCTCTTGTTACAGCCAGTGGTATAGCGTTCACCTGATGCGCGATCGATCTAGGATTGATTCCCGTCGGTGGGCCCATTGGGCTATCTCTTGTTACAGCCAGTGGTGTAGCGTTCACCTGATGCGCGATCGATCTAGGATTGATTCCCGTCGGTGGGCCCATTGGGCTACTTCTTGTTACAGCCAGTGGTGTAGCGTTCACCTGATGCGCGATCGATCTAGGATTGATTCCCGTCGGTGGGCCCATTGGGCTACTTCTTGTTACAGCCAGTGGTGTAGCGTTCACCTGATGCGCGATCGATCTAGGATTGATTCCCGTCGGTGGGCCCACTGGGCTATTTCTTGTTACAGCCAGTGGTGTAGCGTTCACCTGATGCGCGATCGATCTAGGATTGATTCCCGTCGGTGGGCCCACTGGGCTACTTC
Source organism: Gigantopelta aegis (assembly GCF_016097555.1). NCBI lineage: Eukaryota > Metazoa > Mollusca > Gastropoda > Neomphalida > Peltospiridae > Gigantopelta > Gigantopelta aegis. The sequence continues at coordinate 42,534,110 of NC_054705.1, read as the reverse complement.
TTGTTACAGCCAGTGGTGTAGCGTTCACCTGATGCGCGATCGATCTAGGATTGATTCCCGTCGGTGGGCCCATTGGGCTATCTCTTGTTACAGCCAGTGGTGTAGCGTTCACCTGATGCGCGATCGATCTAGGATTGATTCCCGTCGGTGGGCCCATTGGGCTACTTCTTGTTACAGCCAGTGGTGTAGCGTTCACCTGATGCGCGATCGATCTAGGATTGATTCCCGTCGGTGGGCCCACTGGGCTATTTCTTGTTACAGCCAGTGGTGTAGCGTTCACCTGATGCGCGATCGATCTAGGATTGATTCCCGTCGGTGGGCCCATTGGGCTATCTCTTGTTACAGCCAGTGGTGTAGCGTTCACCTGATGCGCGATCGATCTAGGATTGATTCCCGTCGGTGGGCCCATTGGGCTATCTCTTGTTACAGCCAGTGGTATAGCGTTCACCTGATGCGCGATCGATCTAGGATTGATTCCCGTCGGTGGGCCCATTGGGCTATCTCTTGTTACAGCCAGTGGTATAGCGTTCACCTGATGCGCGATCGATCTAGGATTGATTCCCGTCGGTGGGCCCATTGGGCTATCTCTTGTTACAGCCAGTGGTATAGCGTTCACCTGATGCACGATCGATCTAGGATTGATTCCCGTCGGTGGGCCCATTGGGCTATTTCTTGTTACAGCCAGTGGTGTAGTGTTCACCTGATGCACGATCGATCTAGGATTGATTCCCGTCGGTGGGCCCACTGGGCTATTTCTTGTTACAGCCAGTGCTCCACAACTGGTGTAACAAAAATATAGCGGATTTCCTCTGATAACTATGAGTCATAATTACCAAATGTTTGACATTCAATAGCCGATAATTAATTAATCAATGTCTGTCTGGGATCGATCCGCATCGGTGGGCCCACTGGGCTATTTCTCTCTCCATCCAGTGCACCATGACTGGTACATCAAAGGTCATGGTATGTGCTATCCTGTCTATGGGATAGTGCATATAGCAGATCCCTTGCTATACTAATGAAAATCTGTAGCGGGTTTCCTCTCTAAGACTATATGTCAAAATTATCAAATGTTTGACATCCAATAGCCGATGATTAATTAATCAATGTGCTCCAGTGGTGTAGTTAAAAAAAAAAAAAACTTTAAAAAAACAAACAAATTGGGATTGCTTTAGTCAGGATCCTGTTTGAACAGGTTCCCAGGTTCGAAGGTTCCACTGTATATTATAAAGATACAAGAAACAAAATCACATGTTGCACAGTGTTTGGCAATTCAGTGCTAATATAAAGTATAAAAATCACTGTAAGTTTAGAATTTGCAACAAAACAATAACACAAACAAATACAACAAACATTCCACAGAATAAAATGTCTCGCCTAGTACCATAAATGTATTCAGTGTCACTGTTTTGTTTTGTTTAACGACACCACTAGAGCACAATGTATTCAGTGTCACTCATAGTTGCATCAATATATTATGTTCTACATTCATTTCAATACAATGACATGTTAAAAAAAAAAAAAAAAAAAAAATTAAAAAGAAATTAAACTTTAAAACAAAATTAAAAATTGTAAAAAAATTCAATTAAAATTTTAACGTAATATTTTTATAAATTTTTTTTTTACATGCATTGTGAAGAACATCCATAGGTGCAACTATACGCCAAGTTTTATTGATGTATTGACTTATTTAGCGAGAGATGGAGGAAAATCCAAAACTTTGATATTGAGCCAAATGCAAAAGTTGATTCTGTCTCCTCCCTTGGAAAAGTGATACCCATATCCCATATTACAAATTCACTAGCCATGGGATCAGTGATTTTACAAATTCACTAGCCATGGGATCAGTGATTTTACAAATTCACTAGCCATGGGATCAGTGATTTTACAAATTCACTAGCCATGGGATCAGTGATTTTACAAATTTACTAGCCACCATTAAAAATTCACTAATCTAACTTTACTTAAAACAATTTTACTGATAGTAATAATCAGATATGTTACCTAAAGAGGGAGATATCAATTAAAAACACTAAGATTGGGAGGGGGGAGGGGGGGGGGGGGGGGGGGGGGGGGCAGGGGCAGGTTAGGCCAGAATATTCATATTTACAAAATAAACTTAAATACAGCATTGGACAACACTTTTTTCGCTAGCCATCGGGCATGGCAATAGTAGTTATTTACTAGCCCAACAATGAATATCACTAGCCATGGGAGTGGGACTATCGTAATCTAGAAGCCCTGTATATCCGACCTTTTTACTTCATAAAGGCAAGACAAAGATAAATAAATAAACAAATGTAAAAAAAATTAAACAAAACTAGTAAAGGGGGGGGGGGGGAGGGTGTTTTTTTCACTTACTAAATACATAATCATATCAATCTGAGAAGTAAAAAAAAACAAAATAATAAAAAAAATGAATCAAAATAAGGCTGAACAAAATAAATTTCTGGTCTCTGGTTAGCACGTGTGTCAATTTTGACCCTCGCGCATCAACATTTAAAAAAACAATTCTGCAGTATGACGTCGATTTTTGCTGGGCTATTATTGCTATATGTGTATGACGTAAAACTGCATTTGGAGCCAAAATGCCATCGCGCATGAACTAGGACGTGCATTCCGATTTCAATTTAAATATGCCCCTTATATCGGTATCAAATATATCAACCTATTCTATGCTGCACAATCCATGCTTTAAAATTATTTTTTTTAAATCAAAAAAGCCGCATCACCGAATCAATTCTGGAATTTTGATCTGACCAGAGACCGACTTTTTTTTCCCTCCAGTAAAAAACTATTTTATAAATACCAAAGTTAAATATGAAGCTGAATACAGCACACAAACAAACAATGAAATCATCTAGACAAAGGAAAGGAAATGTTTTATTTAACGACGCACTCAACACATTTTATTTATGGTTATATGGCGTCAGACATATGGTTATGGACCACACAGATATTGAGGGAGGAAAAACCCACTGTCGCCACTTCATGGGCTACTCTTTTCTATTAGCAGCAAGGGATCTTTTATATGCACCATCCCATAGACAGGATAGCACATACCACGGCCTTTGATGTACCAGCTGTGGTGCACTGGCTGAAGCGAGAAGGCAGTAAGAGACTGCCGAAACGTTGTATGTAATTTGTGACAAACGTGATACATTCACAGAACACAGTCGTGGTGAACTGGCTGGAGTGAGCAATAGCGCAATGGGCCCACTGATGGGGATCGATCCCAAACCGACTGCGCATCAAGCGAGTGCTGTACCACTGGGCTATGCCTCGTCCCGTCTAGACAAAGATGACCAACTAGGTGGTATTTTTTGTCTGGTTTGTCGATTGTCTGTGTGGATGGGATGACCAGAGAAGTGAGTAAAAGTAACTGGACGAATCCAAACTTTGAAAGTACTAGTACTATATAGAGGATATTTCCTGAATGTCTTGTGATATCATAATTTATCAGAATGAGTTGATAAAAGTATGAAATCCGAGGCTTGCCGAGGATTTTTATAGTTTTATCAATGAGTGCTGATAAATTATGATATCACAAGACACGAGGGGGTATTCTTTTTATCATCCATTATCGTTCTTTGCGACAATGTCAGTAATGTGGGTTGAATGTCACTTTATTTGGCAGCGGTAGATTCATTAACTAGTAGAACAACAGTTGCGTGACATCACTAATGACACTGAATAGTACTGAAACAGTGATGTAACAAAAAAAGCCATATCTCCTAGGAGAATATCGCAGGAGATATCGCAAATTATAGTACCTGTGATATCTCCTACAAATGCCTTTAATGGATGATAACTGATTTATTACCAATGAGCTAAAATATCTGGGGTAATAATATTTTTCAATAATATTAATGTGAATGTTTTCTGAATACCCTGGTACAGTACACAAACCACCAACAAAATCAACTAGACAACATATCATCCAGCTAAGCAGGTTTCAAGTCTGTTTCACCGACTGTGACCAGAATAAAGTTCAAGTTTGTTTTGTTTAACAACACCACTAGAGCACATTGATTTATTAGTCATCGGCTATTGGATATCAAACTTTTCATAATTTTGACATATAGTCATAAAAGAGAAAACCGGTTTCATTTTTCCATTAGTAGCAAGGGATCTTTTATATGCACCATCGTACACAGAACAGCACATACCACAACTTTTGATACACCAGTCGTGGTGTACTGGCTGGAACGAGAAATAGCCCAATGGGCCCACCAACAGGGATCAAGGCTAGACCAACCGTGCATGAAGCAAGTGCTTTACTACTGGGCTACATCCCGCCTTGACCAGAATTAAAGAGTAAAATTGTTTGGGTGTAGGAGTTTGCTGGGTAACAATCAGTGTGCTGGTACGTTCATCTGGGCGTAAATACGGACTTCAAAAAAAAAAACTATAGGTAACATGGTTGACTTTGATGGGGCCCAACAAATTTTCATATTTCCTAAGCACAAGAGCCATAACTCTGATATAAAAGTCAAACCTGATCTGTAACTCTTTGTGATAAAGCCATACACAAAATTTCAGTTAAGTATCTTGAGGCACTGATTAAAAAAAAAAAAGTCTAAAAAAACCTATATGTGGGACAGACAGACAGACGGACAGACGGATGGAGACAAAACCTATAGTGCCCTCCAGTTGGAGTGGTAGGAGACTAAAACATTAAACTTTTGCAACTTGCATTTATGACAAGCAGGTTTAGAGACATAAATAATACAAACAATAACAACAACAATAACAACAACAACACAATATTTAAAGTACTAGTATTAGAATCAGATTAAAGCACTGTTAAAAAGAAGTGAAAATCGAGATTCATGAAAGTGTGAACACTAGTGTAACCAATCAAAGCATTTATAAAAAAAAAAAAAACACACATATATATATATATATATATATATATATATATATATATACATATATATATATACATATATATATACATATATATATATACATATATATATATACATATATATATATACATATATATATATACATACACATATATATATATATACTCTTCAAAAAAAGAAACGCAAAAGGGTACAAATGGGTTATAACTCTGATTTTATGTTTCCTACCGGTTCATGCTTTGTGAATATAAGGTCATTGCATGTCCCAAACACATTCCCACGGTTACATTCGATAAAACGCAGCTACTGTACAATAAAGTTCCAAAATGTGAATATTCGCAAAAACGCAGCCACGTGCAAACCATGTCACCACTGCACGTGCGTTGTCTGCACGTGCAACATGAACACCGACAGTATAAAAGTGCAGGGTGTTCGCTTGCCTGGCCTCTGTATCTGGCCGACAGTTGACAATCCAGGACATGCCACGTCTCAGTGAACCGCAGAGAAACAATGCCATCGGCCGACTAGACGCAGGCGAATCCAGAACGGCCGTTGCCAGGGCATTCCATGTGTCCCCAAGCACCATCTCCAGACTGTGGGACCGTTACCAGCAACATGGATCAACACGTGACCTCCCTAGATCCGGTCGACCACGGGTCACTACCCCCGGGCAGGACCGCTACATCCGGGTACGCCACCTTCGGGAACAATTGACTACTGCCACCTCCACAGCCGCAGCAATACCAGGTTTGCGCAGGATATCCGACCAGACCGTACGGAACCGCCTACGTGAGGTAGGAATTCGTGCCAGACGTCCAGTTCGAGGTGTCATCTTAACACCACAACACCGTCGACTCCGACTGCAGTGGTGCCAGATTCATCGACAATGGCCTCAACTGCGATGGAGACAGGTGTGGTTCAGTGACGAGTCCCGATTTCTGCTCCGACGTCATGATGGAAGATGTCGCGTGTATAGGCGTCGTGGTGAACGTTATGCAGCAAACTGCGTGCAGGAAGTGGACAGATTCGGCGGGGGTAGTGTCATGGTGTAGGCAGCCATGCCACACACTGGCAGAACTGACCTGGTCCACGTGCAGGGCAACCTGAATGCACAGGGCTACATTGACCAGATCCTCCGGCCACACATCGTTCCAGTTATGGCCAACGCCAACGCAGTGTTCCAACATGACAACGCCAGGCCTCACACAGCACGTCTCACAACGGCTTTCCTACAGAACAACAACATTAATGTCCTTCCTTGGCCATCGACATCACCGGATTTGAACCCAATTGAGCATCTATGGGACGAGTTGGACCGACGCCTCCGACAGCGACAACCACAGCCCCAGACCCTGCCCGAGCTGGCAGCAGCCTTGCAGGCCGAGTGGGCCACCATCCCCCGGGACGTCATCCGTACTCTGGTTGCTTCAATGGGCAGGCGGTGCCAGGCAGTTGTCAACACACGCGGAGGCCACACCCGGTATTGACTCCAGATGACCTTGACCTTGGTGGTGTGTCCTATCACTTACTCACAATGGACTAGAGTGAATTGTAAACAATCCTGCAACATTTGGTAATTATCGGACTCACCATTCAATAATTAAATCAATTCTCCAAATGTTACGACAATGTGGTTTTGCGTTTCTTCTTTTGAAGAGTATATATACATGTATATATATATATATACTGTTTAGAATTTGTAATTAACTGTAATAATGACTTAGGCAATTATCCTATTAGTGTGACGATACGACATTCAGTGCAATTAATGTTGTGAAATTAGGGTGTACTTTTTCATGCTACTACAATTGTAGGAAAGAAAGTATCAGATAAAAACCAACAACGGAAAATGAGAAATCCAGCACATATATATATACTGTTTGTATTACACGTACCAAAAAAAATAGTCTTTATTTCTGTCCACTAAGCTGTTGTGAATTGTTTTTAACCGGCCTCTGAAAATTGCGAGAACATTAGTTTCGCTCGCACATCACTCGCATAAGTACAGTTTTACATAACCCACTTCTCATTCACGCACTGAATTTATGACATCATTTACATAGTCATGACAGGTTACGTAAAAAAGAGCTTTTGTTTTGTTTAATGACACCACTAGAGAACATTTATTTATTAATCATCGGCTATTGGATGTCAAACATTTGATAATTTCGACACATAGTCTTAGCGAGGAAACCCGCTACATTTTTCCATTCATAGCAAGGGATCGTTTATATGCACCTTTGATATACCAGTCGTGGTGCACTGGATGGAGCGAGACATAGCTCAATGGGCCCACCAACGGGGATCGATCCCTGACCGACCGAAAAACCAAATGAGTCATCTTAATTTGTTTTTGCGTTACCCATATATAGTTTAATTCTCAGAGGCCTAGTTTAATGCTATTTTCATTCACAGCAAAACGTTGGGGTTTTTTGTGTGGGTTTTTTTTTTTTTTTTAATTTCTTTTTTAAATTTCCATCAATATCTGTTAGTTATTTTCTGTTACTTTCTTTCCATGTGTCTAACACGACGACAAAGAGCACTACACACTCACCTTCAGACTCTCTATAGACCGAGACGACTACAAAACAAAGTCTTCATTTGGTTTCTCTCATTTTACTTCTACTACAGTGCAACCCCTCTAAACCGGACACCCTCTGAACCAAGTAAAATGTCCAGTTTATAAGAGGTTAAGTTCTGTAAGCTTTAGAGAGGTTAAGTTCTGTACTGATTATTAAAGAGGGACTGTGAAAAACATCCGGTTTTGAGGGAATTTTGGTTTAGAGAGGGTCCGGTTTTGATGGAATTCCAGTTTACAGAGGGTCCAGTTTTGAGAGGTTTCACTGTGTTTCATTTTGTTTTTTAATCTTTCTGTCATGTAACTAAACAATTACCACAGCTGTTTACACTTCTTCATTTGGTATCTTTCATACCTGTGAATACATTTTACGACATGTCTGCGTCCATTCTAAAAATTATGTACATGAAAAAACCCGGTCTAATAATGCTGTGGACTTTTTGTTTTTGTATTTGTTTAACCCAGAATTACTTTTTTTTCCCTTTTTTTCAATCCAAATCTGGTAAACAACACTAGAAAACAACGTTTAATTAAATGACATTTCACAATGCTGTTAAGTTAGCCACATGCCACCAAATAAGGAAAAAAGCCCATTGTAAATTCCACATGTACATGTATAAAGCTAAGCTTGGTTGTAGCATGCAGTATAATTTTTTTTGTTTTTCTAAACATTCAGTATTTGTAAATATGTTAAGTCTAAAACAGCATGCAGCATAAACAAACTCAGTAGAGCTGTATATTAACTGTATTCCATGTAGCATATTAACTGTATTCCATGTTGCATATTAACTGTATTCCTTGTGACATATTAACTGTATTCCATGTAGCATATTAACTGTATTCCATGTAGCATATTCACTGTATTCCAAGTAGAATATTAACTGTATTCCATGTAGCATATTAACAGTATTCCATGAAGCATATTCACTGTATTCCAACTAGCATATTAACTACATTCCATATAACATATCAACTACATGTATATTCCACATTCAGAAAATCAATCTGCCGTTGTCCAACAGATTAAATCGACTCATACGTGGAATTGATCTACGGTGGTGTGGAGGACCAACTTGTATGAATAACAAGTGTCCATGGTAACACCGATAAAATATAACAAGTGTCCATGGTAACACTGATAAATTATAACAAGTGTCCATGGTAACACTGGTAAAATATAACAAGTGTTCATGGTAATGCTGATAAAATATAACAAGTGTCCATGGTAACACCAATAAAATATAACAAGTGCCCATGGTAACACTGATAAAATTAACAAGTGTCCATGGTAACACTGATAAAATGTGACAAGTGTCCATGGTAACACCGATAAAATTAACAAGTGTCCATGGTAACACCGATAAATATAACAAGTATCCATGGTAATGCTGATAAAAAAAATAAAAAAGTGTTGATGGTAACGCTGATAAAATATAATAAGCCTCCAGACCGAAAACATAACGTCATGGTAACTGGTATATATTGCTAGTTTTATCAGTAAGATGTTTAACTGTTTACCTTGACACTTGAATATGTGTTCTCCACCTTCTCCTCAAGAGACTTGAAGGTCTGGGAATTTCTGAAAGTAAAAGGACAAGTTTATTAAATGTATTGATTACCTTACATAAACTTATTTAATGTTACTGACAGCTAATATATATCAATAAATAAATAAATAAATAATACACTTTTGAGAAATTCAATTTTAAAATTTCAATTAAAATTTTAATGTAATGAATGTTTTTCCTCCAACATATAGTGTGTGATGAACATCCATAGGTACAACCACAAAGCAAGTGTAATTTAGTTTTTAAAAATGGAGTTAAATGCACAACTTTAATGTTAAGCTAAACGAAAAAATATTTTAATGAAATGTTTTTAATTAATAGGGTAGTTGTTTCCCCATGTGTATTGTTATGAATGTCAATAATTTAATTATGTTAAACGGCTTCTTTTCCCAAGGAATCTTTTATCTGCACTTCCCACAGGCAGGATAGCACAAACCATGGACTTTGTTGAACCAGTTATGGATCACTGGTTGGTGCAAATGGTTTACACTTACCCATTGAGCCTTGCGGAGCACTCACTCAGGGTTTGGAGTCGTTATTTGGATTAAAAATCCCATGCTTCGACTGGGATCTGAACCCCGTACCTACCAGCCTGTAGACCGATGGCCTAACCACAACGCCACCGAGATTGGTTTACATGTTGTTTTCACTTCCTATTTATTGCATGAGTTTATTTTGCACAAGAATTTATTTGTGCAAAATAAACTCGTGCAATAAATAGGAAGTGAAAACAACGTATGTGAAGTTCTGTATTTTTTTTACATATCTTCTTTTATGTTTTACAATTTTAATTTTTTTAATTTCACAACACTTTGTTAAATCTATGATCAAAACTTTCATGAATTTACTTAACATTAAGAATCATACTCTGCAGCAGCCTTGTGAAATGTTTCAAATACGATGTGACGTAATTTGTAAATCATATATGACATCAGTAAATAAAAGGCGCTTACTGCAGTAAAAATAAAAAGGGAATTCACCGTTTAACAGTTCCGATCCAGATCGCACATACATGTATGTGTGATATTTGACCTAATTTGTAAATCATATATGACATCAGTAAATAAAAGGCGCTTACTGCAGTAAAAAGGAAAAGGGAATTACCCATTTAACAGTTCCGATCCAGATCGCACATACATGTATGTGTGATGACCTAATTTGTACAATTTATCACAGGGTAAATCAAAAGGTGCTAACTGCAGTAAAAAGGAAAAGGGAATTACCCACTACAGTAAGACCCAGATGCACATAGGCATGTAAATAACAGGGTTTCAAAATGTCTTTATCACTGAGTAAGATTGCATAGGCACATAAAAACTGTGTACCGGGACAATTAGTCTATCAAGTAAATCTTTTACACTATGACATCACACAAGCTATATTACATCTTTAGTTGTAAGACGCTACATTCTATCACATCAATATAGAGATTTAAAACTCCAAAAGATTTTATATTTAAAATTCCAGGTTTTCTTACATTTACAGAATGCTTGTGCTGCTGTATTAGTGAGGTGTGGGTTTAAAACTATGTTTAAGTATTGTCTGTTATTTCTTTTACGTTCATCAGGGTATGAACTAAAAAAATCATCCGCAAACTGTGTGAATTGGCGAAGTTTGCGGATGATATTTTTTATTCACACCATGAGGAACGTAAAAGAAATAACAGACAACACTTATAATTAAATTTGAATCATACATGCTAATAATAACAATAAAACTTTTTATCATATAATATCTTACATTTTCAGTGCTATCAAAGTATGTGATATTTTTCAGATCACATACTTTAAAAATTTGATAACTTTGCAAATTAGATGTAAATTAGTCGAGGTCTCGGCACTAGGTTTATTGACATTTAAGCAAACGTACTTGGGTGACACTCCATGATTGATGTATGCATTCATAGTCATCAAATAAAAACATTTCAATGGCAATTTGACACTGAAAGCTGTCCAGCATTCAGAAAAAAATAAATGTTAGGCATAACTTTATTTTGATGTAAGGACATCCAAAATGACGTCATTCAAGTTTGACGTCATTTCCATTCAAAAATACACCATGCCACATATTCTTACGTCATTTGAATATCTAGTAATGGCGGACTGGAATTAAAGTTGCGTGTACAGTTTACAAAAACACGTTGTATTAAGCTTGAGCTTATATGATAAAGAGATTATTAACCTCATGTATTTCGGTATCGTCAGAGGCTCGCATAATACAATTTTTATTCCTAATATATGATACTGACAATACCGAAAAACACTGGTTTATAGACTTTATTTTGAATTATGTTTTAACTATAATAAATAATGCTTAATGTGTTACAGTTTTAAATAAATATAACAAACAATAATAACAAGTACTCTAAGAGCACTGCTAAAGAAAGACCCCCCCCCCCCCCCCCCCCCCCACTCGGCCCAACAAATTTTCTCATCTAAGAATGGGAAAATCCACATGAAAATCCAATCTGATCTGAAAGTGCACATTATAAAGCTATACACAAACATTTACCTCATTGGGACAGAGCTACAGACAGAGACAAAACCAATAGTCTTCTCCAGCTGGACTGGTAGGGGACTAACACGTCATTTAAATATTACGTAACGCTATTTTGGTCAAACTTAGATACCCTCCCTCCCCACTGTAACGCTAGATCATACACCCCGCAAAACATTACAATATTAAATCAAATCTGATCTGATAAAAAAAAGTGTGTTACATAACGCCCATCCCCGGTAACACTACATAAAGTTTGGACATACACCAACCCAACCCTCGAGCTTTACGTGACATCCGAATTGCCCCTAATAAATAACCTATAACATGCTATTGTATCCTCTGGCATTACTATAAAGCGGTACGATTCCTACCTGAGATCTCCCAGCTTCTTAGACATGGATGAGCCGAATGTCGACAATGCCGCGGATGTTTTCTCTCCGGCCGTTTTCACAACGGCGCTCGTCTTCTGATACCTGGAACAAAAACACACACTCAATCTTACTGACACTCCATTTCAGGGTCCCGTTCCTCAAAGCGATCTTAGCACTAAGTTCACCTTAAGTTCATTAGGTAGATATGCATTTAAGGTGATCTTAGTGCTAAGATCGCTTCGTGGAACAGGGCCCTGGACGTTTTAGTGGGACGAAGCTCATTGGTAAAAGTTTGTTTTGTTTAACAACACCACTGGAGCACATTGATTAATTAATCACCGGCTATTGGATGACATTTGGCAATTCTGACTCGTAGTCATCAGAGGAAACCTGCTACATTGTTCCTAATGCAGCAAGGGATCTTTTATATGCACTTCCCCACAGACAGACAGGAAAGCACATACCATGGCCTTTATTCAGTTGCGGTGCACTGGTTGGAACGGGAAAAAAACCCCAGTCAGCTGAATGGATCTACCGAGATGGTTCGATCCTACAATGCAAGCACCTCAAGCGAACACTCGACCAACTGAGTTAAATCCCGACCCTCAACTCGGTGGTAATGCGTTCGCCTGATTTGCTGTCGGTCTAGGATCGATCCCCGTCGGTGGACACACTGGGCTATTTCTCGTTCTAGCCAGTGCACCACAACTGATATATCAACGGTCATGGTATGTGCTATCCTGTCTGTGGGATGGTGCATAAAAAAAGATTCCTTGCTACTAATGGAACAATTGTAGCAGGTATCGTCTCTAAGACTGTGTCAAAATGACCATATGTGTGACATCCAATGGCTGATGATGGGTGGATCAATGTGCTCTGGTGGTGTCGTTAAACAAAACAAACAAGCAAATCACTAGAGCACACTGACGTATTAATTAATTCAGCTAAGTAGGCACACTGACGTATTAATTAATTCAGCTAAGTAGGCACACTGACGTATTAATTAATTCAGCTAAGTACGCACACTGACGTATTAATTAATTCAGCTAAGTACGCACACTGACGTATTAATTAATTCAGCTAAGTACGCACACTGACGTATTAATTAATTCAGCTAAGTACGCACACTGACGTATTAATTAATTCAGCTAAGTAGGCACACTGACGTATTAATTAAATCAGCTAAGTACGCACACTGACGTATTAATTAATTCAGCTAAGTACGCACACTGACGTATTAATTAATTCAGCTAAGTACGCACACTGACGTATTAATTAATTCAGCTAAGTACTTTCTTCAATCTCATAACTGCACATTTTGTTAACCTAAAGGAAAATCTAGGCTTGCTTGGATATATACGAAAACTTCAGTAGAACCAGAAAACCAATCTTAATCTACAATACGAGTAAATAATACATGCTTCTTTCTCTCTTTTTTTAGTTTCTGTTTAACTTTCCTCTATTTTTTTCCCCATTCATTTCATCTGTCCATTCTCTCTCCCCCGTCCCCCTCAGATCAAAACCATTATTGTATTCATATTTATGTATTGTTTTTAAACAAATTCAAATGTATGCAACTAGAAGTTGTTTCAGTGGTGTATAAAAACATTGTAAAACCATCAACATTTTAAACATCGCAATTTAAAATGATCTATTTAGTTATCTATTTAAAAATAATGGATTTTTTTTTTTTTTTATATAATTATTTAATGTATTAATGTAACTGATTAATAAATTTTAACTAGAAGTTGTTTCAGTAGTGTATAAAAAACATTGTAAAACCATCAACATTTTAAACATCACAATTTAAAATGATTTATTTAGTAATCTATTTAACAATAATGGAAAAAAGTATATTTTAATATAATTATTTAATGTATTAATGTAACTGATTAATAAATTTTAATTTAATATATTCTCTATATTGAAATTAACTTTCATAATATGCGATGTATGAATGTACATATATGTATGTGTATGTGTATGAATATATACATGTATTTTTGTACGGCAATGATTCAAGGCTCCCCAACCTTGACACTGTCAACTGAAAAAAAAAATTAATTCAGCTAATTGGATATCAACCACTTTGTAATTCTAACAGTTTTAGAGATGAAACCTGCTACTTTTTACATTAGCAGCAAGGAAACTGTTATACGCACCATCCCACTAACAGGACAGCACATACCACAGCCGTTAATATACTAGTTGTGATGCACTGGATGGAATGAGAAATGGCCAAATGTGCCCACCGCGCATCAGACAAGCACTTTACTAGTGGGCTATGACCCGACCATTGTTTTCTTTTGGTATTCCTATACGTGTTGTGTAATACTCTATCTGATAAACTTTCTATTTCTCCTTGTGCTGGGATCTAGTTCGTGACCTGAGATGCATAAATAAGCTGTAGAATACCAAAATTTATCTACAGAGACTGGTGTCAGTGGTTAAGCCATCAGTCTACAGGCTGGTAGGTACAGGGTTCGCAGCTTGGTACCGGCTCCAACCCAGAGCGAGTTCTTAAGGGCTCTTCTCTCTCTCACTAACCACTAACCAACTAACAACTTACCCACTGTCCAGAACAGACAGCCATATAGCTGAGGTGTGTGCCCAGGACAGTGTGCTTGAACCGTAATTGGATATAAACACGAAAATAAGTTGAAATGAAACAGAAGACAGTGTCATTTATAGTCACAGCTGGCCTTAACATGTTGTCAAGTGAATGAAATGAAGAAAAAGATACATAGATGGAGTTTGTTTTGTTTATCGACACCACTGGAGCACATTGATTAATTAATCATCAGCTAATGGATATCAAACATTTGGTAATTCTGACTCATAGTCATCAGAGGAAACACGCTACATTTTTCCTAATGCAGCAAGGGATCTTTTATATGCACTTTCCCACAGACAGGAAAGCACATACCACGGCCTTTGTTCAGTTGTGGTGCACTGGTTGGAACGAGAAAAAACCCAATCAGCTGAATGGATCCACCGAGGTGGTTCGATCCTGCGACACAAGCACCTCAAGTGAGCACTCAACCGACTGAGTTAAATCCCGCCCCAGTTCACCTGAGATGCATAGATAAGCTGTGTACGGTATGAAAAGTAATCTACAGAGTGATCATTCAGTCACAGCTGGCCTTAATGTGTTGTCAGGCTAACGAAAAGAAGAAAGGATGTGGCATGTGCTGTCATGTCTGTTGGAAAGTGTATACAAAAAATCCCTTGCTGCTAACAGAAAAAAAATGGTCTTGGTAGTGCAGTGGTTAAGCAATCTGACTTACGGCTGATAGATGCTGGGTTCGCAGCCTGGTACCGGTTTCCACCCAGAGTGAGTTTAATGACTTCTTTCTCACTAACCACTAACACACTGTCCTGGACAGACAGCCCAGATAGCTGAGGTATGTGCCCAGGACAGCATGCTTGAACGTTAATTGGAAAAAAGGCACGGAAATAAGTATAACATGAATTTTTTTTAAAAGTGGGTTTCTTCTCTAAGACTGTCACAATCATCAATAATTATCAATAATATGACAAATCAAGTTATTTTGTTCTTATCTAGAGAATAACAGGTTAATGGCTTCTTCCTGTTTTTATCTCGCACATACAGTCAACTCCACTTATTTGCATATCGGTTTATAGCATAATTTGGTTAATAGACTATTTTCACCAAACACGGAACCATATGCCCTTTTAACACTACAAAACATCCAGTTAATTGCACGGACTACAGACTATATATTGGTTATTTGCACATAAAAATAACTAAGATATTTTGTGTGTGTGTGTGTGTGTGTGTGCTAAATTAATATCGAGCTGCATCAACGGTATGTAAATAAGTGGGTTTGACTGTACCAGACTTACACACATTAAACTGGTTTAGCTAAAACACGTGTGGTTGCAAATGTCAAGCGTTCACATGACATTGTGTAACAGCTATACTGGTGTAAGGTGGATGTGTAGTTGTCTACACTTGCGCAAGACATCAAAACAACAACTGATCGTTAGGCCATTGTTAACAAACTTATTGATTATTCTGACTGCGACAACATTTTTACTTCCACCGTATACTAGTTTAACTAAAACAGTTTGCGTTCACACGTACATGTAAACTGTTTTAGTTATTTCTGTCTAACTAAACCACATACCGAAGGGTTTTAGCTATACCAATATAGTGAAAAGATCGCGTTTATACTTACATTTTAAATTGATTTAGTTACACATATACCAGTTTAGTTAAATTAGTTTAAAGTACATGTACAAGACTACATAGTGTGAACGCCGCTACATGTAGGGTGAAAAGATTGCATTCACCAGTACATTTTAATTTTAAACTGGTTTAGTAATATCAGTTTAGTTAAACTAGTTTAAAACTATGAGATTACATAGTGTGAACGCCGCTACATGTAGGATGAAAAGATTGCATTCACCATTACATTTTAATTTTAAACTGGTTTAGTAATGCCAGTTTAGTTAAACTAGTTTAAAAGTATGAGACTACCCCTAAACATACAAAATTTACGACTTCATTTTTGTAATATATGATATATGTCACATCAAAAACTAAAAATTTAAACTCATAATTTTAAAATAAAAATGTAATTGTTGTTAAACCCGCGCTTGCGGTGGGTCCTACCGACAATAATATGGGCGGAGCTTCAAGCCAGAGATAATGATCACGTGATCTAAGTCTAGCGACAAGGTCACAGTCTATGAGTTATAATTAAACAAATACACGTGGCCTCAGAGAAAGAAAGCTGTACTCACGCAACGTTAGACACCTGTAAAGGCATTATTATTAAATGTATTTTGCAAATAACACGTTTGCTACCTTGCAAGTGAGGGGCAAAAATACTATTATTCCACGTGCGCCTTGTTACTCATGGTTGTCATGTGACATAAACAAGCTACGTCACATGTCCATATACGACTATTCAATTCTACGCTTCGGAGTTATAAGTTCCAGTTTACCTCTAATTACAATAGCTTTGTATAGAAATTAAAAGCATTCTTTATTTCTCTTACATTTATCTACAAGCGGATCAAATTTGGAGTTATAATATGTTCTAATTGTTCCATAAATATTAAAAATGTACCCCCAATAAAGCTGTCTTCAAACTGTCAAACTTTCAAACATTTTGGATTTAAGCTCCGCCCACTCCTATTTATATCAACGGCGCCGGTTTAAACTTTATGTACTCATATTTTAGGCACAATTAAAAAAATAAATAAAAATACCACCAACCATCTATTGCATATAGATGATAAAATAAATAAATATATATATAATTATACATACAGTGAAACACCCTCGGCACCAAATAAAACGTCCAATTTTAAGAGATATCTGGTTTAGAGGTGTTCTCTTTTGTACAGATATTTAAAAAGGGGCCGCGAAATATATATAATATATATTTAAATTACTACTACTAAAAAAAAAATATTAAATATAAAAAAATATTAAAAAAAACACCTTTTCAATAAAAAATAAGTGGTTTTATATTGTGATATAAAAGTTAATAAATAAATAAATAAATAAATAAAGCAAGCCAATTTTAAGGATGACCTAAACAACTTGCGTAAATTTCAGGCAGCGATATTTAAAAAAATTAAAAACCTGAAACTTACACTGTCGAATGTGTAATCTTGTCATTAATCTGATGTATTTTTTCATTGGTTTTCTGGTATCTGAAAAACATTTCTTTTTAATGCATACCGTAATCAATCAAAAAAGTTTACAAACCTGTGCACACACACAAAAAAAATAAAAATTCATCAATATTTATAATGGCAATAAAATTTTAAATCAAAATCAAAATGGTATGCAAAATTATCAAAAATAATACACACATACACACACATTAAAAGAAAATAATAATAATAAAAAAAATTAAAAATCACATTTAAGTTTAAAAGTTCATTAATATTTATAATCACAACAAAATTTCAAATCTGACTCAAAACGGTATACAAAAATACCAAAAATAATACACACACACTTAAACAATTAAAAAAAAATATATATAAAAAAAATCACATTTAAGAGTAAAATTTCATCAATATTTATAATCACAACAAAATTTCAAATCGGACTCAAAATGGTGTACTAAATTATCAAAAATAATACACACACACTTAAACAAAAAACAAAACAAAAATCATATTTAAGTTTAAAATTTCATCAATATTTATAATCACAACAAAATTTTAAATCTGACACAAAATGGTGTACTAAATTATCAAAAATAATACACACACACACACATAAAGAAACAAACAAAAATCACATTTTTATCTCAAGTTTGAAATTTCATCAGCATTTATAATGATAACACTATTTCAAATCTGACCCAAAATGGTGTATTAAATTATAAAATTTGCATAAAATCTTTTGTGTGTACATTTTTTCTCTTCACATTTTGTCGATGTTTATCAGACGATCCTTAAAATTGGTTTCTTGTAACCCTGACAGGCATTTTCCCGGCAGTCGCCCAGTTGACTAATCAAATGTATTATTTTCTAAATAATATTAGGTTTTTTGTTTTTTTTAATTATACTAAAAAAAAAAAAAAAAGTGGATGAAAAAAATAATAATGCCATAAAAGGAAAGGGGGAGTTAGGGGGAAGTCTATCACATACCAAAGAAATTTATTTATTTAATATTATTACAAGTATTTTGTTTACCAGTACTTCGGCTTCAACACTGATAATGTTTTATGTCAGTCTTCACCATAAAAGGTGATGATCACTCCTGCTCCCCTCAACACAGGAGAGAAAGAAAGAAAGGAATGAAGGAAATGGTTTATTTAACGACGCACTCAACACATTTTAATTACGGTTATATGGCGTCGGACATATGGTTAAGGTCCACACGTATATTGAGGGAGAAAACCTGCTGTCGCCACTTCAAGGGCTATTCTTTTCGATTAGCAGCAAGGGATCTTTTACATGCAACATCCCTTAGACAGGATAGCACATACCATGGCCCTTGATGTACCAGTCACAGTGCACTGGCTGGACCACACAGGAGAGAGACAAATTGATGACTGTGCAATAAATATTTAGTTCCAGTATGAGTTACAATTCAGCATATTTACTAAAAATTACTCAAATTTACTAAAAATTACTCAAATAGCTCCATTTCTTTGTGATGAATCGTTCCAAATTACCTCATGAAAACTGCACAATTTTTTAAAATGTTTACTTAATCCTACGGGACAGTCAAAATTCAATAGCACCACAAGTGTCCCCCCCCCCCACCCCCCATCAGCTGGTGGTGCTCTCTTGCATTTTTCAGCATGGGTAGACCTTCCTCCCTCCTCCCTCCTCCCACCCTCCCCACCCTCCCCACTAACCCTTTCCTGTCCAGGACTGAAGAGCCGGCATGGGTCGACACCTGCACCCATGACAGGTGTGCGCTACAACAGCTTGCTCTAAAGTTTGTTTTGTTTAACAACACCACTAGAGCACATTGATTAATTAATCATTGGCTATTGGATGTCAACCATATGGTTAATCTGACTCGTAGTCATCAGAGGAAACCTGCTGCATTTTTCCTAATGCAGCAAGGGATCTTTTATATGCACTTTCTCAAAGACAGGAAAGCACATACCACAGCCTTTGTCCAGTTGTGGTGCACTGTTTGGAATGAGAAAAAAAAACAATCAGTTGAATGGATCCACTGAGGTGGTTCGATCCAGTGATGCAAGCACCTCAAGCGAGCACTCATCTGACTGAGCTAAATGCCGCCCCCATCTTGCTCTGAATGTGCCTTATGATCTATGTCCTCACCTAATAGATTTTATGTCACATTTCATGTGATCGCTCACCAACTACCATTTCAGGAAAATGATCTTCACTTCACCTTGGTTTTGCTCATGGCGAGGACACTATGGTACTGTTATTATGGGGGGGGGGGGGGGGGTGCGGTGGGAGGGCAGTCTTTGTATGTTAACATTACTTTATTTAACACCCAACGGCTGATTATTTTCTGTGTACTGGACTGTTGTTGAACATCCATTCATTGGGTTTGGGTTTTTTCAAAATGTTTCAATTTTTAGTTATTAATTTAAAAAGTGAAAGTAAAATAAAAAATTAAAAATTAAAAATTAAAAAAAAGAAAGAAGAAAATTACTAACTAGTAATAAAATAAATGTCAACCATAGATTATGTTGAGTAATATCTTTCACTATTTGCACTACCAGTAATGTGATATATTCTGTAACTACACAAGCATATATATTAAATATGTCCACTTTTGAGGGAATTGTTTTGGGGGGGTATGGCGCGCCATACCCATTTTACCGTCTGGCAGAAACCCTGGCATTATAGAATTAAAATAACCTAATTATCATTAGCTACAAGTAAATAACAGATGAGACGATCAAACAAACATTTGTCTTTTACCAGCAATTTTCTGGTGCTTTTAGAAGGTGATTTTTTGTTTAGGCCTGCTATGTCTTAAAAATTAACGTTACTGCTGCTCGCTTTTCGCAGGCTGCTATTTTGAGCCCTGTGTCCAAGTTTGTAACATGAGACTTTACCATGCATGAGCACTACTGTAATAACATTTAACATGATGTCATTTAATTAAAGTGATCTTTTACTAGAGAAAGATCATACCACAATACTGTCTAGAGCTGGGCAGTATACCGTATATACCGTTCGGTATCGGTATCATTGTCAATACCAATTTACCGTACTGAGCAAATTTCAAAATACTGAAATTTTGGTATTGAAAAAAGTTATCCGCCATTTAGTAAAGCACTATCAATATATCTGACGAACGCAAAATAGCTGAGAAGAAGCGAGACATGAGAGCCTTGTCTATGGAATTTAATTTTATTTAGATGAAATTAGCGGGCGAGACTTAATTCGGACATGCATTTAAAGCGAAGAATACCGAAAATACTGCTCGGTGTCAGTATCGGTATTGTATCAATACCGTATACCGATATTATACTGTACCGATACCGAGGTAAATCACTCCAAACATACCAATACCGAACGTGAAATTTCAATACTGCCCAGCTCTAATAGTGTCTCATATCTCTTTGCCCATATCAGTAATAATAATAAAGCATGATCCAAGAAACCCGAATAATAAAATATTTAATGACAAGTTTAAATAATTTATTTCACTTACACGTTAGTCGTCCACTTGTACCTGTGAATTATCAAAAAAAGAAGTTTTTTGCTTTCTTTTTCCCCAAAAGAGTTCCTTTTTCTTTTTTGTATTAGTTTTTTTTTCCTTTTTCAATATTATGCAATTGAGGTACTGTCATATGGGTAAAGATATATGGATTTTGTGCAATGGGAAAACCAGTGATACAAACAACAATGAAGTGCAATATAATGAAACAAAGAATTAAGTAGTTGTTTAAACAGAAATTGATTTTAAATGACTAAGGAAACAACAGCAAGACAAACAGGAAAAGAAATGCATGATTGTGTAACAAAACTGTGACACATAAAGCTGTTTGTTGTCTCGACATTAGTTGGTTTGGCACATTGTCAAGGGAGGTGGGGAGTGGGAGGGGAAGGGAGAGAGAGAGAGAGAGAGAGAGAGAGAGAGAGAGAGAGAGAGAGAGAGAGAGAGAGAGAGAGAGAGAGAGAGAGAGAGAGAGCGGGAGGGAGGGAGAGAGACAGAGACAGAGACACACACAGAGAGAGAGAGAGAGAGAGAGAGAGAGAGAGCATTGTAAGGATGAAAGAAAAGAAACCATGTATACTAGTTACAAACAATATTAGTTGTACTGTTAGTGGTAACACGAATAATTATGGTTTGGACACAGATTTACATTTACATGCAAAAATAGGTCTACAATGTTTTGTGACATAAGTTCCTGAGAATTTTTTGCACGTAGAAGTAGAAACATGTGTTCCGAATATCAAAACAGAATTTTTAAAATACAACAAACATTCCAAGCGGAATCAGGCCATCACAAATTGCAGAAGCAACGGAATTGTTCATTCAGCGTTTTTGGTGCATAAATGCTTACTGTGCATATACAATTTACTGAATGATCGGTTTGTCTTCTCTACAGCAGGGAACATTTCGTTCGATACTGCGCAAGTTTCAGAGACTGCTAAACAATTTTAAAACATTTAAACAGTAGCTGGTAATTAATTTTCAACCGAACCAGGAATATCGCTAGTTAAGATTTTGAAAACAAAATGTTCCCTGTACAGCAATGTATCTTTTTATTTTGTTTTTCAATAAATTCAAAAAAGGTTACAGAAACCAAAAGAGGTTATCAAAATTTATTTTAAATTTTTTGGCGTAATCTCTTTTCAGGCGGAATGATAAATGAACGAACGATACTCCAGCACAAAAAATACAGCAAGGTTTTGGCCAGAGGGTAAAACGGGTATGGCGCCATACACAAATATTTTAACAGATTTTAGTTTTTTTAGTTGACCTTTTGACAAAATTAATGACTCTAATCATTACTGTATGATTTGCTTAACCCTAACCCTAAACTTAACCCATATTCTTTAAGGGGGAAGACCCCTGACCTGACCCCAGTTGACAGGGGCTATGGGGGGAGGGGGTCTTCCCCCCATACCCCGTTGACTGTGGTTGCATTCAGCACACACATTGTAAATATTTATTTCCATAGTGCCATACCCAAATATTTCTTTCTGGCAGAAACTCTGTACAGGTTATGCAAATTCTGACTTTGTGGAGGCCTGTAGATGTGTGTATAAGTGCGTTAAAGTGAGAATGAACGTACGAGTCTGATGACTTGAGTTGTTGGATGCCGGTCTGCAGGTCAGACTTGAGCTCCTGGAAGGGCGTGATGCCGAGTTTCCGCTTCAGCTCCGTCGCCGTGCGAACCTTCGCCCCAAGAACCTGACGCAGGGTGCTGATTTCCTGTTCCACCTGAGATGTGGAGGGAAGGGGGAAAAGATAGTTAAAATAAATGTTAACACAATTATATGTCATTTCATGTCCTTTGGAAGAGAAGGGAAGGGATGAGACAAAAAGGAATGAGACGAAAGGAATACAGTGGTAGAATTGGAAAGGGTAAGAGTAAGGGAATGGAAAAAAAAAAGGAAGGGAACGGAAATGAACATAATGGAAGGGGGAAAAAAGGAGAGAAGGGAATATAATGGAAGGGAAGAGGGTGGAGGGAAGGAAAGAAAAAGAAAGGAGTGGAAAGGAAAGGATAGAAAGGGGAGTGGAGAAAAGGGAAGGGGAGGAGAGTGAACGGAAGTGATTGGAACAGAAAGAGAGAAGAGATAATGGAAGGTAAGGGAAGGGAAAGGTAGGGAAGGGAATAGGAAGGGAACAGGAAGGGAAAGGGAAGGGGAAAGGAAGGGGAGAAAAAGGAAGGAGAGGGAAGGGAAGAGGAAGAGCCGAAATGGACAGGGAGGGGAGATAAGGGGAAGGGAAGGAGAGGCGAGAGAAAGGAAGGGAAGAGAAGTGGGGAAGAAAGGGAAGATAATAGGAGGCAAGAGATGAGAAGGAAAGGGAAGATAATGGGAGGGAAGAGAAGACAAGGAAAGTGAAAAGAAAGAAAAGTAATGAAAACAAAAGAGCAACTTTTAGGAAAAGGAAATAAATGAGTATTTGTACTTAATGAGTTTGTCATTTTGGATTTCTCCACATACATGCACAGACAATTCTTCCAACCACAGATAAAAGCAGTACAGTATGACATTGTACATGTATATGATGTGCTTTAGTACACAATGTTCTTTACAATATTCAACTAGCAAAAACTTTTAAACAGACTGTTCTTTCCATGAAAGGTGAATCGACATGGCAGTGAAAAACTTAACTTCCCGAAACCAAAATGTAAGCTATTTAGCTAAACATGTTTAGTGAATCAAAGCCATGCTTGATTTAAAAATCCAATTTTTACTTGAACCATGTGCATTCAGCTTTACAGATCTAGCTGACAACAAAGATGCAGTATGTATTAAATATGTTTTCTTCTTTAGAATAATCATGTCTGTTTTCCTGCTCATAAAAATTTGGTAGATAGTCCGTCCCATCATTCATGATTCTATAAAAAAAATTCCTGTAAATAATTTCAGTTTGGTTCGACATAAGAAGAAAAGTAAAAGTCTTTTAGAAATAACAAAAAAAAAAACATTATTTTTTTTGTGAAATTTACAAAACAATCTGCTCAGAAATAAATAACTTGTAGTAAATTCCATAGCATGAAAAAAAAGGTATTCCCTGTGGGACGGACTATGAATTCAAATCTTTGATGAAGCATAAGAACCAACTTTTTCTTCTTTTTTAAAAAACTTTTTATAAGAATATTTTATTATTCACAATCATCAATTCATTACAAAATGGATTCAGTATGTTATGCAATTTTATATAATTTCCTTCTATTATACATGGATGAAGGAAGGGAAATGTTTTATTTAACGACGCATCAGACATATGGTTAAGGGCCACACCCCTCCACTTCAACATCTAGTTTTCACACACACAAAAAAAGACAGACTATTCTGATATATATAATTCAACCATTAGCAGTTCTTCCCTCCACTTCAACATCTAGTTTTCACACACACAAAAAAAGACAGACTATTCTGATATATATAATTCAACAGTTAGCAGTTCTTCCCTCCACTTCAACATCTAGTTTTCACACACACAAAAAAAGACAGACTATTCTGATATATATAATTCAACAGTTAGCAGTTCTTCCCTCCACTTCAACATCTAGTTTTCACACACACAAAAAAAGACAGACTATTCTGATATATATAATTCAACAGTTAGCAGTTCTTCCCTCCACTTCAACATCTAGTTTTCACACACACAAAAAAAGACAGACTATTCTGATATATATAATTCAACCATTAGCAGTTCTTCCCTCCACTTCAACATCTAGTTTTCACACACACAAAAAAAGACAGACTATTCTGATATATATAATTCAACCATTAGCAGTTCTTTCCTCCACTTCAACATCTACTATTCTGATATATATAATTCAACCGTTAGCAGTTCTTCCCTCCACTTCAACATCTAGTTTTCACACACACAAAAAAAGACAGACTATTCTGATATATATAATTCAACAGTTAGCAGTTCTTCCCTCCACTTCAACATCTAGTTTTCACACACTAAAAAAGACAGACTATTCTGATATATATAATTCAACCATTAGCAGTTCTTCCCTCCACTTCAACATCTAGTTTTCACACACACAAAAAAAGACAGACAATTCTGATATATATAATTCTGATATATATAATTCAACAGTTAGCAGTTCTTCCCTCCACTTCAACATCTAGTTTTCACACACACAAAAAAAGACAGACAATTCTGATATATATAATTCAACAGTTAGCAGTTCTTCCCTCCACTTCAACATCTAGTTTTCACACACACAAAAAAAGACAGACTATTCTGATATATATAATTCAACCATTAGCAGTTCTTCCCTCCACTTCAACATCTGGTTTTCACACACACAAAAAAAGACAGATTCAACCATTCTGATATATTCTGATATAATAATTCAACCATTAGCAGTTCTTCCCTCCACTTCAACATCTAGTTTTTCACACACAAAAAAAGACAGACTATTCTGATATATATCATTCAACCATTAGCAGTTCTTCCCTCCACTTCAACATCTGGTTTTCACACACTAAAAAAGACAGACTATTCTGATATATATAATTCAACCATTAGCAGTTCTTTCCTCCACTTCAACATCTAATTTTCACACACTAAAAAAGACAGACAATTCTGATATATATAATTCAACCATTAGCAGTTCTTTCCTCCACTTCAACATCTAGTTTTCACACACTAAAAAAGACAGACTATTCTGATATATATAATTCAACCTTTAGCAGTTCTTCCCTCCACTTCAACATCTGGTTTTCATACTCCAGCGCCTCCTCCGGGGTCATGTTCGGCGGTCCAGTCGGTTGCTGTGGCAGTGACGCCATGGCTTCATCCTCTGAAAGTACAAAATTAAATAAGAATTGTTTGCGTTTTTTTGTGAATATATCTATCAGTGTTTCCCCCAGGACTGTTGTGCGTGCAGAGAGTTTGCAAAATTGTTTGACCGGGTTTCAGGGGTATGCACCAGGGGTGAGTAAAAATAAAATTGTCAATCGGTCCTACTCAATGTCATCATACCGGAGTGGGGAGGGGAGGGGAAAAAGAAAGGAATAAAAACAGAACATTTAAAACACGATATTTTCCAATTTTTTAAATTTTATTTTTAAATCAGTGACGTTTGTACAGTTTTATCTTGAATCTTGAACGTGAAACAATAAACATGAAACTTTTTTCTTTTTTTAATCATATAAATCAGTGGGGGAAAAAATTGTATATATTTTACGTCATGAAATAAATATTAAAAAAAGAATAAAAGTTATGAATTTTAATTCTCATATATGTATAAAAAGCAGGCCCATACGCAGAAATTTATATGAGGGAGTGCGTAATCGACGGCCCAAAGTGCCAAAGTTGCTAGGGGGCAATTTACAAAACAATCTGCTCAGAAATAAATAACTTGTAGTAAATTCCATAGCATGAAAAAAAAGGTATTCCCTGTGGGACGGACTATGAATTCAAATCTTTGATGAAGCATAAGAACCAACTTTTTCTTCTTTTTAAAAAAACTTTTTATAAGAATATTTTATTATTAACAATCATCAATTCATTACAAAATGGATTCAGTATGTTATGCAATTTTATACAATTTCCTTCTATTATACATGGATGAAGGAAGGGAAATGTTTTATTTAACGACGCATCAGACATATGGTTAAGGGCCACACAGATATTGAGAGAGGAAACCCGCTGTCGCCACTTCATGGGCTACTCTTTTCGATTAGCAGCAAGGGATCTTTTATATGCACCATCCCACAGACAGGATAGTACATACCATGGCCTTTGTTACACCAGTTGTGGATCGAGATCGAGAATCGGTCCCAGACCAGGAAAAAAGGGCTTTTCCCCACCCCTGGTATGCACCTCTGTAATTCTTTTTTGAAATTTCAGTAGCTTTTAGATGCATTCTGGAGTACATATGGGTGTCATGTACACTTATAGAAGGATATATTTTAAGATATATTTTAATAATGTTTAATATAATATAATGTATAATAATAACATAGATTCTAAGTATAACAGTCACAAATTGTATAAAATCACGTAACATAGCGACACGATTTATATTAAATTTGTGACTCTTATACATCGATAAATTCACAAAAAATGACAAACAATTTTTACAACTGCATATAAATCATTTTCTAACGTCGTTTCCATGACCTTTTTGATGTAATGAAGTAATTTTCTGAGCTTTATTGAAGTACAACATTCAGGTGGTTTTTTTAGTGATGTCTTCCAATAAAATTACAATAAATCGTTTATTTCTTGGTTTGTAATCAGATTGGTTAAGGACGTGTTCACTTGAACACGGATTTAGCAACAAGTTACGCTTCACTGAATATGGTGAGGTATTGCTTGAAGGTTAACTTTATAATAAAATTAACTAAAAGCTGTTGGCCCTAAAGTTTAAATTGATTTTGCTGTGAACTTTGTAAATAGGAAACAAAATGTATTCCTACTTTTGCTGTCATTTAAGTGCTGCATATTGTCTCATAAAATATTAACAATATATATTCCAAACTTTATTTCACAACAAAGGGTTTTTTTGTTTAGCAACAACACTAGAGCACATTGATTTATCAATCATCGGCTATTGGATGTCAAATTATTTGACAAGGATGACATCATTATTCATTATGTGATGTCATTCATGATCATTTTCAGTATGTCATGTGGTGACTACAGTTGGGGAAAATCTTCACGAATTATATCCCTATTTTAGGTTTGTTTTTCCTTTTAGCTAAAAGCAATTTTAATGCTCGATTTTCAATATTTTTTTATAAAATTGAAAAAGAAATGAAAACATAATTAAGGTCATCACCAGTCTGGTTTTAGCTTAACTTTATTATAACGTTAAGTTAACCTATAAAGTTGATAACTATTTTCTTGTGAGCCATATAGTGTCTCAAACCAACACCCCTATTAAACTGGACATACCTGGCTTCCCCCCCCAGCCCCCCACCCACCCCAGTAGACCCATTCTCTGACCGGGTTTTCCTCCTCCTATCCAGTGCACCCATGACTGGTAAATCAAAGGACGTGGTATGTGCTGTTCTGTCTGTGACAAAGTTGAAGTTTATTTTGTTTAATGACAATACTGGAGCACACTGATTCATCGTTCATCGGCTATTGGATGTCAAACATTTGGTAATTCTGACTCATAGTCATCAGAGGAAACCAGCTACATTTTTCCTAATACAGCAAGGGATCTTTTATATCCACTTTCCCACAGACAGGAAATCACATACCATGGCCTTTGACCACTTGTGGTGCACTAGTTGGAATGAGAGAAAGAATCAATCATTTGAATGGATCCACTGAGGTGATTCGAACCTGCGACGCAAGCACCCCAGGCGACCACTCAACCGACTGAGCTAAATCCTGCCCAGTCTGTGGGAAAGCACACATAAAATGTACTTTGCCAATGAAAACAAAATAAAGCAGGTTTCCTCTTGTACTATATGTCTGACAGAATTATCAAATGTTTCACATCCAGTACGTGATGATTAATAAATGAAATGTGCTCTAGCAATGTTCTTAAAACACATTTTAACTTTTTAAACATTTACTAATTATTTTAATTTTTTATCTCTCTGTGGAGAGTTTTTAAAACTCAGGGCTTCTACATTATGGTAGCCTCACTCCCATGACTAGTGATATTCAGTGTTGGGCTAGTAAATAACTAATACAGCCATGCCTAATGGCTAGTGAAAAAAATGTCTCAAATGTTGTAGTTATAAGTCTATTTTGCAAATAATGAATATCCTGCCCTCACCCTCAATGTTATTAAGATTTATCTCCATCTTAAGGTGGCATGTGATATCCAATTATTAGTATTTTATTATTTAGTAAAATTGTATTAACCTTAAAGTAAAAGTAGGGCTAGTGAATTTTTAAGTGTGGCTAGTAAATGTTTTAAAATGACTGATCCCATGGCTAGTGGATTTTATAACAATTCTAGAAAGAAAGAAAGAAATGTTTTATTTAACAACGCACTCAACACATTTTATTTATGGTTATATGGTGTCAGACATATGGTAAAGGACCACACAGATAGAGAGAGGAAACCTGTTGTCCCCACTTCATGGGATACTCTTTTCAATTAGTAGCAAGGGTTCTTTTAAAAAATAAAAATTCTAGAAACTGTGAGTCCCTGCAGACATATTCTGACCCGATTCTTATACACAGCAGCCAGACATGAGACCTGTCTGCGACATGCCGGAGATTCAGGAGGAATGTCATTCTGTTACAACTTGTCATGTGAGGTGTTGAAAATCAATGCTCTCCTGCGAGTTCTGACAACACACCGTGGATATATTGACTACATACTTGCACGATGATGTATCATGCATCTGTTTTCCCCCTCCCCTCCCCACACCTACCCAACCAAATGGTGCTTTCTATTGTCAACACTAACCAACTAAAAAAAACCAATGAAGTATCATGCATCTTTCCTCCTACCACACACCCACCCCAAACCACATGGTGTCTATTTTCTATTTTCAACACTAACTAAAAGAAATTAAAAAGTTTTTACAAGTGTTTGAGCTAACCCACGGCCATTTTAAATCGACAATCATTGCAAGAAATAAACACAAAATTAAAAACCAAAAATTATCCCTTCAACTGAAAACAATTTAATTTTTATCCTGCTGGAAAACCTTGCCATCGTTAAAGGCCCTGGTGGATGGTAAAGGCCCTGGCCGACGGTAAAAACCCTGGCCGACTGTAAAGGCCCTGGGCTACAGTAAAGGCCCTGGCCGACGATAAAACCATGGCTGACAGTAAAGGCCCTGGTCGATGGTAAAGGCCCTGGCTGACAGTAAAGGCCCAGGCCGACGGTAAAACACTGGCTGACAGTAAAGGCCCTGGTGGACGGTAAAACCCTGTCTGACAGTAAAGGCCCAGGCCGACAGTAAAACCCTGGCTGACAGTAAAGGCCCAGTCCAACGGTAAAACCCTGGCTGACAGTAAAGGCCCTGGTGGATGGTAAAACCCTGTCTGACAGTAAAGGCCCAGGCCGACAGTAAAACCCTGGCTGACAGTAAAGGCCCAGTCCAACGGTAAAACCCTGGCTGACAGTAAAGGCCCTGGCTGACAGTAAAACCCTGGCTGACAGTCAGTAAAGGCCCAGGCCGACGGTAAAACCCTGGCTGACAGTAAAACCCTGGCTGACAGTAAAGGCCCTGGCCGACGGTAAAACCCTGGCTGACAGTAAAGGCCCAGGCCGATGGTAAAGGCCCTGGGCGACGGTAAAGACCCTGGCCGACGGTAAAGGCCCAGGCCGACGGTAAAGGCCCAGGCCGACAGTAAAGGCCCTGGCCAATGTTAAAGGCCCTGGTTGACAGTAAAGGTCCTGGTCAACGGTAAAGGCCCTGGTTGACAGTAAAGGCCCTGGTTGACAGTAAAGGCCCTAGCCATCAGTAAAGGCCCTAGCCATCATTAAAGGCACTGGTCAATGGTAAAGGCACTGGTTGATGGTAAAGGCCCTGGTCGACCGTAAAGGTCCTGGTCGACGGTAAAGGCCTTGGTTGACGGTAAAGGCCCTGGTTGAGAGTAAACACCCTAGCTATCATTAAAGGCACTGGTCAACGGTAAAGGCACTGGTTGATGGTAAAGGCCCTGGCAATCGTTTAAGGCCCTAGCCAACAGTAAAGGCCCTGGCCAACAGTAACGGTCCTGGCCAACAGTAAAGGCCCTGGCCATCAGTAAAGGCCCTGGCCAACAGTAAAAGCCTTGGCCAACAGTAAAGGTCCTGGCCAACGGTAAAGACCTTGGCCAACAGTAAAGGCCCTGGCCATCAGTAAAGGCCCTGGCAATCGTTTAAGGCCCTAGCCAACAGTAAAGGCCCTGGCCAACAGTAAAGGTCCTGGCCAACAGTAAAGGTCCTGGCCAACAGTAAAGGCCCTGGCAATCGTTTAAGGCCCTAGCCAACAGTAAAGGCCCTGGCCAACAGTAACGGTCCTGGCCAACAGTGAAGGCCCTGGCCATCAGTAAAGGCCCTGGCCAACAGTAAAAGCCTTGGCCAACAGTAAAGACCTTGGCCAACAGTAAAGGCCCTGGCCAACGGTAAAAGCCTTGGCCAACAGTAAAGGTCCTGGCCAACGGTAAAGACCCTGGCCAACAGCAATTCATCCTGAATGTACAGCAATTACAGGTCAGGTCAGGTCATAGGGTTTTACGTGCACATTCAGAACAAGCTGTTGTAGCGCACGCCTGTCGTGGGCACATGAGCCGGCCAAGTCCGGCTCCTCCGTCTATGACAGGAAAGGTGGGGGAAGGGGAGAGGAGGGACCGCTTGCACTGGGAGGTGCAAGGGAGCACCAGCAGCCCGATCGAATCAGTAGCAGGCAGATGGGGGTGGTGGTGGTGCTATGGAATTTTTAGTGGAGCCGTTAATGCCAAAGAGAAAAGTGGTGCGCAATTTTGATTGAGGAAGTTTGGCGCAAGTTTGAACGGTCAGTCGAAAGGTTAATGGCTGAGCTAGTATAGGTTTTGATATTAGTGAATCGAGAGTAGTTCGTTAATTATAGACCTTTATGTCGCTGGGTGTCTCCCTAGGTTGCCCATAGGGCCCTTGTAAGGACCTGACCGCTTCTGGTTGTGGCATGACAACCACAGCAATTACCATTAAGCTGTCATTAAATAGGACTCTGTGGTCATCCTAGGTTACTCAGAAATTATGATTACGCAGATGTCAATTTGAATAGTCCACTGTAATACTACATTAAAACAAAAATGCTTACATATAAAAAATATACTTGATATTGCACTTTTAAAATGCTTAATATTAAAAATATATTGCACCTTTAAAATACTTTTAAAATATTAAAAATATACTTGATACTGCACTTTTAAAATGCTTAATATTAAAAATACATTGCTCTTTTAAAATGCTTAAATATTACAAATATACTGCACTTTTAAAATGATTAAATATTAAAAATATATTGCACTCTTAAAATGATTAAATATTAAAAATGCACATTAGACTGCAACTTTTAAATTCTTAAATATTAAAAATATATTTGTGAGATTTCATGGGGCCTGTTTAGCTGCTGGCAGTTTTAGTGTTACATGAGTTTTGACTGGCTGAATGAGAAGTCTGTACAGGTAATAACAATGGTTTTTAATGGATCCTCTACAAACTATATATTATATTGACTAAAAGTGGAACACCTTTCCATTTCGACTGACCATTCAAAAATTCGCCAAATTTCCTTCATTCAAATTGCTCACCCTTTTCAAAATGGCTTAATCCTACAGAACATTCCAAATTCCACAACACCAAAACCACCCCTGCCTGCTACTGACACCAGTCGGACTACTGGTGCTCTCTTGCACCTGCCAGTGCACTCTCCTACCCACCCCACCCTTTCCTGCCCTGGACAGAGTAGCCGGCCAAGTCCAGCACTTGTGCCTATGACAGACGTTCACTACAACAGCTTGCTCTGAATGTGCACATTAAACCCTATGACCTGACATGACCAGCAAAACACACTAAGCATTTTATTGAGCATAGAATAATACATATTATACAAAAGGATCTACTGAAGGGGAAGGGTTAATGTTGGCATATGTTTTAAACCAAAACGTATTTGTCAATATTAATATTTCTTGTAAAATCAACATTCAATATATAAGCAGGCTGGCTTTTGTCCGAAGTATATGAAAATGCACAAATCAACATTTATTCATAAATTAGCATTACTATCAAACAGCTATATAGGGTTGCAAATGAATAACTACACATTTCCCCATAGCTTACAACTTATTTTGAAGGTAGAATGATAGAAAGACATGGTGAAAAGGTCTCAGGTTAGCACATTTTTCCTGAATATCTGTATCATTTTTGCCCAAATTTGAGGTTTTGCTTTGGCACTAGGAGGGCAGTTGCCCCCCTCCCCCCATCTCGTACGCTTATGAGCAGGTTAACCGATGTCTCACCATAACCATTTTCACGTGCAAACATTTTGCAATCTTCTTCTTCTTCTCCTTCGTCACATTCCACTGACGTGGTGTGCACCAGCTGTAAATACGAGTGATAGTTCTCGGCGTCGCTCATCACAAGTTTATAATTATCAACATCATCATCATCATCATCATCACCATCATCAACACCAATACGCTGGTCATCCATCAACACAGAGTTATCTCCCATAGTCTTAGTCTCCACAACATTCATGTCCACAGAATAACTCCTATGTCCAACAAAGTTTGCATTCGAAGAAAAATAACGTCTTTAGTCCATTATACGTTTTTGGTTGTTTTGGTTGTTTTGGTTTTATAAATCAGCTAGATTAAAAAAAATACAACACGGTCAACTCAAATATGTGTGAATATAAACAGGTTTAGACACATATACTCCAAGTTTCATACACATATATATATATACACACACACACACGCCCACATAAAATACATGTATATATATATATATATATATATATATATATATATATATATATATATATATATATACACACACACACGCCCACATATAATACCTGTGTGTATATATATATATATATATATACACACACACCCACATATAATACCTGTACTGTAACCTAAGACCTACTTGCAACTAATATTGGCTGCCTACTTCAATGTATTTACATAATGTTCATAAAGGAATGTAGAATAAGTGATCATTTGAGGATATCAACATCCATCATTAATGATTGAGGTACATAATTAGTATCAGCTTTACGACAGGTTGTGGTCACATGTATAGAGAGATATATATATATCTACAGAGATTATTTACAACATCTGTCATCAATGTAATGATAAGCTGAAGTAATGGCCAACATTATCTAACACTGTATGCACCTGACAGGCCACCGACTAATAAATAATCAGATTTAATACATTTAATTTTAAAACATTTTTGTAAAAGTAAAGTAAAGTTTGTTTTATTTAACGACGCCGCTAGAGCACATTGATTTTTTATCTTATCATCGGCTATTGGACGTCAAACATATGGTCATTCTGACACTGTTTTTATAGGAAACCCGCTGTCGCCACATAGGCTACTCTTTTTACGACAGGCAGCAAGGGATCTTTTATTTGCGCTTCCCACAGGCAGGATAGCACAAACCATGGCCTTTGTTGAACCAGTTATGGATCACTGGTCGGTGCAAGTGGTTTACACCTACCCATTGAGCCTTGCGGAGCACTCACTCTGGGTTTGGAGTCGGTATCTCGATTAAAAATCCCATGCCTCGACTGGGATCCGAACCCAGTACCTACCAGCCTGTAGACCGATGGCCTGCCACGACGCCACCGAGGCCGGTTAACATTTTTGTAAGCACTGATTTGTTTATCAGCAGGTAATAGAAAGTTATTTTTAAATTAAAAAAATAATAAAGTTTTAAAATAAAAAGTAATTTGATTATACTTTTACTTATACATGTATGTACAAATCAAAATATTTAATTTCAACTCATGTTTGCTTCTAATAATTATCCTATTATGAATTGTCTCAATAACAATAAAAAACAAAAACTAAAAAAAGTTATATTTGTCTCTTATGACATCATCTGTTAAACGTAACTAAAAATGTTGAAAATAAAATTTAATTTGAAATTTTTATTCACAATTTTAAGGAAGGAAGGAAGGAAATGTTTTATTTAATGATGCACTCAACACATTTTATTTACTGTGCTGACAATTTTAAGTGCTTTTATCAAGTTAGAAAAAAATATACATACAATTTTTTTAATTTATTAGGATATCCAGGAATTCCCACTGAATATGACTATTATCTGTAGGATGTATTTAATTGCTATTAGTGTTCAGTAGATAATAGTATCTTGGACGGGACAACAGATGTCAAACGTCAGACAGGTCAACAGCTGTTAAAAATCAATCATTGATAATCCAATCGAGACTTACAAAAGGAAAAAAAGTCTTAAATAAACACAGCTCAAGAATAGTTTGGCAGCTTCTAGTGAAATCCTAAGAATAATTTCGCTGTTTAAATCCACACAATGTCAGCTACATGAAACCCTCAAGCACAGACCAAAAAAATGAAGTCACTTTAAAACTATGTTTGAATAAATAAACATAAGTTGAAAGAATAGTTTGGCAGAGCTCTTCTAGTAGTTAAAATCCAAAGAATAATTTCACTTTCTGAATCCACAAAGCTACAAGTACGTGTAACCAATCAAGCATGGACGAAGATGAAGTCACTTCACAAGAAAGTCATAAGCCTTAAATTTACATTTCAGGATTCATCGACACACAAAAAAAGAACGAAAAAAAGTAATTTCAGCTGAAATTAACCTCCTAACAACTAAACCATCCAGAAAGAACAAAAAAACCCAACAACTCCCAAGCAACCAAACAGCTGGTTAACTGTCGGAACTACATTAGAAGACAACCTGGACAATACGTATCCCAACGCAAACATCCAGATGTCTACTTTTCACGCAACAATGAACACACTTGAATATTTATCTTACGGCTGTGTCGTTTCGGTGCACAGTCATATCGTCAGCTATTTTCACGGGGCTGTCCAGATATGCACCTATTAATAAAAATGAATCACTCACAGCCTACCTGCAGCTAATTATTTAAGCAAGGTCGGAGGTCAAACACCGTGTGTCTGCACCTATTCGCACTCATGTGACCAACATCAGGTATTGATTCATTACAGCACACTTGTCTGTTGTGTCTTGTGAGCAAACAGACCCGTGTGTACAGACAGCATGGCTTAACACAAGTCTCTCCTCCTTTCCCCCTCTCTCTCTCTCCCCCCTCTCTCTCTCTCCCCCCTCTCTCACTCTATCTCTCTCTGTCTATCTCTCTCAATCTCCCAGTCTATTTCTCTGCTCTTTCTCTTTCTGCTCTCTCTCATTCTTTCAGTCTCTCAGTATATATATATCTCTCTCAGTATATATATATCTCTCTCTCTCTCTCTCTCCTTTTGTTTCTTTTTCTATCTCAATCTGTCTATCTCAACTTCCATGTCTCACTCTCTCTATTTTCAGCCATTTTTTCTATCTTTTTTTTTTCAGTCTTGCTCGATTTCTGAGCCTTCCTCCTTTTTTCCCCCTCTTTCTTTCTTTTGCAGTCTTCCTCTTTCTTTATTCTTTATTCCCCCCCGTCCGTCTGTCTCTCTCTCTCTACAATCTCACTCTCACTTACTGTATAACTTTCTTGGTGTGTTCTTTGCAGGGCTCCCACAGCAATTTTTTTTTTAATTAACACGATGCCAATTGTGACTCTGCCTACGACAAAAAAAATTAAAGTGACTTTTACAGCAAATAAACACAACTGAAAATTAATTTCCTGTATGTAGACATTATTCAAATGTACAAATGTTATATACTGACAGATAATGTACACAGGTGTATACATTTTGCTATCGAGGAGCTTTACTGATGCTATGATGGAACAAAAATTTGGTGATGCTCCCAACCTATGTTGTTAAGTTCGAGCCCTGCTTTGGTCTCTCTTAAAGTGCTAAGTTATTTGCAAAATCTCTCCTTTACCGTACCCCATTCTCTCTCTCTCTCTCTCTCTCTCTCTCTCTCTCTCTCTCTCTCTCTCTCTCTCCCCCTCCCTCCCTCCCTCCCTCCCTCTCTCTATGACATCTCCCTTTCTCCTTTTTTTTTCCATCTCTACACACCATTATCTCTGCCCTATCCCCAATCTTTTTTAAGAACTGAAACACTGATCTTTCTCCAAAGAAACCAGTTACATTGTTTTAAAAACAAACCAGCGTGTACTGACATCATGGCTCAAAAACAAGTCTTAATCTCTTACACACATTTCAACACTATGTAATTTCATAGAAAACTAAAACAATACTGCTGTTGTTAAATATTTCCAGTACACTGATGGTAAGGAAATCATATGTGGTATTTTCCTTGAAGTTTGGCATGGCATGGCATGGTAGTCTGAACACTTTTGGTGAAATTTTCGTCATTTTGAGGGCATTTTATTTTCATTAAACACAATGTAATTAATGTGCTTGTTTTAATAAACGAATGGTAAAATATATATCAGGTATATGTAGTTAATTAATAATACATTTTCTTAGTGTTTTATAAAGGCAATTTTAGAATTAACGATTGAAAATAGCTTGTTTAATCTCAGGTTAGGACGACGCTGATTAAGGCAAGATGATGCTGGACTATTCAGGCATGGTGCTGCACCATGTTAAAACAAACTATGAAAACACTACATAATATAAATTATAATGAAGGTTTTCTATTCCTAGGCTGTCTAGGATTTGTAAAACTGGCGGAAACTGTAGACAACAAATGAATTCCAATCACGGAGACTGACTACTATAATTACAGAGTGCTATCTCTGC
Organism: Gigantopelta aegis; assembly: GCF_016097555.1. Lineage (NCBI taxonomy): Eukaryota > Metazoa > Mollusca > Gastropoda > Neomphalida > Peltospiridae > Gigantopelta > Gigantopelta aegis. The sequence goes on along the minus strand of NC_054705.1, from coordinate 42,496,784 downwards.
ATCTTCATATCCCCAGGAAACAACCACTAGACATGACGAATGTTATATAATCTATATTCACTGATGTTCGGTAAGCCAACAGTGGCTTGTACTTGTAGTTTAACCGTAGGAATGATGATGCCAGCAAATTCTGTCCAGTGTTACATCTTCCTAAATCACTAATGGCAAGATCTGCCAAGTGGTGGGAGACCTTTATTTGTCTGGTCCAACCATCCACCTGTCTGTCCAACTGTCCAACTGTCCAACATACAGTTTTCCACACTTTTTTTCTTCTTTCTTTTTGGCAGTGCCTCAAGCTACTGAGCTGAAATTTTGTGTCATACATTTAATTTTTATCATGTATAGTTACAAATCAAGTTTGACTTTCATGTATAGTTACAAATCAAGTTTGACAGTTATGGCTCTTGAAGTCAGGAGATGACAAAGATTATTGGGCCTGTAAGGGGACACTTTTGTATTGCTTAAGCAGTTCTCTCAGAATGCTTGTTTTTCAATCCCAATTTAAGCCCATGTCTCATCACTATCACAACAAATTAAAATCAGTGAAACCCTGCAGATATTTTTAATAATTTTACCAGTGGTGAGGGCTAGGGGAGATCACTCTCTCTCTCTGTTGAAACAAGAAAAGTTTGACACCACTGGAGCACCTTGATTAATTAATCATTGACTAATAGATGTCAAACATTTGGTAATTCTTACACAAAGGCATCAGAGGAAACCTAGATTAATTAATCATTGACTAATGGATGTCAAACATTTGGTAATTCTTACACAAAGGCATCAGAGGAAACCTAGATTAATTAATCATTGACTAATGGATGTCAAACATTTGGTAATTCTTACACAAAGGCATCAGAGGAAACCTAGATTAATTAATCATTGACTAATGGATGTCAAACATTTGGTAATTCTTACACAAAGGCATCAGAGGAAACCTAGATTAATTAATCATTGACTAATGGATGTCAAACATTTGGTAATTCTGACACAAAGGCATCAGAGGAAACCTAGATTAATTAATCATTGACTAATAGATGTCAAACATTTGGTAATTCTTACACAAAGGCATCAGAGGAAACCTAGATTAATTAATCATTGACTAATAGATGTCAAACATTTGGTAATTCTGACACAAAGGCATCAGAGGAAACCTAGATTAATTAATCATTGACTAATAGATGTCAAACATTTGGTAATTCTTACACAAAGGCATCAGAGGAAACCTAGATTAATTAATCATTGACTAATAGATGTCAAACATTTGGTAATTCTGACACAAAGGCATCAGAGGAAACCTAGATTAATTAATCATTGACTAATAGATGTCAAACATTTGGTAATTCTGACACAAAGGCATCAGAGGAAACCTAGATTAATTAATCATTGACTAATAGATGTCAAACATTTGGTAATTCTGACACAAAGGCATCAGAGGAAACCTAGATTAATTAATCATTGACTAATAGATGTCAAACATTTGGTAATTCTGACACAAAGGCATCAGAGGAAACCTAGATTAATTAATCATTGACTAATAGATGTCAAACATTTGGTAATTCTGACACAAAGGCATCAGAGGAAACCTAGATTAATTAATCATTGACTAATAGATGTCAAACATTTGGTAATTCTGACACAAAGGCATCAGAGGAAACCTAGATTAATTAATCATTGACTAATAGATGTCAAACATTTGGTAATTCTGACACAAAGGCATCAGAGGAAACCTAGATTAATTAATCATTGACTAATAGATGTCAAACATTTGGTAATTCTGACACAAAGGCATCAGAGGAAACCTAGATTAATTAATCATTGACTAATAGATGTCAAACATTTGGTAATTCTGACACAAAGGCATCAGAGGAAACCTAGATTTTTCCTAATGTAGCGAGGTATCTTTTACATCTACCACACCACAGCCTTTGATATACCAGTCGTGGTGCACTGGCTGGAACGAGAAATAGCGGAATGGAAACAAAACCAAAAAGAGATTAACACAGTCCCCAGTTTGCTGGCCCTGTTAAGATATTTTCCAGTGTCTGAAATTGACTGAACTTCCTGCTGGACAGCTCCACAACTGGTGTAACAAAGGCTGTGGTATGTACTATCCTGACTGTGGGATGGTGCATATAAAAGATCCCATGAGCTGTTAATCGAAAAGAGTAGCCCATGAAGTGGCGACAGCGGGTTTCTTCTCTTAATATCTGTGTGGTCCTTAACTATATGTCCAACGCCACATAACCGTAAATAAAATGTGTTGAGTGCATCGTTAAATAAAACATTTCCTTCCTTCCTGCTGGACAGTATAAATTCGCATAAACTCTGCATGAATACTGCTGCTGCACTTTCATTTAAAAATCCATTTATCCTATCAATTGTTTATAAGTTAGTTCATCCTATCAAATAAAACATTAAATGCCTATCCATAAATCCACCTGAAACGGCAATGTCTCTGATCAGATATTCCAGAACCATCATTCTAGCTTCATATACAACAAATAAATGTAACATATGTTACTATAATTGGTTCAAATACATAACAATTGACTGATGTTCCCTATCCTTTTAAACTTGGAATACTGGCTAGAACAAGAAATAGCTTAATGGGCCCACTGACGGGGATCGATCCAAGACGGCAAGCACTTTATTACTGGGCTGCGTCGACCCACCCCTCTAATATGTAGCAGTTCAAGGACAAGTTGGTGCCAGGATGAGTCGAGTCAGAGGCCAGTTACAAGCCATACATGTGGGTGGTTAACACTATTTTTTGTACTAGACTCCTACTTTTTTTTCTTCTTTTTTTAAAGCATTGAAATTGGAGATTTTTTTTTTTGGATTCACAGCCTAAAAAAAACATACATATAAAATTAAGATTTTAAGTCAAATATAAATATGCTTTTCCATGAAAAGAGAGTTTATTGTGGACCTCTGAGAATGGCAGGTACTGTATGTCTACACAAAACAATAGATGTAACCTATTTCATTCTGTGTGACATGTACATAATGGCCTAAATCTGACACCTGAATGAAAAATGGGTCATGCTTAATTACACTTGCTTGACCCTCAGTCAAACAAAACAACTATTAACCCAATTTTTAAAGGCCTGTAAAATAGAATAATAATAATATACCGCTAATAATATATAATGTACATGCAGCTCACAATAACAGAGAACATCTGTACACTGTCATCATTTGGCCAGGATGTAGCCCAGTGGCACAGCGTTCGCTTGATGCGTGGTCGTTCCGGGATCGATCCCAGTCGGTGGGCCTATTGGGCTATTTCTAGTTCCAGCCAGTGCACCACGAATGGTTTTTCAAAGGCTGTGGTATGTACTACTCTGTCTGTGGGATGGTACATATAAAAGATCCCTTGCTGCTAATCGAAAAGAGTAGCCCATGAAGTGGTGACAGCGGGTTTCCTCCCTTAATATATGTGTGGTCCGTAACCATATATCTGACACCATATAACCGTAAATAAAATGTGTTGAGTGTGTTAATTGTTAAATAAAACATTTCCTTCCTTATTGTCACGATTTGCTATATAAATTTTCGAGACCACTACACAATTATAAAACATTAATTAGTAGTTGCTACTCAATTTTCACCTGATCACCAACTGTCGCTAATCAAAATGTTTTAAACATGGTTAACATTTTAACACTAAGTGCAATTCAAATAAAATCAAAGCTTGTTTCAAATGCTTAAAGACACCACTAGAGTATATTGATTTGTTATTGGTAATTTCGACATACAGATTTAGAAAGAAAACATGCTAAATTTTTCCATTAGAAGCAAGGGATATTTTATTATGCACCATCCCACAGACAAGATAGCACATACAGTGGCCTTTTATATAGCAGCTATGGTGCATTGGGTAGAATGAGAACTTTCTTAATGAATGCAGAACATAGAGTTTACAGAATTATGAATACAATAAAATGTACCAAAAAGTCTATATCATTTTGCTTTTGACTTTGACACAGTATATATAGAGGTTATTACCAGAGTGTTTTTCGGTATCGTCAATATCATATATTAGGAATAAAAATTGTATTATGCGAGCCTCTGGCGAGCATAATACATTATTTTTATTCCTAATATATATTGACAATACCGAAATACACGAGGGTAATAATCTCTTTATCATATAAGCTCAAGCTTAATACGTGTTTTTGTAAACTGTACACACAACTTTAATTCCAGTCCGCCATTACTACATAATTCAAATGACGTAAGAATACATGGCGCAGTGTGTTTTTGAATGGAAATGACGTCAAACTCGAATGACGTCATTTTGGATGTCCTTACATCAAAATAAAGTTATGCCTAACGTTTTTTGTTTTTTGAACGCTGGACAGCTTTCAGTGTCAAATTGCCATTGAAATGTTTTTATTTGATGACTATGAATGCATACGTCAATCATGGAGTGTCACCCAAGTACGTTTGCTTAAATGTAAGTAAACCTAGTGCCAAGACCTTGACTAATTTCATCTAATTTGCAAAGTTATCAAATTCTTAAAGTATGTGATCTGAAAAATATTACATACTTTGTGTGCACTGAAAATGTAAGATATTACATGATACATACTATTACTACATAAACCCAATAAGAAATGTCACAGAATAGTTACTACTTACTATTCTAAAAGTACACATAAATGCTTGCAACAATTAGCCAATTGTTAATTTTTATTCTAAGTGGCTGCAACATTTAGTTTTTGGCTTATAAAATATTCCTTAAATTGACCACATTTTAATAATTTTCAATGAAATACTCAACATACATACACATATCTGAAAATTGGCTAAACCAATATTTGTTCCAGTGTGAGCACTGAACAATACAAACAGATCTTGCCACTTAACGGGAACTACCACTGGCTCATCATCATTTCCCTGAGATTAGTCATTTTTAGCTGCCCTTAGCATGTGAATGTTTAAAAAAAAAAAATGCAAGTACAAAATAATTAAATATCATAAATGGTTCCCCATAATCTAAGTTCATGGGAAGTAATTAATCACTTTCCCTCAATTTTCTTTTTGGTTTAAATAAATATATTTTAACAACAAATAATGTTTGAGGAAATCATGATTTAAAACATTTAGTGAGGACTAATCCTTAAAATAATGTCACTTAGTGGACCTGTCACATTTTTATCAAACTTTTCCCCTTTCTTCTGGGAAGACAGAAGTAACCCCAGAAGTCTCCCCAAACTTGTTAAAGCCTAGATTAGTGCCTGACAACAAACCATGCACATGTTTAAATAAAATATGGTCTGAAACATCTGAATGATGTTCATACACTTGAGGCTAGCTCTGGGTAAACAAAATATGTTGCCAAATTATCTCTTAAACTTGCAGAAACTTGAGATCTTTTCCAACAAAAATAACAATCATTACAGGAAATTAAGACATACTTTGCCAAATCCAGACCTCACTGTTTATGATGATCAGTCACTCCCCCGAGACTAGTTCAAGAAGAATAATTTTTTTGCTCTCCTTAGCATGTTAATCTGTTAGGTATCAACATAGTAATATCTAAAAAGGCTATTCATAATCTAAGTTAGGGCATAAAATTAATCTTAATAATCAATACCCTCATTGTTTTTTTAACAGCAAAGTCTGCAAATTAAAATAAATTTTGCTATGTTTTAATAGGTTTTTTTCCGCCATTAGTGAATTTGGAAATGAGACAGAGAGCTGGTAACCAGTCAATTCGTACCATAGTCATGTCGTACCATAGTCATTTCGTACCCAATTTCACCATTTCGTACCCTAGTTATTTGGTCATTTCGTACCATGTCCACAGTTTTAAGCACAATCCAGAATTTTTTTCCAGGGTAAATCCTACAGACTATCTAGTTGTATTATTTAAAATAACACAAGTAATAACATTCAGAAGTGAAATAAAATTTACAATGAATATATTAACTACATGATAGCAAATATGTTCCAAATGGAATTTTTAAAATAGACAAAAATAGTGTCCATGTGATGTCCAGGAATACAAATGAATGAATGAATGCCTAATGACACACCGGCACAAAAATACACATTGATTAGCTATTGGGTGTCAAACAAAGGTCTCTACATGAATATAATTATTTACATCAGAAATAAAAATGATATAATTATGTAAAACCAGTGTAAAGAGCTGTTGGGAACCAGGAATACGAGCATGTCAAAGTGCTTACTTTACGGACCAAGGAGTACCGGCCCGCTATGCCTTACGGCCCTGGGCAAATCCCTGTGTACCTGTAGTACTCAAAACACTCATTTTTCCAAATACTTTTTTTTTTTTTAAATATGAGAATTTGTGTGATGAAAGTGATTTTCAATGTCCACATGTCTTGTCCATAGTTTGTTTGTTTTTGGTCTCTTTTTTTTGGGGGGGGGGGGGTATTTAATGATGCACTCAACACACTTTATTTATGGTTATATATATATGATTATGGCATCAGACATATAGCTAAGAACCACGTGCAGATGTTGAGAGAGGAAACCTGCTGTCACCACTTCATGGACTACTCTTTCCGATTAGTAGCAAGGGATCTTTTATATGCACCATCCCACAGACAGGATAGTACATAGCACTTTGTTACACCAGTTGTGGAGCACTGGCTGGAACGAGTAATAATCCAATGGGCCCACCAACAGGGATGGATCCTAGATTGATCATGTATCAAGTGAGCGCTGTACCATTGGGCTATGCCGATCTCCTTCAAGCAATCAAGCAATCATTTTGACTCACAAATAAGGCAAGTCACAGAGTTATTGTTGGTTTGGCTGAAGACATTTTTAAAAAAAAATTGAGAGGGTAACTTTCTTTTTTCTGGGGGATTTGGAGGTTTTATTTTTTATTTTGTGTGTTGGGGGGGGGGGGGTGTGCTAAAAACATGACTGACATGGTCAAACCAAATAATTTGCATCAAATAAATTTCTAATGATGGTAAAGATGGACAATCTGATCATGCTGATGGGGGTGAACTGACCAAAACGGGGAGGTGGGGGCTAGTCTGGAAGATGACCAACATGATAACCAGAAAAATCCAAAAAATTCCTTTGTCAGGCAATAAATATGAACAAATGACTAATTAGAAACAATTACTAACCATTCTGCTTCGGTGTATCAAGAAGATTTTCTTCGGTGGTTGGAGTCGTAGCCATTTCAGTGTATTTTTTAGAATTATTATGATTTCCTTCGAACTTTCACGTCAACAGGATTTGTCACTGCGTAATACGTCACCAAAAAATGTGTTAGTCTTGATAACTTTGATTACAAACCTCTTGCAAAAAAAAAAAAAATCCCAAACAGTCTGAGTTTGACCGAGACTAACCAAGAACGTTTCTTTTTATTTCAACTTTCAAGATGGCGATGAGCAAGAGAGGAAACGTAAGTTGGGCATTTTATGAACACAATGTTTGTAATATACTATAATAAAACTAGACTAGATGGATGCTAACGTCGTCAGTTTCAGATATACTCAGAAATCTAGGCTCTGGAAAGAATGTTAAACTAATTTATTTTGTTTTATCATTGGGCCGATTGGCCAATTTTCAGATCATGTAATTTCAAAAATAAAGATTCATGGTGATGGTAGGGACCGCGGACACTTTTTAAATATGACAAGAATGATATTGATTGTTTGCTATACTGAAGAAATACCTTTAAAAGAATTTTTTAAAAATAAACAAATAAAAAATCAATTAGCCGTGATCCCCAAAATAAAATATTTGTAATCAGGGTAGGTAACTTCGTTTTGCAAAAAAAATTAAAACCCCAAAAAGTTTGGCACACGCAAAATTGTAGGAATGTATTCATTATTTTCAAATAAAACACCTTCAGTACCATTAATATAATCAGTATAATCGACTAATTGGTCATTATAATAGGAGAAGCCATGTGTTTAGGGAAGTGACGTCACGTATCAGCATGCGCGCGCATCTGGTAGGCAGAAGTCTATCATAATGGCCATTAGTAACAAAGCGAACTAGCGTAGCGTGAATAGCAAAGAATGGCCAACACGTGCTTAAATTACCGCTTGTAGCACGGGAACGCTATTCTACATAGCTCCTGTATGGAGGAGATACATGTACTCTTTCCACCCATAAAATTTGACGATTGACCGAGTTCAAAACTATAGCAAACTTCCTTTTTTTTTCTTTTTCTTTTCACCTGAATAAATATTTTTAGTCCATGTATTTTTAAAGCGTCTGGTCCATATTTCAAGTAAAGCATTACAAACGAGCGCGCGCACACACAAATAAAACTAATAAAATAAAACGAGTAGCCTATATTTTTTTATTTAAAACTGTTTAAAAGAAATAATTGGCCTACACTTTGTTAAAGGAAATTATTTCTTTAAACAATTTTAAATAACCCATATATATATATGTATATATACATATACATATATATGTACATATATATGTACATATATATGTACATATAGATACATATATATGTACATATAGATACACATACATATATATATATATATATATGAACATTTGTTACAAATGAACAACCAGTAGACAGTATATAGACAGTAGTTATATATATATATATAACACATCAGACTTGTCTACTGGTTCATTTGTAAGGCTTTTCATGAACAATAAATTTAAGCAAGTATCTTATTAGAAAACTTTACAAAAACTTTTAAAACTATTAATTTTATCAAGTCCTTTTTTATTCCTTAAACTTGTTGATATCGGATACATATTAACACATTGTATTAAAATGGAGGAACCTAAATTTAGTTTCCATACATGTTCCATGACCACACATACATTTCTCCCTCTAGCTACAGCGTCCCTTTTTAAATATTAGTACAGAACTTAGCCTTTTAAAACCGGATACATCTCAAATTTAATTTTACTTGGTCCCTCACCTGTGTGCTTTACATCTTCAGAACATTTTGTAGCATTATTTTTTATATATATATATACATAAAAAATTGCCATTAAATATTTTAATCGCCTAATCCCATGCAGGCCAGGACATAGTTTAATACGCAGTCGATCTAGGATTGATTCCTGTTGGTGGTCCTATAGGGCTTATTTCTCATTCCAGCCAGTGCTCTACAACTGTGTAACAAAGGCTACACTATTTATTATCCTGTCTGTGGGCTGATGCATATAAAAGATCCCTTATTGTTAATCGGAAAGAGTAATCCATTGTGTGACAGCACAGCAGGTTTCCTCCCTAATATTATCTGTGTGATCCCTAAAACATGTCGGACTCTATATATCCGTAATTAAAATGACTTGATTGCATTGTTAAATAAAAAGATTCCTTCCTTTCAAATCTAAAACAGTGTCAGTTACCTTTGACAAGAGGCACAGTTTCAAAGGCTATCACTTTCAACCTGATTAATAAACCAGTTAAAACAACAAATTACTGTAAATGGTAACAATACAATGTTTAAATGTAAGACACACATTACACACAAGCAAATATCATTTGATCATTGGTTTATATGATAATAGAAAAAGAAAATAATAATATTGTGTTGTCTATTGTTTCTCGATATAATTTTATGATTTGTAAAGTCTGTTTTTTATTAGAAAATAGAGATTCCTGGTAAAAAAAAAGATTAAATCCAAGTGTTATCAATGTCATCATCACATACTGGATAGCCCCAATAATATTGCACATGGTAGTTTGGAAAGTCAGTGAAAAAGGTTCTGGTATCCTTATGCACAGAAACATGAGATACTGTAGAAAAGAATCGCTGAATCCAATACCAGTGTTCTCCTTAGCATCCCTTAATTCACCCTAAAACTTAAACGCCCTTAATTCATCGTGAAAGGCCCATTTTTCATCCAAGAGTTGCCGGTTCTCTTTTTGTCCACAAACAGGGATCACTGATACCTAGAAAAAAATAAGAAAGTTGGTAAATTTCTATGATATATAAGTATGAAAGTTTTATATTGTGAATATTGAATATTATGGAAATATTTGAATACACATAAATGTATTTGTGAAGACATATTGACATCTGTCACTGATGACAATAATACTTGTAAATACAATCAGCTCCCCTTTTCTTTCTTTATTTGCTGCAAACAAATTCAGATAACTTATATAATAAATGCATGTAACAATTTATGTTTTTAATAAAATATGGTGGCTATCACCAACTTGTGGATCAATATCCAGTTTTATTATTAGTATTTACTTATTTTTAATCCCAAACAAAATGATTTAATAACATTTGATATCCCACCCTGAAATGTTTATACCTTTTATTTTATTATTAAAAAATCAACTTACACATTACAAATACACCTGTGGATCACTTCTTCAATACAAAAGTAAAACATTATAATTAACATATAATATAATTAATAAATGGAATATTTCAGAACCATTTTCATATGAAACAATATATATATGCTTGATTGTACACACACACACACACACACTCCCTGTTATTTAATTAAAAATATAAATACTCCAGCCACCTACATATTTTATGGCATAATACAATATAAAATATATTCAGCTTTTGTTTTTTTGTTTTACCCACTATAATGGATCTGTCAATACAAACAAAAAGTTACATAAAACGTTGTTTGTCGATTGACTGGTAGGCCTACTGTTCACAGGGCATCTTTGTTTCCATGTCAGTTTGGTGGGGGCTTTTATTTTTATTATTATTTTTTTGTTATCTTTTCAATTTTCATTTCAATAAAATACTGACGTGTATTAGTATTACGAATGAATAACATACAACAAACCTTGTATAAAATGACGATCTCCGTTGTGGGATGGGCAAAGTTGATTGTTGTCAGCTTTAACTGTTCAACGTTTCGCTTCCACTGTATTTGATGAAACTAATTTCATAATCCTTACTACAGTGACTTGTGCATCTAACAACAACGTATGAAATTACCATGACAAAATACCATTCATCAAAACTAGTCTACACTGATTTAATTGACGGAAAAACATTCGATTGTTCATTACTACTAATGCCAGTATTGTCAACTGGTTTCTTGCCTACCAGCGCTCGCGCGGTACCACGTGATCAAAACATGTGACGTCACCGTGGCTTCTCCTATACCCATCCACCCCCAAAAAGGGTTCAGCATAAGAAAACGGCCATTTTTGTTGCATAAGCATATATCATAAAACATGTGGAATGTAATAAAACTCATTTGTGCATTACAAATGAACATTACCATTATCGTCATGTGCTACATGTAACTCCTCATTCATTACCCGCTTCAGTCGGCCATGGAAAAAGTGATATACAGGTCAATGGTTAATATGTAAGAGGACAAAATGTGTACCATTAATGTATCTCTGTCAAAATGTCAACTTGTGTGTGTGTGTGTGTGTGTTATATGAGAGATAGAGAGAACAGAGAAGTGAGACAGTGAAAGAGGAAAAGAGACAGAGCAAGAGAGATAATAGATGTATGTATGTGTTAGGTTTTGGCAAATTGAGTTTCTTCATAAATACAAAATTTGGAATAATTAGAGAATGCTTCATTGTTGTTTGTATGGCTTATTAGCCAGCCTGTCTTTGATTTAAAAAAAAAAAGTTAGTGGCATTAAAAAACAAAATTACATCACCCATGCTATGTTATTGAAACAATTATATACACAGTTAAGTACAATGTCAAAGTTGGCATTTTTACCTGGGTACCACTTTAATTGATTACAGCCAGTGCTCCACAACTGGTGTAACAAAGGCTGTGGTGTGTACTATCCTGTTGGTGGGATGGTGCATATAAAAGATCCCTTGATACTAATCGAAAAAGAATAGCCCATGAAGTGGCGACAGCGGGTTTCCTCTCACAATATATGTGTGGTTCTTAACCATATGTCTGACGCCGTATAACCGTAAATAAAATGTGATGAGTGCGTCGTTAAATAAAACTTTTCCTTCCTTCCTTCCACTTTAATAGTTGATATTTTGACTTGACATTTTTTCCAGTGACATTTTGACCTACATCCGTTAATTATAAAGATGTGGTTATAGGGATTATTTTTATGTGATTCCCTAACAACAGATGTGTCAGGGCCACAATAAATGTATTCATAATAACAAATAATTGAAAATGTAAACAAATATCCGCCATCTTGGATTGTAGTAAACAGACAAACAGGAAGATGTTGTTTTTGGGCGATCACAGTTATACAATAAATCAAAACATCTAAATTTTGTCATGTACTGCAAGAGTAATAAATTAAATATAATTACCTCACAAAAATAAATACTTGCAATAACAACAACAACACTATTTTTCAATAATTAAATGCGATATTGCTACTTTTTCACTTTGCCACTGAATAAAACGTAAAGTGGCACGTAACACGAGTTCTGTATTTGTTATAAAGTTTTATCAATGTATTTTATACCTGTTACAAGTACTGGTATTCTTCAAATATTAAACAATAAATGTTTTATAGACGTTAACTAACATGTGCTTTTCAAACCTTGCATTCGGCAATGGTGTAACGGATGTGAGTGGCGCTACCAGTCTTCCGGTGCGGTCTCTAGTGATGGTCATCATGATTATGATTTCTTCATTAGCTTGTCTTACTACGAAATAATCATAATCACTTCGTACCATAGTCATTTCGTACCATCCTGCCTGGTCATTTCGTAACCTATTGTCCGAACTAAATTGTTAACAACTACGAAAATTTACTCTCCTACCTTTAATTGCCATTAGATATCCTCCAAAATTTGTCCATACACAAATCTGGAAAAAACCATTACAATGACACAGATTCCATATACCAGATGATAACCATGTCACCTATATCGACTTCGCTGAGAGCGCATAGGGAAAAAAGCATGTAATTTTGTATCAGCTGCCATTTTGACTTTTTATGGAATATTCTTCAAGATGGGTGAAAGGATAGGACTTAATCTAACAACGTCATAACATGTTATGATATAAAAACAAACGTGATGACGTCATATTATTATAATTTTTTATTATTATTACTATTATTATTATTTTAATGATACCACTAGAGATCATTGATTTCATAGTAATTGTGTCACATACTTTGGAGGCTTTCACCCCTCTTGAAGAGTATTCCATAAACAAGCAACATGGCAGACGGCAGAAAACTGCATGTATTTTTCCCTATGCAATCTCAGCAAAGACAATATCGGTGACATCGTTGCAGTCTCGTGTGTGGAATCTGTATATTTGTAGTGGTTTTTTTGCAATTTGTGTCTGGACAAACTTTGGAGGAAATCTAACGGCAATTAAAGGTAGGAGAGTAATTTTTTGTAGTTGTTAACAATTTGGTTCGGACAATAGTCATTTCGTACCATTGTGAAAAGTCATTTCGTACCCTGGTCATTTTGTTAGCATGAACCAATGATTTTTTTTCAAAATTCAAATAGGAAACTCAATGTTTGCATACATAATAGTATGGGTTTTAGAAGATGAATGCTTTTTGTTTTAATGAAAAAGAGTGAAAAATTAATTTTTAACTAATTTTTGTATACGGCCGGTTGACAGACCTTTACAATTTTTTTTTGCATTTTCTGTCCAAAAACCTGTATAATGAATGTAGCACGGCAATCATCCAAATAACTGGTGATTATTTAGTTTTTTACATGTAATATGACCTCTAATCTGATTGAAAATGGAAACAAATAATATAAAGCAGAATTAAAATGGTTTTAAGTATCGTTTTACAACGATATATGCAAGCAAACTAAGTACAGGTATACAGAACAGTGCATATCCCGATAAGCCGTCTCATCTGGATCTACTCTGGTTGCTCCATGTTCATGTTAGTGCATTATGATTATAGAATGCATGTGAAAAATGAACTGGTATGTGCATGTATAGTTGTGGGCACGTAACTCTGCAAACACTCCTGTACTGTGTCTGCTATGGATATTATGGGAGTTTTGGCACAGTAACGTGTCCACAACTAGGGTCAGTAATGAGAATAATCATGTTCATCATATTCACCCACCAATGTCAGAAAATTATTTTCTGTTTTTTTTGTTTTCATGAAATACTTTTGCTGGTGACGTGGTGTCTTTTGTGGGACCTCTGAAGCCAGTAACAAATAGATAGACCAATCAAAATTTATTAAAAAATATTTCCCTCAGAGACAGAGATCTCACAAAATACACCATCAGGAATCACCAAACAAAATAATGAACTGACTTGGTAGGACTATGATTAGGAATAATCTTTGTAAAGTTTGTTAGACGTGTCCGGGTGCCGATGGAGTAGAGACGGAGTGGATGTATCTTTGGGCTAGTGGTTTCCCCCCTCCTCTCGCTATCGCTCGATCGTGGGTTTTTTTTTTGGTTTTTCTTTCTTTCTTTTTTCTTTTTCTCTCGGCTGAATTTCGTTTAGTAAATTTGATTGTGACGTTTGTCATCGAATAATATCAACAACGCATTCAGTATATAATAATAATCCACTTGAGCTAGGTCTTCAAACTGCAGTAACATGCTATCTCTACATCGTCACAGTTACAGCATGCATTGTTTACCTTTCCCTTTCAAGTTTCTGGCACAGGAAATAAAGTCTAATGACATGCGTGTTTTGATTGGTTAGACACGTCACATGGTAGTTAATCTCGCACATATGTTTTAGGCTAAGAACTTGGAAATCACCAATCGCGACATGTTAATCTCAATCAAGTAAACCCCAGCCATGCTTTGAATTTCAGTGTTTGTTTTATTTACCTATTGTTTTTTAATTTAACACTTCGCTGACATGTGGTTATCGGCAATCAGGAAAACAATTTACTTTAATGGTATCCGCATATATGCAATGACTCGGCTTGGCCTATTACATGTAGCGGTTTGGATAATACGCCACAGCTGCCGATACAAGATAATACCTTTTTTGTTCATCAATTAACAACGGATTAGATGTCGCCGTTATATTCTTTTGATATCGGTCTGACACTGGATAATGCCCTGTATTTGAGCAATTGGCATCACCGTTTCTGGCGACATAAATAGAAGGCCCTAAATATATAACCAACTACCAAATACACCGAACCATCTATTACCGTGTGTCACACTGTCGTACCCTCATTTAAATTTAATTATTTTGATAGTGTCTTTAGATATCAGCCAAGAGTTTGCTCAATTATGTTTCCTGGGGGGGGGGGGGGGGGGGGGGGGGTGCAAAAGCGAAAACGGGACAATGACGATGGATCACACTTGACAAAAGACCAAACGTACGACACGACAAAAAGCTTAAAGTTACAACATGATTTAAGTGTTTGTTTTATTTTACTGTTATACTCGTAAATGTGTAATGTTAAAAATCCAATTATAATTGATCAGGAATTTGGGCTAGTGCTTTATCTTGGTGGGCTAGTGGTTTTCACAAACCCACTAGCCCTGTGGCTAGTGACTTTTCAAAATATTTGTCCAAACAAACAATTTTTACACATAAAAAGTGTACGGAATTAGCCTCCCATCATTTTATGACACTTTTACAGCTGCGACAAATTCCGTACACACACCCAGAAACCAAAATTATGCTCACATAGGTAAATAGCCTACCTGTCAATATGTAGGGGTGGGGTTTTTTTCAGAATTTTTTATTTTGTTTGGTTAAATTGTTTCTCTCCATGTAGTAAATATACCACGTTTAAAACCAATTGTAGTCTTGTTGATTAAACTATACCAAGGTGTGGATCCAGGGGTTCGAGGGGATCTGGACTCGAGACAAAATATTGTGGGGTTTTTTCTCTTGTGTATTTTGAAGGGCCCAACAACACAGTCCTCGGTTGCTCCCAGGCTGCAATATTCAGTTTCCTTCGAGCACCACAACTATAGAAAGCATATATAAATTTAGGAACCCTCTGCTAATTAAATAATCTCAAATTACAGACAAATCATAGCCCGTCCTAGTGAAAAAACACCAAAAATAAACTAAACGAATTAGTCTGCAGACAATGTTTATTTTTGTATTCCTTTATGAAGGCAAACCATGACCCATCTATACCCTGCAATTGCGTAACCAGCAGAAAACTCCCAACCCCACACATATATTTCATACCCACAATACCCAACTCCCAACCCCACACATACATTTCATACCCACAATACCCAACTCCCAACCCCACACATACATTTCATACCCACAATACCCAACTCCCAACCCCACACATACATTTCATACCCACAATACCCAAAAAGAACCACTGTGACCCCAGACAGACCGAAAACCATGTCATTAGGCCCTTATTAAAGTATGTTTTTTCATGTATATAGCAAATCTCTCTCTCTCTCTCTCTCTCTCTCTCTCTCTCTCTCTCTCTCTCTCTCTCTTCTCCCCCCCCCCCCCCCCCCCGACACACACACACACCACCACCCCCTCCTGCAAAAAAATCCTGGAACCGAGCCTGAAACCATACATTTGTCATCAAATGCAATCCAAATATATATCGACCTGGTGAGATTTTATTCATAGCTACCCACCTGTACGAACTTACCCAATATGGTGTACGGAATTACCCGCCTCCAATATCAAACGGTAAACAGTTCGTAAACAATTTTGAAACTGAGCATGCTCAAAATGTTCAACATATTACACTTCACAAAAGGGAGATCACTCAATATTAGTATTGTTCAGGCATATCATCTGTCTGCAGGGTGCTGTACAGAACTTCCATCCAAACCTGTACAGAATTACCCGACTCGTCTCTATGTATAGCAAGCAAATATAGGCCTAATACTTGCATATACCTGTATAGGAAAATATGCTTACCAAGGGAAGCAGTGTATTTACTTGAACAAGCCATCATTAACCCAATTGACCAAAGTGTGCTTTTAATATTTATGTTTTAATAATTATGATAATAATAATAAATTCATTTGAACCATTTTCCAGCTACCAGTTGACTATGGTACGAAATGGCCGGATACTTATTACTAGTATTATTTTGATTCATTTGCAGGTGGTGTTTGCAGAATAGGACTAACATTGAGTCGACTATTGATTACTCATACTACAACCTGACATTTTGTCCAGACAAATCTTGAAAAATCAATTACAATGCCACACATTTTTTGCAATTTTTTTTTTAAGTTAACCTTTTGACAAAATTAATTAATCTTGTCATTACTGTATGATTTTCTTTAGCCTAAACTTAACCTATTTTCTTTCTGGGGGAGGCCCCCCATGGTTGCATTCATTTCCATAGCACCATACCCAAAAATTATTTCTGGCAGAAACTATGTCATCTATATCGACTTTGTTGAGACCACATAGGGAGAAAAGCATGTAATTTGTGCCTGCTGCCATTTTGCCTTTATATGTATACTCTCCAAGAGGGGTGAAAGAATATGACATAATCTAACAACATCATACCTTGTTACGATATAAGGCAATCATGATGATGTCATATTAATTACGTCACATATTTCGGAGCCTTAAAAAAGTAAAATGGCAGACGGTGTAAAGTTGCATGCTTTTTGTCCTAGGAGTTCTTAGCAAAGTCGAGATAGGGTGTCATGTTTATCATCTAGTATGTGGAATTTGTATCATTGTTATGGTTTACAATATACATGTAACTCGGAACCTTTCCAAGTAAAAGTGGAACATGAAACATTGTACCGATAAATATTCATTTTACCTTAA
Source organism: Gigantopelta aegis (assembly GCF_016097555.1). Lineage (NCBI taxonomy): Eukaryota > Metazoa > Mollusca > Gastropoda > Neomphalida > Peltospiridae > Gigantopelta > Gigantopelta aegis. The sequence goes on along the minus strand of NC_054705.1, from coordinate 42,479,169 downwards.
ACATTTTTTTATCAAAATTCTCTTCCTTTCTTCAAGTAATTTCTACTTTTCCAATTATGGATCTAAATTAATTATCTGCTTAATGTAAATTTATTTTATTACTTTCAGGTTCGGCTTCCGCCGGAAGTCAACAGAATTTTGTACATTAAAAATCTTCCGTACAAAATTACAGGAGAAGAGATGTACGATATATTTGGAAAATATGGTGCTATCCGACAAATACGAGTGTAAGTTGCATTTAATTAACTGGGGCAGGACATAGTGGGTTGCAGGATTAATTGCTCCCAGTTTCCCCACATCCCAATCAGCTCCTCACAATTGATACATCAAAGGCCATGATATGTACAGTCCTATCTATGAAACATTCGTATAAAAGATCTCTATCCATTGGGGGATTTTTTGTGACAGAGGAAGCAAGTCCATTCTGCCTGTCTTCCTTCTATTCCAGGGAACATTTTGTTTTTAAAATCTTGATTATCTAGTCCATGAAAAATTTAATAGCAACTACTGTTTAATGTGCTAAAATTGTCTAGCAATATCTGAAACTTGCATAGGTAATCACCCTGCAATGTCCGCTATATCCCTCTTTCCTCCTCTCCCATAATTCCTTCCATCTGTTATCACATACCATATAGCCACAGTCTGTCTGTTTTTCCTCTCTCTTTCTCCCCTCCCATAATTCCATTCCATCCCTCATTCTCTGTCAATCTCAAGTCATCACGTACCAAATAGCCGTAGTCTGCCGTCTTTACCTCTATTCCCCCTACTTTCTCTCTCTCTCTCTCTCTCTCTCTCTCTCTCTCTCTCTCTCTCTCTCTCTCTCTCTCTCTCTCTCTCTCTCTCTCTCTCTCTCTCTGTGTGTGTCTCTCTCTCTGTGTGTGTGTCTCTCTGTGTGCGTGACAAAATAACCATATGTTAGTACGAAATAGAAATAGCCGTAGTTTAAAATGCATCAACTTGTAATAACTGTGGAATCTTATTTGTTTCAGTGGCAACACACCAGACACCAAGGGCACTGCGTTTGTAGTGTATGAAGACATCTTCGATGCCAAGAATGCCTGTGATCACCTGTCTGGTTTCAACGTCTGTAATCGCTATCTCGTCGTCCTCTACTACCAGCCAAACAAGGTGGGATATTACATCACGTTTGTATTCTCCGATTTCAGGCATCGAAATCAGCAATATTTGGTGCAGAATTTTTTTACATTTTATATAATGACACCTCTAAAGCACATTGGCTATTGAATGTCAAACATTTGGTAATTTTGACATATATTCTAAGAAAGGAAACCCGCTACATTTTGCCATTAGTAGAAGTTCTTACAACCAACAGTCGATCATCACATATGGCCAATTGAAGCACAGCAGCAATTCATTTAAGGCTCTCCACAGCCTTGTATGCGGGAACAATTAATCACTCCCCCAACAAAAATTGTGGTGAGGTTTGATGTAATTTTTATTTCCCAATTTCGGGCATTGAAATGAGCAAAGTACAGGCAGGGCAACCTATAAGTTATGACAGTTTTATTGAGTTTATAATTCTCAGCATCATCTTGATTTGAAAAACACACAACTGACCAGTATTTAGGTGGTGGTTGTGGTTTTGTACAATAGGATTTTGTTGAGTACGAAGCACCATTTTCAACTTTCTTGATATGCGGTAACCTCCCTGTTAACTGGATGTCCATTGTCAACTTTATTTAGTATTTAAATGTGTGGTCTCCTGCACCATCTCAAAGCATTGTTTTCTAATAAACGAGAGAAAAACAACTAAACATAAAAACATTCCGGACAAATTTCCTGCAACTCCTTGTAGAGGGGCAAGACGTAGACTAGTGTTAAAGTGTTCGCTTGATGCGCGGTCGGTCTGGGATAGATCCCCGTCAGTGGACCCTTTGGGCTATTTTTCGTTCCAGCCAGTGCACCACAACTGGTGTCACAAAGGACGTGGTATGTACTATACTGTCAGTGGGGTGGTGCATATAAGAGATCCGTTGCTGCTAATCGAAAAGAGTAGCCCATGTAGTGGCGACAGTGGGTTTCCTCTCTCAATATCTGTGTGGTCCTTAACCATATGTCGGACACCATATAACCGTAAATAAAATGTGTTGAGTGCGTCGTTAAATAAACCATTTCCTTCCTTGTGTTAGCTTGTTAGTCTCTAATTTCTCTACTCAGTCCATCATATTTAGGGGAAAGATATCTCTGTAATATTAAACAAATATTTTACAAGCTTATTTATAAAATGTCTTTTGTTTATTTGCAGACATTCAAAAAGATGGACACTGATAAAAAGAAACAAGATTTGCAGGATTTGAAAGCAAAATATGGACTGAGCACCCCCGAGAAAAAGTGAAACATTCCGCTAAGGAATGTGTGAATATCTATTTGAATCTACACAAATATACGGATGTGCATCTGGCAGTGAGACTGAAATCGGCAATGAGACTGAAATCGGCAATGAGACTGAAATTGTTTGACATCTTAGTAAAACATCTATGTTGATTGTGGCAATTAACATTAGGTATGATCACATGGGAAGATTTTTCAGTCTCGACAATGGATCACTTCGTAAATTTTATTAGTCGTGAGATACCACAAATTCTAAAATATGTATCACAAATCTAATGACAGTTGACAAATCTAAAGAGATACCACAAATTCTAAAATATGTGTCACAAATCTAATGACAATTGACAAATCTAAAGAGATTTCACAAATTCTGAATGTTTCACATGTTTTGCAACATTTCACAAATCTTAAGAGATTTTTTCTCCATCTGAAAGATATTTCACAAAGCTTGAGAGAGTCATATCACAAGTTTTAAAGGCGCCATTTCTCAAGTTTAGCATTTGCTTCCATTTTGAAATCTAAGAAGCAGAGATTTCTGCCCACTTCACGCAATGAATTTTAAGCCTTGATGAATTTCACAAGTCTTTAGACAATTTCACAAGTCTTTAGACAATTTCATAGATATTAAGAGATTTCACAAATCCTAAAATATGTTTCACGAATCTCAAGAGAATATTTCACAACTCTTGTGAGATGTTTTACATGCCAAGTCATTTCACAAGTCTTTTAAGACTGCACTGATTAAAATTATTTGACAATGCAACATCATTTCTTATATTAAAGAGTTAATACCTGTTTGTAAGAAACAGAAAAGGTATCTACGATGTCAGGGCTCACCCTGTCGTTTGCCAGTTGTGAAAAAAATTCTAATTTGTTTGCTGAAACAATTATAAAAAGTTAACGGTAAAAACCCAGATTCCCATCCACAATACATTGTCATATAAAGACATGAATTTGAATAACATTTAGCATATACTTCTAAATCTAGGGAACCAGGGTTACTTTAATTTAATATTACCCAGAAGGCAGTTTGAAATTAGTTACAGTCTATGAACAGAATTTAATTTTTTATATCACGATGTAGTTCACATATTTTAATACATTTTTAATGATAACAACAATGGGCAGTTTAATTTACCATCTGAATTGGTTGAAGTAATGTTATTTTTAACAACAGTACTAACTAAATGTATTAAACTTAACATTTGATTTCTTTTATTTGTAAAAAGAGAAAAGAAAAAACAACCATAAAATTAAAGGCTGTTCAGTTGGGGTTTCTTGTAATGATGGTTCACATGAAGTGCTATACAGAAAACAAGAAGAGATTTAATTATACATGCACTAATGTGTATCCTTCTGTGACCTATTTTAATTTAAAAAGATTTTCACTGATGTGTTGAATACTACATCATTCATTGTAAAATATGCATTTTCACATAAAAATATTTCACAGTCGGCATGTGTTATTTTTTCTTGTATCCATTGTGTGTGATAATTGTCGTGTTTTGACCAATCTATATTAAATCTTTCTCTATGAAAGGGCGGGACGTAGCGCAGTTGGTTTAGGATCGATCCCCATCGGTAGCCCCATTGGGCTATTTCTCGTTCCAGCCAGTGCTTCACAACTGATGTAACAAAGGCCATGGTATGTACTATCCTATGAAGTGGCGACAGCGAGTTTCCTTTCTTACAATCTGTGATCCATAACCATGTCTGATGCCATATAACCGTAAATCAAATGTGTTGAAGTCTGTCAGTAAATAAAACATTTCCTTCCTTCTCTGTGAAAGGAAAGGAATTTTTGTTTGAACACCTCAGCAAAGATTCAAACAAATGGCTCGCTTACCATTAACATGATTTCGAATGTGTGTTTCAGGGGTGGGAATTGTCCTCGGATCAGCTGTTTTCCTCTCATGGAACATTGTGTCTCCTCGCATTTTAATCATCCTTTCCTCCAAAATGTGTCAGATGGCACAGATTTTAACCTAGGATTTCACAAATTTCCAGGACCCCTCTTAGGATTTCCTCTGTTTTACAGTTCACCAATTCCCACCCCTGGTGTTTATTGATACAGTGCATGTACATAGTACCGTTTCCCAGGTTTCATCATGTTCATTGCCAAATTAGCCAATTGCTGATTTTTATATAAAGTGACAACACAATTCAGTCTTCACATTTTCCTTAAAAAAATAACCACTTTTTTTATTTGTTTTTTTTTCAAAGAAATATTCTAAGTCTCAAATTTTGTTCCTGGTTGAGCCTTATAATGGATTCCACGTGCCGTGACATAACTTGATATATTACTACCAGCGTGAAAGTACACTTCAACAATATCAAATTTTGTATACTCCCGTGAAAAAGGCCGATATAAAATCATACATTTCCATGCAAATAAATCCTACACATAATCACGTTATTAAAAAGCAGGCCTACATCAGTATGGTTATTTGTAAACTGATGGTGTGTTCTGTATTGTGATTGGTTAATCACATACTTTTTCCAGGATCAAATGAAAGTAACACCCAGAAAGCTAATGACGTCATTACAAAGTGACGTCATTAGCAGTTGGAAAAGGCAAAGTTCACGATTCAAGGGTCTACAGTTAGATTTTAGCTAGATATTTTTTTCAGGAAATACCAAATATATAGTTAGTTCTGTAGAAAAATTAAGTTTACAATGGATATAACCATATGGAGTTTTTAGATTTGAGGGTTTTATTGTCTATTTGATGCCCACAAATGTATCTTCTTCTTTTTAACCTCAGGCTAACGCCTTCGGTCAAAAACGACATTTGTGGGATCAAATAGACAATAACACCTGCAAATCTAAAAACTCAATATGGTTATCTCCTTCGGTCCAAAACGTCATTTGTGGGATCAAATAGACAATAACACCTGTAAATCTAAAAACTCCATATGGTTATCTCCTTTCGGTCAAAAACGACATTTGTGGGATCAAATAGACAATAACACCTGCAAATCTAAAAACTCGATATGGTTATCTCCTTCGGTCAAAAACGACATTTGCGGGATCAAATAGACAATAACACCTGCAAATCTAAAAACTCGATATGGTTATCTCCTTCGGTCAAAAACGACATTTGCGGGATCAAATAGACAATAACACCTGTAAATCTAAAAACTCCATATGGTTATCTCCTAATTCAACACGTGGAATAGACAGGAAGCCTGCTGTTGCTATATGTATAGTGGAGGACAACGTTGCCTTACTGGTGACCGTGTCACTTTTACCTCTATTGCAGCTTCGCCTTACTTGGTTGTGCGGACGGGACATAACCCAGTGGTAAAGCCCTCGCTTGATGTGTGGTCCATCTGGGATCGATCCCCATTGATGGGCCCATTGGGCTATTTCTCACTGTTTGCTCTCTAAGACTATATGTCAAACTTATGAAATGTTTGACATCCAATAGCCGATGATTAATAAATCAATGTGCTCTAGTGGTGTCGTTGAACAAAACAAACATTAAACTTTAGGCCTACTTCATTGTGTGGCAACGGACTATCGGCTACATCATCTTGTAAAACTTGGCAGTATAGTAAGCACAATTCCATAATAACTACATTTAAAAAATATATATATACACACACACACATATACAGGGACGTAGCCCAGTGGTAACGCGTTCGCTTGATGTGCGGTCGATCCAGGATCGATCCCCTTCTGTGGACCCATTGGGCTATTTTTCGTTCTAGCCAGTGCTCCACAACTGGTGTAACAAAGGACGTGGTATGTACTATCCTGTGTGGGATGGTGCATATAAAAGATCCCTTGCTGCCAATCAAAAAGAGTAGCCATGAAGTGGCAACAGCGGGTTTCCTCTCTCGATATCTGTGTGGTCCTTAACCATGTCCGACGCCATATAACCGTAAATAAAATGTGTCGAGTGTGTCGTTAAATAAAACATTTCCTTCCTTCTGTCTCAACTGGATTCACTTGGGGCTGACATAGACAGCGTTATAGTTTGTAAGGAAAAAAAGACACTGTATGGGAGAATACACTTAATAATCTGATAGATCAAGTTGCAGCTGGTCATAGCAAGTATAATTCATTGTCTATAAACATTCAAATAGGCACAATTATTTTATTTAATTTTGGCTTCTTCTTCTGCGTTCAGTTTCTTTATGCAACTTTTAATTCAAATTGTGAGTTTCACCGCCTCCATGAACTCCACCGTCAGCAGCAGGTCATCTCTTTTGCCCCAAAGATTTTCTCCAAATGTTCTGGGTTGTGGCATCCAAATTACTGGGGAATTACCATCAATGGCACCATTATTCCAACAGGTAAAATTGAGTGCCGGTGTAGATCAAGCTAATTACTTCAAAAACTTTTATTCTGTTCTTGAAATTGCATCTGGAATCCAGAGTAGTCAGCATCCGGTTTATTAGACAGAGTTTCATTTCTGGTAGTTGGACAAGATTTTGAAATCATGCCGGTTTACATAGAAATCCAGCTTAGACAGATGTCGGTTTGGACAGAGGATAAAACGGGTATGGCGCCATACCCAAATGTTTTGCAGATTATTATTTTTTAAGTGGACCCGACGACAAAATTAATTACTGTTATCATTACTGTATTATTTTCTTAACCCTAACCGTAACCCATTTTCTTTCTGGGGGAGGCCCCCCATACCCCCTGTTGACTATGGTTGCATTCAATTCCATTTAACAAAATACAAAGAGGCAAATCCATATTATTTTAAAACATTTTATTTCATATATTTTATTAACACAAGCACAGAAATAGATATTTTTGGATCATTCACAGTAAGCGATCACTGCAGTAACAATGGAAAAACTCGTAATGATTACCTTCGAGTTAAAAGAAACTCATAAGCATGAAGGTACAGTATGCCATGAAAATTACTGTGTACAATATTTACATAAGTAGTAAGCTATATATTACAGCAGTTATACAATGCAAAAGTAAAGGAATGTTTGTAAATACAGACACCTCGGCATACTTTTAAACTAGGATCATTTAGCATCTTAGGTATGGTTACCATAGGACTTGGGCTGAAAGGAAAAAATGTTTGGTTAACGACATTTTAAACTACGGCTATTTGGTGTCTAACATATGACCATTTTGACACATGGTTTGGAAAGGAAGGGAAAGTCTTTATTTAATTACACCTCAGCACATTTTAAACTATGGCTACTGGTGTCTACCATATGGTTATTTCAACACTTAGTCAAGAGTGAGAGAAGAAAGGAAAGGAATGTTTGTTTAATGACACCTCAGTACACCTCAGTACATCTAATATATAGTTATTTGAACACTGTTTTCAGATGGAAACAGGCAGGTCTAGCTCTGGCACTCGCCGAATTCGCCAATTGTGAATTTAAAAAACAATTGGGGAATTTTATTTTGATTTGACAAAATAATTTTATGAAATAATCGATATTTTTTTAGGAAATAACTGGGTTTCTGCAATATTTTAAGTTTAGGAGATAATTTGGCAACATTTTCAGCTGACCCAGCACTAGGCCTGAGAGGAAAGGAAAGGAATGTTTGTTTAACTAACAAATGGTTATTTTGACACTTTATCAACAGAAAGAGAGAGGAAAGCTGTTGTCCCCACATAGACTACTCTTGATAAAGCAGTAAGATCTTTTATATGCACTTTCCTAAAGACAGAACAGTACATACCACAGCCTTTGATATATCGGTAATTTGTGTGGCTATAAGATACAGAACTATGCTATCACACAGACTACTAAGGAATTGCAATAAGACATTTTGTGTGCATTTCCCATACAGGACATTACATACCAGAGCCTTTGATGCACCAGTCATGGATTGCCCTTTATACACAGGTTGCAAACCATGGTATCTTATGAAACAGGCCATTCTACAACTGCATAATGTTCTGAAGGATGTGTTACATAACGCTGGGAAGGAAGTGGGTGTTTGTCAAAGAGTTATGAAACATTTTAAACACAGTCTCTTTTTTTAAATTCATGAAGTGAAATGATGCCAATTATGGTCATTTTGTTCCTTAACAGATGCTTTTTGCTTAGTATTTATTAACAAAGAAAAATGAAACAAAAATGCAAACAGAAAATCCAATAATGTTATCAGTTTCTGGGCTAGCTCTGGGTAAACAAAACCATTCGCCAAATTATCTTTAAATATGCAAAATCCACTGTTATTTTTCAACAAAATATCAATTAGTACATGGAATTTTTTCGCCAAATCAAAATAAATTTTGCCAATTGTTCCAGAAATTTGCCAATTGTTCCCGAAATTCGCAATTGGTGAATTTGGCGAGTGGCAGAGCTAGCCTTGCAGTTTACACAATCACGAGAGTGGTACTCCAATGGGTCCCTGCACATGTAGGAGTTGCTGACAACCAAAAGGCCGACCAATTTGCCACAGCAAGCAGCTGCGTCCAGCCACCCAAATCTTTCATATCGCACAATGAAGACGAGAACCTTCTAAAACGAAAATTCAGATATGATTGGAAGACGAAGAATGGTAAATACAGCTCAGGGCCCCATCCCAACTACCTTATGCACTTATGGTTATCTTACCTTTGTTTAACACCCAACAGCCGAAGCGTTATTTTGTGATGGTGTGTCGTTAAACATTCATTCATTCATTAACTAAAGGTGATCTTAGCGCCAAGATCGCATCATGGAACGGATCCTGATCAGGACAGCATTAACCATCTAGACAGGAAAGAACTTTCAACAAGGAATGACCACGATCATGACAGCATTAACCATCTAGACAGGAAAGAACTTAAAAAAAGGAATGACCATGACAGTGACAGCATTAACCATGTAGAACCGGCCTCAGTGGTGTCGTGGTTAAGTCATTGGACATAAGGCTGGTAGGTACAGGGTTCGCAGCCAGGTACTGGCTCACACCCATGTGTAAGACAACTACACACTCTTTTCTCTTGCTAACAACTAACCCACTGTCCTGGACAGATAGCTGAGGTATGTGCCCAGGATAGCATGCTTGAACCTTAATTGGATATAAGCACGAAAATAAGTTGAAATGAAATGAAACCGTGTAGACAGTGAAGAACTTGGACAAAGAATGGCAGATACTGCCCTTACTGCAACTGCATTAGCCATCTAAGACAGTAAAGAACTTGGACAAAGAATGGCAGATACTGCCCTTACTGCAACTGCATTAGCCATCTAAGACAGTAAAGAACTTGGACAAACAATGGCAGATCTGCCCTTACTGCAACTGCATTAGCCATCTAAGACAGTAAAGAACTTGGACAAACAATGGCAGATACTGCCCTTACTGCAACTGCATTAGCCATCTAAGACAGTAAAGAACTTGGACAAACAATGGCAGATACTGCCATTACTGCAACTGCATTAGCCATCTTAGACAGTAAAGAACTTGGACAAAGAATGGCGGATACAGCCGTGACCGCAACATCATTAGCCATCTAAGACTGTAAAGAACTTGAACAAAGAATGGCAGATACAGCTTGACCACAACCTGCATTAGCCATCTTAACAGGAAAGGACTTTAATCTTTCATCTGTTGCACTGAACGCTGTGGTCTAAAGCAGCAACTAACAAGGACAGGACTTGCAGAGATGGCCCAGTGTGAATGAAGTGCTGAAGAATAAGCACAGGAGCACATTCTACAAATCTGTCTGCACCAAGACGAAATTTGACACGGAGTATATGGAGAGCAGACATGCCCCATAACACCAAAACTCTGGGAACCCATCAACAACCTTCAAAAAACAACATACTTTACTGCCATATCCGGATTACTGACTCAGTGACTCGGAGAGCTATACCGAAAGGAGCTTCTGCTCCTGTTAGGGTCACCCAAGCTGGATTGGTCAAAGGGTAGAGTCTAGACTAATATTTATCATTGTGGGTCACCCAAGCTGTATTGGTCAAAGGGTAGAGACTAGACTAATGTGGATCATTGTGGGTCACCCAAGCTGTATTGGTCAAAGGGTAGAGACTAGACTAATATGGATCACTGTGGGTCACTCAAGCTGGATTGGAAAAAGGGTAGAGACAAGACTAGAGGCTAGAGGCTAGACTAATATGGATCACTGTGGGTCACCCAAGTTGGATTGGACAAAGGGCAGAGACAAGACTAATGTGGATCACTCTGTGGGTCATCCAAGCTGGATTGGTCAAAGGGTAGAGGCTAGACTAATATGGATCACTGTGGGTCATCCAAGCTGGATTGGTCAAAGGGTAGAGGCTAGACTAATATGGATCACTGTGGGTCATCCAAGCTGGATTGGTCAAAGGGTAGAGACAAGACTAACATGGATCACTGCCGAAGACAAATGAACTGGATCAAACTATCTACTTGATAACAGAATCTTGAGGCACATTCTCTAAACCAAGGCTTTAGCAATCTAAAGTTGAGGCAATAAACATTGAGCCCACGGTAATCATGCTCAAATTAAGAACATGTACAAACATGCTGACCTTAAAATATTTCACCTGAAAAAATGTTAAATTGAATTTTGATTAAAATAACTTAAAATGCATTTCTGAATATTGACAATTCTACGGTAGCTGTTTATGACAGAACTGAACTAAAGCGACCTTCCACCACTCGGAATAGACAGAGGTCCCATTGAGGCCAATTAGGGAGATCAAAAGCCCTGTGTGAACTGACAGGATGACAGTATTCTGAGGCACATTCTGTCAAATAAAAAGGGACCACCAATGACAGCCAACGACAACGACCACCAATAGGCTAGATTCCAGTACGAGATACTCTCGGCAAACTAAGTTCAAATTAACATGGAACCTTTTTTCATCTTCAAACCCCAAAATTCCTTCAAGACATTGCACATTACTTTCCTTTCTGGCGTAATCCTACGGAATATTCGAAATTCAATAGCACCAAAATTGCCCCCACCCCCCCACTACCGATTCCAGTCGGGCTCCACTCCCCTCTTTCACCCACCTCAACCCTTTTCCTGTCCTGGAGGGAGGAGCCAGTCACGGCCGACACCTGCACCCAGGACAGGTGTGCACTACAACAGCTTGTTCTGAATGTGCACATAAAACCCTATGACCTGACATGACATTCAGCAGACAGAGATGATGCTGAACCACTGGAGACTTGCCAGTGCCTCGAATGGGTCCAAAATAAGCTACTGGTGAGCCCCATGCTGTGGGGCCAGGCAACAGGCAGAAGAAAGGAAGATATATTTTATTTAATGACGTACCACCAAACTCATTCTAATTATGGTCATACAGCGTCGGACATATGGATAAGAACCACACAGATAATTAGAGGGGAAACCTGTTATGGGCTACTCTTTTCAATGTGATCTTTGTATATGCCATCCCAGACAGGATAGTACATACCACAGCCTTACAGCACTGGCTGTAACAAGAAATATTCCAATGGGTTCACCGACAGGGATGATGTGCAAGCCACTATATACATTGTACTATTCATTGGAATGTGGAAAGAATCTCCAAGAAGAAGATCCACTACACAACAAGAAGGGCAGATAATTTTCTACAACATTGTCCAGGACTACACAGAAGCAGTCTGGCCCTGAATGAGAAACAATTCGGCCTCAAGAACAACCTGTGGCACACAGCAAGATTTGTTCAAGTTGCTGGGATCCAAAAAAGAAAGAAGAATATGCTGGAGAGGGTATTAGAGATACAGTTCCAAAGTAGATCTGCCAACATAGAACTTTATTCCAGCTTCAAAGCTGATTAGAAGGTAGCAAGACTATTCCTAAAACCTGCGGCACACAGTAGCATTTGTTAGAGCTACTGGGATCCCTGTCCAAGCATTCAAAGAAGAATGTGAAGGAGAATATTAAAAATCCTCAGTTTTGTGTTATGCAATTTGTTGAATTGTTCCAAAGTAGATTTAACTATATAGAACTTAATTCTAGCTTCAAAGCTTATGAGAAGGGAGCAAGATTATTCTTAATATTTTTCATAATACAGTGATAAAAAGCAAGGAAAAAATAATATAATTATATTACACTGTAATTAGAATTAAAGGGACATTCCTGATTTGCTGCAATTTTTAAGATGTTATCCACTAACAGAGACTTTAAATGATTGTAATTACATATCAAATATATTTTTCTGCATAAAATATTTGTGGCTGTATATTAAACGTGTTTCTGAATGTTCTAATATTTGTACTAGGTTAAATTTCATTTATTTTCAAAAATATAATTTTTTTGTACGTACAAAATTATTTGAAGACAAAATCCAGTTTGGGCTTCTTACAAATATTAAGATGATCAGAAACACACTGAATATACAGACACTGATATTCTAAACCAGAAAATATATTTAATATGTAAGTTTAATCACAGAAATATTTTATTAGTCAGAAACATCTTACAATGCAGCAAACTCAGGAATGTCCCTTTAATGCATGTGACTATTATGATACAAAAGGTGGCTATTGACAAAGGAGAATCATTGATAATAGCAACAACAATCCACTTTCAATTAATATGTTCTGTATTAATACACACTAAAGTTAACATAATCATGAGACAAAATGTAACAAGAAGAAAAAAATCCTTATTTTTTCCATCAGAACAATAGAAGAACTTTTCACATTTTCGGATGCTATAGGTAGTTTGTTATTATAAAAATAATAATTAAATTACTATTATATTTATTACAATTTGAAGCTTTATTGTTACAGAACCAAAAAAATAAAAAAATAAAAATATGATCTTGCTTGTGTTATTATTAATAAGTATGTTTCAAATTGAATACCTCTAAATGTCATTTAAAACTCCTCACCCTAACACGTTCATTTTAAAATGACATTTAGAGGTATTAAATCCACGATAATCTACCTCAAAAATGAAATGAGAATGTTTATCTCCTAATTCATCTGGACAAAAGACAAAGTAGAAGGCAAGGTTTTATTTTCATAAATGTATCAATCAATATCTGTAAGTTTGTCTAATATTCATATATATTTTTTCTTTTTAATGTGACAATCATAGTTTTGTGTAGATGTACTTTATGTATTTAAATATGTGAATGCAAGATCAAATAAAAATGACCATAATCATAAATCATAATCATAAATTTTCATCCCCACACCCCGTTTTATTATTGGTAAAAAAATAAAATAAACTTTGTGTGTAGCATTTCCAAAAATTAAATTAAAAATGCAAGTTTACCCATGCCCCCATTTTGAAAAACCTCCACATTGGTTGGAAATCGAGCATTTACTTTATTATAGTCTAACTGAATCCATTATACTGGTTATTATTTTTACAGCATGGAAAGTATATGTCAACATTTGAATTTCTTCGCATTCGTAATAACATTCAAAATGGTACAACCATCACTTTTGTTTAAGTCTTTGACTTCATTTTATTTTGTTATTAACTGTAAAATAGAATAGAATAGATGCTTAAGACACCCCAGCACGGAAAATACATGGGCCATTTCTTAACTGTGGAAGAAGAAAATAAAATCCTGGTCCTCACTTAGAAATCTTTCCTTTGTGTTCACATCCTGTGTTTGATGTACTTCTTCCACTCGCATCCGGTCTTTAAAAAGCCAGTCTATTCCACAGTATGAATCATTTGCTTGTTGTCCACCTTTTCTGACAATACAGCTAGTTTATTATACATAGCAGTATACATATATATATTATATATTCAGTATTCACCATCTCTGCTTCATATTTGCTCCTGAGTAAGTAATATAGATTTAGCGGGACCTTTTTGTGTTCAATCTCTTGGCATTAAAGCAATTTTTTATTTTTTTGGGTTAATTTTCTTTCATAAGTCATATAGGTTTGGTTAAAACCTTTTGTATCCAATCTCCTGACATTAATGAATGTTTAACAATACCCCAGCACAAAAATACACATCGGCTATTGGGTGTCTCCCGACATTAAGACAATTGCTTTTGGTTTTAGTTTGCTTTCATTAGTAAGAAACGTTTGGTTGAAACTTTTCGTGTTCAATCTCGTGATGTTAGGATCTATTTTTTTAAATTTGCTTTCATAAGTGAAATTTTTTGCCTTCAATCTCCCGACAGCATGGCAGATTTTGCGAAATTCCCTCTGATAAGAACTTCATCTATACACACGTCCGTGAGTCCTGAGGTGTCGACCAACTTGAGTGACATGACGCCATTCGCGTCGTCTTTACGCACAATGAAAGCAACGAGGTCTTTGTTCTGCACCAACTCGACAAACTTGAACTTAGCACTCTCCGACCAGTCACTGCCTGTGGGTTCGATACCTGAAATATTACACAGTCATACAAACAATATATATTATACAAATATTACATGCACAGCAAATACAGTGAACACAGTCATGCAAACAATATATATTATACAAATATTACACACACAGCAAATACAGTCAAGACAGTCATACAAACAATATATATTATACAAATATTACACACACAGCAAATGCTGAACGAATGAATGAATGAATGTTTAACAACACCCTAGCACAAATATACACATCAGCCCATATAATGGATTAGGATAATTCAGGATTAAGTACCATGCAATTCTGCACCAGAGACAGACACTCTACTGACTGAGCTAGAAGCCCCCCCCCCCTTCCCTCCCTCCCCCCCCACATATATAATGGATTAGGATAATTCAGGATTAAGTACCATGCAATTCTGCACCAGAGACAGACACTCTACTGAGCTAGAAGCTAGAAGCCCCCCCCCCCACCCCACCCCCCCCCCACACATAATGGATTAGGATAATTCAGGATTACTTACCATGCAATTCTGCTTTTATCGCAGCAAACGGGAGCTTGAGATATTTGTCTGGCAGGTCGAAGATCTCTGTGGCTGGTGTGATGTTGAACGTCGCTTGGTCCGGTATGTAAACAGAGGCCTGAAAGAGTTAAAAGTTTGTTTTCTTTAATCAGGAGTGGGACGTAATCCAGTGGTAAACGAAGGAAATATTTTATTTAATGATGCACTCAACACATTTTATTTACGGTTACATGGCGTCAGACATATGGTGAAGGACCACACAGATATTGAAAGAGGAAACCCGCTGTCGCCACTTCATGGGCTACTCTTTTCGATTAGCAGCAAGGGATCTTTTATATGCATCATCCCATAGACATGATAGCACATACCACGGCCTTTGATGTACCAGTCGTGGTCCACTGGCTGGAGCGAGAAGCAACCCAATTAGCCCACTGACGGAGATCGATCTCAAACTGACTAAGCATCAAGCAAGCGCTGTGCCACTGGGCTACGTCTCACGACTCTCCTGTGGTAAAGTGCACGTCTGATATGTGGTCAGTCTAGGATCGATCCCCGTCGGTGGGCACATTGGGCTATTTCTCATTCCAGCCAGTGCACCAAGACTGGTATAGCAAAGGCCGTGGTATGCAATATCCTGTCTGTGAGATTAATCATGTAAAAGATCCCTTGCTACTAATGGAAAAATGTAGCGGGTTTCATCTTTATGATCATGTCAAAATTACCAAATGTTTGACATCCAATAGCCAATGATTAATAAATCAATGTGCTCTAGTTGTGTTGTTTGGTAATTTTGACATATAGTCTTAGAGAGGAAACCCACTACATAATGGATCTTTTATATGCACCATCCCAGAGACAGGATAGCACACACCACAGCCTTTGATATACCAGTCGTGGTGCACCAAATCTGGATCAATCTCAGACCGCCCATGCATCAAGCGAGCGCTTTACCACTGGGTTGCATCCCACCCCAAGACGCCTGAAAGACAGAAACATATCAGCTGAATCTCAAACTGTCATATATTTGGATCCACTACGAACAATTCAAATTGACATCCCACCACAAGTGAGCACTAACCTACCCTACCCCCATCACCACCAAAGAGATAATCTGAAAATCATATAGAGAAACCTCTCAAAACTGGACCCTCTGTCAACCGGAATTCCCTCAAAACCAGACCCTCTGTAAACAGGAATTCCCTCAAAACTGGACATTTTTCGCGGGCCCCTTTTAAATATCTGTACAGAAGAGAACCTCTCTTAAACAGGATACCTCTTAAAACTGGACTTTTTACTTGGTCCTGAGGATGTCCAGTTTAGAGGAGTTTCACTGTACGTGAAAAATCATTCCCCATTCCCATGTTTTGGAGGGAAATATAAAAACTTATTTTATTATGAAACCTGAAGATTTATAGGGGATTCTTCATGCCAGTACCAGCTCCAACCCAGAGCGAGTGCTCTGCTAGGCTCAATGGGTAGGTGTATTAAAGCAACATACACAGAGTTTCATCCACTTCATGGGTGCGATTATGGGTGTGTTTCCCGAGTGTATGACCCCACATGGGGGATGATTACCCAGCATGCACGGCAGGTTCTGTGTACCCCGGGCTCGGGTCATACCGAGATACCGAGACGGCCCTGTCAAGTAGTCCCATACCGAAATGGAAATACTACGGCTTACTACGGCTTATCTCATCATCATCCATGTTTGTAATGTTCAAAAACGAAAAATGTCTGTATCTCTGTGTTAAATGTTTATGGCGTTTTAAAAAATAATAAAAAATCATAAGATTTTATATGTTGTTACCTCTTCCTCCCTAAAACCTTTTAATATTACTCGATACCAAGCGCCGTCTATGCACCCTGCATATACCTTTTCCAGCTGCAAGCTCTCCATTGGTAAAGGACGCAACTAAAAAACCAGAATGAATAAATGTTTAATGACATCCCAACAAGAAAAATACATCGGCTATTGGGTGTCAAACAAGGGTAAATGTTAAATTTTAATTTTCGCCCAGCGAGAACACTGTATATGCAACCCCTGCAACTCAAAGAAAGAAAAAAAAATTTATTTAACGATGCACTCAACACATTTTATTTCCGGTTATATGGCGTCAGACATATGGTTAAGGACATACAGATATTGAGAGAGGAAACCCGCTGTCGCCACTTCATGGACTACTCTTTTCGATTAGCAGCAAGGGATCTTTTATATGCACCATCCCACAGACAGGGTAGTACATACCACAGCCTTTGATATACCAGTCGTGGTGCACTGACTGGAACAAGAAATAGCGCAATGGGGCCACCGATGGGGATCGATCTCACACCGACCGCACGCTGTACCACTGGGCTACGTCCCGTCCTGCAATTAAGTAAATGTCCACGGCAAAAAGCCTGTCATTGAAAAAACTCTTGAATATAGTCTAACGGCAAAAACAAATGCTGTGGACAATTAAAAACTCAACGGCAATCTCCACAGCATTGCCGATTGACATGCAGCACGAATACAAACCTCTATCGAATTGTTGAACTCGTGGTTCAGTTCCAGCATCATCCGATGGAAACCATCCATCATTTCATAGAGAACAAACTGTAAGTAAAAAATAAAATAGTCGTCGAGTTGTACAAATCTTGCACTCTGAAAATGTGTGCAATAAATAAAATAGTCGTCGAGTTGTACAAATCTTGCACTCTGAAAATGTGTGCAATAAATAAAATGGGGGGAAAACAACTGCTATGTAATTCTGTATTTATTACATACCACCTCTGTATATTATCATGATCAACAAAAGTTTAATTAAATAACACAACTCACTTTGTCTGGAAAGACTGGGGAAATCATCTTTAGTCCTAACTTTCAATATGCATATTTTGCACGATCTTGTAACATGTGATATAAAATTTGATGTTATTATTTTTAGAGAACATCGGGGGGTGGGGGGCAGGTGCTGCTCTTTTGATGCACGATTGATTTATGATCTATAATCAAAGTTCATCAGTTTAACAAATCAACTGTGAGAAAGAAAACAGAACAGAATGATAAAAACAAGAATTCTATGAGATTAAATTTCTCGCCTACCATAAACTTTACTGGGTTTCAGTGCATGCAATGAACATCCCTATGACCCAGGACTTTTAGTTTGTGGGAAACGGATCAAAAGGCAAAACGTTAATGCAAAAGTCGATGATGTCGTCAGAAAATTAATACCTATATCTTGCTTTTTTACTTCGTAAAGGCAAGACAAAAAACAAACCCCCAAATAATAACAGTAACCTACCACAAAATGTGACGGGTCCACCACCCATATAACATGGATATCCATTAACTGCCCCTGCGCGGGAGTCAGAAGTCTCGGAGGTAAACCCACCGCGTCCCCACTGTTCATCACAGCATCCCTTTTTAACCCCATTTCTCTCTCTATCACGGCACTTTTTTCTGTACCGGCAGCTGTTTCACTCCCGACATTCTTTTCCGATCCGGAATTAGTTTCTGTCCCAACATGGCCTTCCATCCTGGCGTCCTTCTCTGTCTCAGTACGTCTTTTCGTCCCATCATCCGTTTCTGACCCACCACTTGTTTCCGTTCCGGAATAAAACAAATTATCTTTATCTTTTTCCGACAATGAATCTCTGTCTGATCCAACGTCACTTTCGACACATCTGTTTATTGGTGACAGACACAAGTTTCTCAAACTGGTATCTATTTCTGTTCTGGAATCTATTTCTGCCGTGGTATCTCTTCCCGTGCCGGCATTTATTTCTGCTGTGGTGTCTCTTTCCGAGCTGACATCTATTTCCGCTTTGGTATCTATTTCTGTCCCGGCATCGTTTTCCGTTATTACGTCAGTGTCCCCAGCATCCACATCTATGGAAGTACAGTCGGAGAACATTGAGAATGAGAAGGAAGAGTCGCCGATATCGACACCCTGTAACTTGAGCTCCAAGGCAACAATCTCATTAATATTCGTGTCCTCCTTAGATTCCGTGTCGAAGAGGACCACAGAGATATCCTCGTCCCTGCAAAACAAGAGATAAAAACCAATAGTCCCCTCTGGTTGGACCGGTAGGGGAATAATAACCAGCCACACCAAATAACCCTCTCACAACAGACGACAGAAACAAGAGATAAAAACCAATAGTCCCCTCTGGTTGGACCGGTAGGGGAATAATAACCAGCCACACCAAATAACCCTCTCACAACAGACGACAGAAACAAGAGATAAAAACCAATAGTCCCCTCTGGTTGGACCGGTAGGGGAATAATAACCAGCCACACCAAATAACCCTCTCACAACAGACGACAGAAACAAGAGATAAAAACCAATAGTCCCCTCTGGTTGGACCGGTAGGGGAATAATAACCAGCCACACCAAATAACCCTCTCACAACAGACGACAGAAACAAGAGATAAAAACCAATAGTCCCCTCTGGTTGGACCGGTAGGGGAATAATAACCAGCCACACCAAATAACCCTCTCACAACAGACGACAGAAACAAGAGATAAAAACCAATAGTCCCCTCTGGTTGGACCGGTAGGGGAATAATAACCAGCCACACCAAATATCCCTCTCACAACAGACGACCGAAACAAAAGATAAAAACATTTCCAAGAGGCATGATCATAGTCTAACAACAGCTGGGAACAACTGAAGAAAAAAGGACATCTGTTATTTAACGGATACACTCATTTTTATTTACCGTTATATGACCACACTGATAATGAGAAGGAAGGAAGGAAATGTTATATTTAACAATGCACTTCACACATTTCATGGATGGTTATATGGCGTCAGACATATGGTTAAGAACCACACAGATATTGAGAGAGGAAATCGGCTGTCGCCACTTTGTGGGCTACTCTTTTCAATTAGCAGTAAGGGATCTTTTATATGCACCATCCCACAGACAGGGTCGTACATACCACAGCCTCTGATATGCCAGTTGTGGTGCACTGGTTGGAACTAGAAATAGCCCAATGGGCCCATCGACGGGGATCGATCCCAGACTGACTGTGTATCGAGCAAGCACTTTACCACTGGGCTACGTCTCACTCCTCTAATAATGAGAAATGAAACCCAGTGCTTCCACAAGCTTTTCTATTAGCAGCAAGAGATCTTTTATATCTTAACATCCCACGGACAGGACAGCACATATCATGACCTTTGTTACACCAGTTGTGGAGCAGTGACTAAAACAAGAAATAACCCAGTGTGCCCACAACGTGGATCGATTCTAGCTGGTCATTAGTTAGACGAGCACCTTAACCATTGGGCTACATCCTGCCCCAGGGGAAAAAAAAGAAGTGTATTTTGTTTAAAGACACTACTAGAGCACACTGATTATTAACCATCGGCTATTGGATGTGAAACATTTGATAATTTTGAAATATAGCCTTAGAGAGGAAACCTGCTACATTTTTCCATTAGTAGCAAGGGATCACTTATATATTCCATCCCAGGCAAGATAGCACATACCACGACCCTTGATATATCAGTAGTGGTGCACTGGCTGGAATGAGAAATAGCCCAATGGGCCCACCAACTGGGATCGATCCTAAACCGACCATGCATCGGGCGAACATTATACCACTGGGATACGTACCGCCCCAGAAAAAACTAAAGAGCCACATCAAATATTCTCACCTGCTCATAACTTCAGCTACCAAGATCTTGCCAAGGGCAAGGTCAAGTAAGACTTCCAGAGCTGCAACATGATTTACAAGTGTTTCAAACCCATACAGGTGACACTGGATAGCCTGAAAGAGAGGAAAGGAAAGGAATGTCAGATACACCTGTCAAGAAAACACACTAAGGCTCAACAGACTGAGTCAACTCCTGTCACTGCTATGATGATAAATAAGAAAACAACTGAACAAAAATTTATTTGTTTGTTTTGTTTAATGAAACCACTAGAGCACATTGATTTATTAATCATTTTCTATGGATGTCAAACCTTTGGTAACTTTGACAGACTCAGGAAACCCGTTTCATTTTTTATTAGTAAGGAATTTGTTTATATACACCATCCAAATAGACAGGATAGTACATATCATGGCCTTTGATATATCAGTCGCGTTGCACTGGTTGGAACGAGAAATAGCCGAATGGGTCTACTGATGGGGATCGATCCTAGACCGACCACGCATCAGGCAAGCACTGTACCAGTAGAAAAGCCACAAAACCTCTACAGACTGAGCTAAATAGCTCTAAAGACTGAGAGGGGGCGAGACGTAACCCAGTGGTAACGCACTCGCTTAATGCGCAGTCAGTTTGGGATCGATCCCAGTCAGTGGGCCTATTGGGCTATTTCTCGCTCCAGCCAGTGCACCATGACTGGTACATCAAAGGCAGTGGTATGTGCTATCCTGTCTATGGGATGGTGAATATAAAAGATCCTTTGCTGCTAATCGAAAAAAAAGAGTAGTGGCAACAGCAGGTTTCCTCCCTCAATATCTGTGTGGTCCGTAACCATATGTTCGATGCCATATAACTGTAAATAAATCCTAAATAAATGTCACTGCCATGATGATAAATAAGAAAATCGTGAACAGACCTGATACGGAAGTGTTCTGTTCAAATCCGGTGGAAGAGGTCGAAGTTTACTCGTGTCAATGATTTCTTTATCACCATGGTCACAAAAATAAACAGATGCCTGAGAAAAAGAAAAAGCAGAACAGTTAAAAACACTGACTTGACAAAAAAAAAAAAACAGCGCATTATTTTAATCTACAGCTATTGTAAGTTTCAAATATATGTTAAAGGTACTTAGCTAGCAGGCTTCCACAAGTAGCAGGATTAGTGACACTTCCCAATAAATGTTAAAAATATTGGTTGAATGAATGAATGAATGAATGAATGAATGAATGAAATGAATGAATGAATGTTTAACACCACAGCACAGAAATACACATCGGCTATTGGGTGTCAGAAAAGGTAAGTATATGGAAATATTATTTATATAATTAGGAGATAACCATATGGAGTTTTTAGATTTGCAGGGGTTATTGTCCATTTGATTCCGCAAATGTCATTTTTGACCGAAGGCGTTAGCCCGTATCAGCCATACATTTAATATGTTTGGCTGATATGGGCATGGCACATGACTTCATCTTTCCTGCACTGTCTGTAGGAAAACTGTCATTCTCCTAGGACTGGTTTGACAGAAACAACTGGCAACTACTACTTAATATTTCAGAAATGGCTGGACCAATGGGACGCCTTTACAGTGTAATGAATGTAACAGAAAGTTAATTGTAACGATGTAGCAAATTAAAATTTATAAAATGTCACTGTGAATTGTAACATTATACTGAACAAAATGTTCCCCTATTAAAGAGATATTACCTTTCCATCAGCAACCGAGTAAACTCGAACACGGTGAAAGAGGTTATCGACGCTGGCGATGCAAATCATTCCGTCTGTGATCGGAGAAGTCGAATTGGTCAAACTGTAGAGTCCCTCCATAATTTTCTCCAGTTCTTCCAGGCGATCCTAGAATGTCAAGACAAACTTTGACTAACAACAGAAAACGATCCTAGAATGTCAAGACAAACTTCGAATAACAACAGATAACGATCCTAGAATGTCAAGACAAACTTTGACTGTAACAACAGAGAACGATCCTAGAATGTCAAGACAAACTTTGACTAACAACAGAGAACGATCCTAGAATGTCAAGACAAACTTTGACTAACAACAAAGAATGATCCTAGAATGTCAAGACAAACTTTGACTAACAACAGAACGATCCTAGAATGTCAAGACAAACTTCGACTAACTACAGAAAACAATTCTAGAATGTCAAGACAAACTTTGACTAACAACAGAGAACAATCCTAGAGTGTCAAGACAAACTTTGACTATCAACAGAGAACGATCCTAGAATGTCAAGACAAACTTCGACTGTAACAACAGAGAACAATCCTAGAATGTCAAGACAAACTTTGACTGTGACAACAGAGAACGATCCTAGAATGTCAAGACAAACTTCGACTAACAACAGAGAATGATCCTAGAATGTCAAGACAAACTTCAACATTAACAACAGAGAATGATCCTAGAATGTCAAGACAAAATTCAACATTAACAACAGAGAATGATCCTAGAATGTCAAGACAAACTTCAACATTAACAACAGAGAACGATCCTAGAATGTCAAGACAAACTTTGACTGTGACAACAGAGAACGATCCTAGAATGTCAAGACAAACTTCGACTAACAACAGAGAATGATCCTAGAATGTCAAGACAAACTTCAACATTAACAACAGAGAATGATCCTAGAATGTCAAAACAAACTTCAACATTAACAATAGAGAACGATCCTAGAATGTCAAAACAAACTTCAACATTAACAACAGAGAATGATCCTAGAATGTCAAGACAAACTTCAACATTAACAACAGAGAATGATCCTAGAATGTCAAGACAAACTTCAACATTAACAATAGAGAACGATCCTAGAATGTCAAAACAAACTTCAACATTAACAACAGAGAACGATCCTAGAATGTCAAGACAAACATCAGAGAATGTAGAGAACTGTTTCAACATATATGATCACTGTCTCTCTTTAAAAGATAAACAAATAGAACAACAACTATTTTAAGGGTTTGGGGTTGTAGTATCTATATCTGTGGTGTAATGTTGATAGAAATGTTGCATGTAAAAGCTTTAGCCATGTGTTACTACTGTCTTCTGTGATAAATGATTTAGTGGTACACACTCAACGGTACAGAGCGAAACTACTCACTGAGTACTCTTCCCCAACAAGCCTCATGTTAACCTCCAGGTTTGGCGTCAGGAAGGAAACGTACACATCCCAACATTTATTATCAGGAAGAACCAATTCATCTGGAATATTAATGACAAAAAAAAATTATTATTAAGTTTTTAATGAAGGTATATTCAATAAAACAATCAATAATCATAACTTTATGTTCAAGCAGAACTGTCAATAAAACAAAAAATAACACTCAAATTTTTTACATTTTTAATTGTAAAAATATTAAGAATTTTTTTTATCATAATGATTTTTGCGTCAGCTGCAACAAGCATTCTGAGAGTACTGCTAAAACAATACATGTCCACTACCAGGCCAAACAAATATTCATATCGCCTATCTTTGAAAAATGGGTAAATTGACATGCAAGTTAAACTGGATCTGTAACAGTGCATGACAAAGCTATATTCAAAACTTCAGCTCAATATCCTGAGGCATTGAAAAAACAAATGTCAGGAATTTTTTTGAATTTTTTTATTTCCCAAGTTCAAGGGCCATAACTATATGAAAAATGGGTAAATTGCCACAAGAGTCAAATTTGATCTGTAACAGTACATGATAAATTTATTACAAAAAATTTCAGGTCAATATCTCAGGGCATTGCGAAAAAAACATCCGGAAAACTCTATGTGGAACAATCAGACAGAGAAACAAACAGACAGAGAGACGGAAGGACGGAGATGAAACCTATAGTTCCCATAAGGCTGGTAGGTACTGGGTTCACAGCCCGGTACTGGCTCCTACCCAGAGCAAGTTTTAACAACTCAATGGGTAAGTGTAAGACCACTACACCCTCTTCTCTCTCACTAACCACTAACAATAATTAACAACTAACCCACTGTCCTGGACAGACAGCCCAGATAGGTTGAAATTTCAGGTTCAGTATCAGTATCGGTATCAGTATTTTTGGGGTGATTTACCTCAGTATCTGTAAGGTATTTGGTATTAATACAATACCAATACTGATACCGAGAGTTATTTTCGGTATACTCAGCTATAAATGCATGCCCGAGTTAAGTCTCACCCTCTAATTTCATCTAAATAAAATTAAATTCCATATACAAGGCTCTCATCTCGCTCTTCTTCTCAGCTACTTTGTGTTCATCAGATATATTGTTAGTGCTTTACAAAAGGGTGGATAACATTTTTCAATACTGAGATTTGCTCGGTACGGTAAATCCGTATTGACATGATACTGATACCAAACAGTATATATGGTATACCGCCCAGCTAATAGACCTCACTATTGAGCCCATTAGACTATTTCTCTTTCCAGCCAGTGCTCCACAACTGGTGTAACAAAGGCCGTATGACATCCAACAGCCGATAATGAATCAGTCAATGTTCTTTAGTGGTGTCATTAAACAAAACAAACTTTAACTTTAATCTCTTTATAAGGGGGTGGGGCGTAGCGCAGTGTTAAAGCGATCACTTGACGCACGGTCGGTTTGGGATCGATTCCCGTCGGTGGACCCATTGGGCTATTTCTCGTTCCAGCCAGTGCTCCACAACTGGTATAACAAAGGACATGGTATGTGCTATCATCTCTGTGGGATGGTGCATATAAAAGAACCCTTGCTGCTAACTGAAAAAAGTAGCCCATGAAGTGGCGACAGCGGGTTTCCTCTCTCATTATCTGTATGGTCCTTAACCATATGTCCGACATCATATAACAGTAATAAAAAATGTGTTAAATGAAAACATTTTTTACTTCTTTAACCCTCATGTACTCTTCTATCTGAATAAAACACAACTGATGCACGTCACATGCTGTGAAGAATTCACAATGCAATACTCTTTATCTAAACTGAACGAATCGGCAAGAACCTGACAATACTAAGTTAAACTGGCTATTACCTGGCTCTCCGTCAATTTCTCTCTCTTTCGTATCTGGTTTTTCTGCTTCAAGACCATTGCGATTAATTTCCACCGAAGCCAGAGAACATTCCACCAGCTGGCGCTCTATAAGTTGTCGATTGATAGACTCGCTGTCGCCTGAGACGTTCAACTCAACCTCGCACTGTCCAGCTGCAAAGAAAGGAATGTTGGATAACACCCAGCACATTATTTATTTAACAATTGTGCTATTTGCCCACCTCATTGGGTACGGTCTTGGTATTATATCTACATTAATTTTGGCAAAGAAGATTTTTGTGTGTGTGTGTGTGTGTGTGTGTGTGTGTGTGTGTGCATGTGCGTGCATGCGTAAGATTATCTTTAAGATATAGTCATTTTTTACTCTGTGTGTATGCGTGTACGCATGTCTGGTGTGTGTGTGTGTGTGAAAATGTATCTTTAAAAAAATGAAGTCAGCGTTAACTATGTATGTATGCATGCATGTGTGTGTATGTGCGAAAGATTTTATTTAAGAAATAGTCAGTTTTTACTGTTTGTATGCACACGTGTATGTGTATTTGAAAGATTATCGTGAGGAAATAAAAGTAAGTTTTTACAGTGTGTGCTTTCATGCATGTGTAAGTGCGTGTGTATGTGTGTGTCTAAGATCATCTCTAAGAAATAAAAACAGTGTTTACTATACGTATGTATGCTTTCATGCGTGTGTATGCTAGTGCGTGTCACAGATTATCTCTAAGAAATAAAAACAGTGTTTACTATGCGTATGTAAGCTTTCATGCGTGTGTATGCTAGTGCGTGTCACAGATTATCTCTAAGAAATAAAAACAGTGTTTACTATGCATATATAAGCTTTCATGCGTGTGTATGCTAGTGCGTGTCACAGATTATCTCTAAGAAATAAAAACAGTGTTTACTATGCGTATGTAAGCTTTCATGCGTGTGTATGCTAGTGCGTGTCACAGATTATCTCTAAGAAATAAAAACAGTGTTTACTATGCATATATAAGCTTTCATGCGTGTGTATGCTAGTGCGTGTCACAGATTATCTCTAAGAAATAAAAACAGTGTTTACTTAGTGTGTATGTGAGTGCGTGTGTATGTGAATGCCAAATATTATCTCTAAGAAATAAAACCAGTGTTTACTTAGCGTGTGAGCCACTGTCGTCGCCTCCAGTGCATTCTCCTTGACCAGCTCAGCAAACGCCAACACTGACGGTGACGTGCTACCATCCGTCTGAAAGGAAAATCAATTGATTAAAATAAATAATACAATTGATGGTCTATACTGTAAGGAAACTGGCAAACAAGACTACTGGACTCTGTTCCACGAAGCTATCTTAGCGCTAATATCACCTGAAGTGCATAACTACTTTATGCACATAAGGTGATCTTGGTGCTAAATTTGCTTCATGGAACAGGGCGCTGGTACAAAAACAAGAATTATTGTTTTTTCAAATTTTATGCATTTACTGAAGTATAACAGTCACAAACTGAATAAAATAGCAGTGATTCTAGATTATGGTAGCCCCACTCCTGTGGCTAGTGATATTCAATGTTGGGCTTGTCAATAACTACTTTTACCATGCCCAACGGTTAGTGAAAAAAAAAGATTGTCAAATAAGTCTATTTTGTAAATATGAAAATCCTGCCCCCATTCCTACCTCCCCAATCTGAGTGTTTTTAAGCTGTATCTCCCTGCCTGTGATTATTACTATTAGTAAAATTGTATTCAATTGTTTTCCAGACATCTTTTCTTTAGCTCTTGTAAAAACTAAGCCATAACGGGTTTTTTTTTCTGTTGTTTTAGTTACAGTGGGAAAATGCCATTTCTATTCTTTTAGTAGCTGAAACTGCTCCTTTGTTTGAAAATAGGCCCCGTGCTTATAAACGTTTTAAATTCAAGAGTCTAATAACATCTCGAGACAATAACATCATGGCAATCCATTCAAACTGCATGTGTGACATTATTAAAGATTTACATCTAGGCTCTAAACATTTTCAAGCACGGGCCCTTATAACAATGGCAGTAAATTTAAGTTAGTTGTTATAAACAGATACTCACTGCAGCGTCAACGACCTTGACACCGAACAAGGCACAGGGAATTGCTTGCACTGGAATATGAGCTATCTCTGCAGACAGCGGGCGGATGTTGTCGACACTAACTCTCTCTGTGTTACCATAGTCAACAAAAGTAACCTTCACCATCTGCAAGAAAGAAAAAAACATGTTTGTTAGGTAGTGCCATGGAACAGACCATCTTGATCATCAAGAAGTGCATATTTTAAACTAAAGCGATTTCTTGTGGTCAACTGTGGGTGCCAATTGAGACACTCGGTGTAATGTCCGATGGAAAAATTTAGCAGCACTGTCTACATTTGTCACGAGAAACAGAAAATGTTCTAATCAGTATGACTCTGACACAACTAGTCCTATAAGACTAATGTCATTACGATTTAAGTATTCTCACCGTCTTCGCTGGTGTTGTGTCAGACATAAGGCTGGTAGGTACAGAGTTCGCAGCCCGGTACCAGCCTCGGTGGTGTCGTGGTTAAGCAATCAGACATAAGGCTGGTAGGTACAGAGTTCGCAGCCCGGTACCAGCCTCGGTGGTGTCGTGGTTAAGCAATCAGACATAAGGCTGGTAGGTACAGAGTTCGCAGCCCGGTACCAGCCTCGGTGGTGTCGTGGTTAAGCAATCAGACATAAGGCTGGTAGGTACAGAGTTCGCAGCCCGGTACCAGCCTCGGTGGTGTCGTGGTTAAGCAATCAGACATAAGGCTGGTAGGTACAGTTCGTACAGCCACCCAGAGTTCGCAGCCCGGTACCAGCCTCGGTGGTGTCGTGGTTAAGCAATCAGACATAAGGCTGGTAGGTACAGAGTTCGCAGCCCGGTACCAGCCTCGGTGGTGTCGTGGTTAAGCAATCAGACATAAGGCTGGTAGGTACAGAGTTCGCAGCCCGGTACCGACTCCCACCCAAGAGCGAGTTAGTCACCCTCTTCTTTCTCACTACTCACTAACCATTAACAACTACCCACTAACCATTAACAACTAACCCATTGTCCTGGACAGACAGCCCAGCTAGCTGAGGTGTGTGCCCAGGACAGCGTGCTTGAATCTTAATTGGATATAAGCATGAAAACAAGTTGAAATGAAATGTGTTCCCACAGTATGATTCGATCACCTGCAACAGAATCAGTGTGAACTAATCGCATAATGAGAATGCCCTTTAACAAAGTTAAAAGTTAGTTTGTTTTGTTTAATGACACCACTAGAGCACATTGATTAATTAATCACAGGGTATTGGATGTCAAACATATGATACTTCTAACATGTAGTCATCAGAGGAAACCCGCTACAATTTTCCTAATGCAGCCTTTAACAAGTAGACACACACACACAGAAGGATGAAGTTTTTAAAAAAGAAATTTACCTCATCTTGGATTTCGGACAAAACCTGTGCTCGATACCAGTTCTTGTCTTCGTTGTAGAGGGCAGCACAGTACACACCTTTCATCAATACGGATGCACTGGGCGCACTCGCAGCCTGTTCAAAAACAAAACACAATCTTATAAAGAGGAAGAAGGAAGGAACTGTTTTATTTAATGATGCACTAAAAACACTTTATTTATGGTTATATGGAGTTGGACATATGGTTAAGAACCACACAGATATTGAGGGAGGAAACCCGCTGTCGCCACTTCATGGGCTACTCTTTCCGATTAGCAGCAAGAGATCTTTTATATGCGCCATCCCGCAGATAGGATAGTACATACCATGTCCTTTGTTATACCAGTTGTGGAGCACTGGCTGGAACGAGAAATAGCCCAATGGGTCCACCGACGGGAATCGATCCCAGACTGACCGTGCATCAAGCGATCGCTTTAACACTGGGCTACGCCCCAAACGATAAATAGCCCAAAAGCCCACTGTTTGTTTTGTTTAATGACACCACTAGACCACATGAGCAGTGTTTTACCACTGGGGATGTCCCACATTTTTTATTCTGACATCTTAGAGGAAATCAAACATTTTTGTAGTACCAGGGATCTTTTATATCCCACATCTCATTTATTTAATCACATAGACGGACATACCAGCATGGTGTACTTTACTAAACGAGGCTAATGGCCCACTAATGAGGATTAATCCTAGACCAATGGTGCATCAAGCAGTGTTTTACCACTGGGCTACATCCCACCTTTTTATTTAATCACGTATTGAACACATTTTAAGTATGGTTAAATGGTTTTCGACATATGGTTAAGGACAAATAATTAAATTTCCATTCAATATAATGTCATCCCATTATAAGTTAATGTCATCTCATTGGTCCAGCAACAGCAACGGGAGTTTGTTCATATCTCGATGAACATAATAATTACGTCCTCAGGAAATGTCATATCTGATGACGTCACTTTATATTGATAATTTGAGCATTATTGTTTAGAACCAAATATATAATTCAAAATAAAATATGAACTTTTAGTGTTATTATTAGTAAGTATGTTTTAAATTTAATTATAATGATTGACATTCATCAGGGTATGAACAACAACAAAATCATCCACAAACATGTGAGAATTGCTTTGACAATTCACACAAGTTTACAGATCATTTTTCTGGTTTATACCCTGATGAACGTAAAAGAAATAACAGACAATCCTTAAAGAGATAATCAGAGAGGAAACCCACTCAATGGACTACTCTGATTAATTAGCAGCAAGAGATCTTTTATTTGCACTATGCCACGGCACAGACATACCACCTTCTTTGTTACACCAGTTGTGGGACACTGGCTGGAACGAAAAATGGCCCAATCTAACCACCGACCCCCAATCTCTGAGAAGTGTTCGGCAAGGTGTTTTTCGTGTGTACCCCACCTGACAGTGTATTAACAGCTGGTCAGTGATGAAGTCAACGATACAATCTTCTCTCTGTACACAGAAGTTGTCACATCGCAGAGCAAACGTCACATACACAGTTATTCTATCTCTGAAAATAATTAAAAATTAAAAATGGATTTTCGTAGATTTTCAGTTAAGTCAAAAATATAAAAATTAAAATATGCTGTCAGTAGATGTAAACAATGGTTTCTACAGGACTAGCTCTGGGTGAGCAAAACATTTCGCCAAAATGTCTAATAAACTTTAAAAATTGCAGAAATCAAGTTATTTTCTAAAAACATTTCAATTATTACATGAACTTTTTTCGCCAAATTAAAATAAAATTCGCCTACTGCTTTCAAAATTCGCAACTGGTGAATTTGGCGAGTGCCAGAGCTAGCCCTCATTCTGAAAGAATTCTTGGGTAAAAACGGAAAGTAAACAGAAAAATGAATATCCCATATTTATCAAAATGGTAGCCTGTTCTTCGCCCTTAAAGAATTATTGAGTGGAAAATATGCGATAACTGGAACATAACATTTTAAAGACTTCCCAGTTAATAAAAAAAATTCTGCTAGTAAATGAAATTATTTTGCTGTAATGTGTTTATAAGCACATTGTTCAACTTATAGTATTTGTATTTCTACACCCAAATAAATTGGTAAATAATTTTATTTTCATCATCATCTAACTATATCTTCCCCTTTCACAGTTAAACATGTATATATGCATAATGAGTAGAACTGGGCAGTATACCGTATATACCGCTCAGTATCAGTATTATATCAATACCGACTTACCATACCAAGCAAATTTCAAAATATTCAAAATATTAGTATTGAAAAATATTTCCCGGAAAACACTAATATATGTGACGAACGCAAAATGGGTTGGTATAAATCAGACGAGAGCCTTGTGTATGAAATTTAATTATATTTAGATGAAATTAGCGGGTGAGCCATAACACAGACATGCATTTAAAGCTGACAATACCGAAAATAGCGCTCGATATCGGTATCATGTCAATACCGAATAGCATACAGATACCGAGGTAAATCACTCCCAAAATACTGATATCGATAACGAACCTCAAATTTCAATACCGCCCAGCTCTAATACCAACATTATGTTAGTGGAGAGAGCAGGGAAACAGAGCGACGTCCAAATACGTCCTACTGATTATTCTTTGTTGTCTCTTTTGCCCAATTTTATTTTAATTATAACAAGTATTCTGTGGAATTAAATGTTTACCTACCATACACTTTTTAGTGTACTGTGATGAACGTCCATAGGTACAACTATAAACCAAGTTTCATTAATCTAGGATTTATACTTTGTGAGAAACGGATCTAAACGCAAAACTTTAATGGAAAATGTGTTATTTAACGATGCACTCAACACATTTTATTTACGGTTATATGGCGTCAGACATATGGTTAAGGACCACACAGATATTGAGAGAGGAAACCCGCTGTTGCCACTTCATGAGCTACTCTTTTTCGATTAGTAGCAAGGGATCTTTTATATGCACCATCCCACAGACAGGATAGTACATACCATGGTCTTTGTTACACCAGTTGTGGAGCACTGGCTGGAACGAGAAATAGCCCAATGGGCCCACCAACAGGAAATTTTAACTTAAAACTTTAACACAACTCTGTTGCCATCAGAAAAGTAATATCTATATCTTGTCTATTTACTTCGTAAAGGCGAGACAAATTTGTCTTTTTTTTCATGATCATAGAGCTTGGTGCATGTACAGACATTTCCTTTCAGTTTCCACGCTAATGTTTATGCATAGCTTCTGTACTCTGACTTCAGTGAACTTGGTTTGAGTTTGGAGTTTTCCTTCTCCTAGGAGTTTCCTTACTAAGATTCTGAGCCTCTCAGATTTTGGAGTTTGCTTCTCCTTGACTCACATCCTCTGTCTGTCTGGTCCATATTAGTTTAGTCTTTACCCTTTGACCAGTCCAGCTTGCTACCAGGAGCTGATGTTCCAGCTGGCATAGCTCTCCGAGTCACTGAGACATGCAAGCTACCTCACCAGGTCAAGGAATGGACCATCAGATAGTTGGGTGATCCTACCAGGAGCTGATGCTCCAGCTGGCATAGCTCTCCGAGTCATTGAGACATGCAAGCTACCTCACCACGTCAAGGAATGGACCATGAGATAGTTGTCTTTAATTATGGAATTTACTACAAGTTATTTATTTCTGAGCAGACTGTTTTAAAAAATTGGGACACAAAAATATTGTTTTGTTATTTCCAAAACACTTTTACATTTCTTCTTATGCCAAACAAAACTGTAATTATTTACAAAAAAAACCAAAAACATTTTTGTATAAGGATAGGACGGACTATAAATGTACAGTAGAATATACTGACCTCTGACTGTACTAACACATTACGTAATGTTATTTTATCAAACCATACAGTTATACACACTGGCCAACAAAATCAGTATGCACAGCTCATATACTGGGTTATTTGAAGGAAGGAAGGAAATGTTTTATTTAAAAACGCACTCAACACATTTTATTTCCAGTTATATGGTGTCGGACTTATGGTTAAGGACCACATAGGTATTGAGAGAGGAAACCCACTGTCGCCACTTTGTGTGCTACTCTTTTCGATTAGCAGCAAGGGATCTTTTAAATGCACCATCCCACAGACAGGATAACATATACCACAGCCTTTGATATACCAGTCATGGTGCACTGGCTGGAACGAGAAACAGCCCAATGAGCCCACCGATGGGGATCGATCCCAAACCGACCGTGCATCAAGCTTTACCACTGGGTTACGTCCTGCCCCTGGGTTATTTGATGCACAAAACTAAACATTTATAAACAAATGTGATAAAATTCTCACCCTAACTCAAGTAAATCCGGGGGAGGAATCTTAAAATTCTGAAAAAGAAAAGAAAAGAAATATTTGTTTAATGACACCCCGGTACATTGTTTCATCCTAGCTATTTGGTACTTACAACACTCTGAATATTAAATTTAGAAGAAAGAAAAACTGTTTAACAACACCCCAGCACATTGTTTCATCCTAGCTATTTGGTACTTACAACACTCTGAATATTAAATTTAGAAGAAAGAAAAACGGTTTAACAACACCCCAGCACATTGTTTCATCCTAGCTATTTGGTACTTACAACACTCTGAATATTAAATTTAGAAGAAAGAAAAACTGTTTAACAACACCCCAGCACATTGCTTAATCTTAGCTATTTCGTAACTGCAATACATGGTCTAGTGGGTTATAAAGAGGGAAAAATCCTCCTGCCACCAAATGGACTATGTCTATCAATTAGAAGCAATTGATATATTTTTAAAAAGGGTTAATACAGTCATTATTTGATGACTGGTCTATCAAAAGATGTGGTAAGTGCTGTCACAAGTAGGTCTGCATAAAGAATTAATCTTTGTTAATTAAGAATAACATGCATTGATTTTTGTCCCCACGTCAATTAAAAGAAAAAAACCCACACAACAAATACAATCAGATTCTGTAATTGAGCCATAAGATACATTTTCATTGATAAACTCAGTTTGTGGTATGTGCTGTCCTTTTTATGGGAAAATGCAGAATTTTTTTCTCACTCTCATCTTTTCTCTCTCTCTCTCTCTCTCTCTCTCTCTCTCCCCCTCTTTCTCTTTCTCTCTGTCTGTCTCTCTCTCTCACTGGATCACTGGATGTTTTATGCACCATCAGCAAACCCCTCTAACAATTAAAAATAAAGTGTTCACCGACGGGATTCGAACCCACTAACCTTCCATATCACAGGTTGTGCTCTTATCACAGGTTTCTTGGTTGCTGCCATGCCGTCTGTTTGCGGTGTCGTCACTGTTGATGGTTTGGATGTCACTGGCGTTACCACGGTAACTGGAGCAGGTGGACTGTCTCGAACTAGATTGACAATTGCGCGGTCGGTGTTCGGTACTCTGGAGAACATAACACAGGGGTCGAATTTTAATTCTTGGAGGACACAGCAAGTGGTGCTTTTGGTTTAATAACAAAAATAAGGCATACAGCAAGTTGAAGAAGAGGCACAAAGGCAACTTACTTTCTAACGACTTTGCTCAGATAAAAATTGCCTTGGCCTCTAGCCTATGCAGTTTGTTGGATACAGGTGCCTTTTATCACATAAGAAATAATAATTTTATTATTTCTTACATATATACAACAAGCTATGTATGCAAAGTTATGTTTTATAAATATATTTATTTTACTGTCCTGTGACACAGACAAAACATAGAAATAAATGGGTCATATTATTAATGTGAATAACAGGGAATATTATGATCGCATTAATTTCAGGATCTACAAGATACATTTGATGAAATATTTATTAAATAAAGATCGTTAAATAATGATCGTTAACACTATTAAGTCGGAGGTCTAGAGGTCAAAAGCAGGAAATAAAAGACTTTCTTCAAATATGAAATATTTACCTATTAACCCAGAGTTCGACAAATCCACTAGCCCGACGCCCGGGGCTAGTGCTTTTTAACACAGGGCTAGTGACAAATGCAAAACCAGTAGCCCAATGGGCTAGTGGCTTTAAAAAAAACCCAAAAAAAAACAACAACAAAAACCACCGCTAGCTCACAATGTTTTTTCTCCACTGACATACATTTAAGATAAATGTTATTCTGACACTGGTCATCACATAATGTCAACAAATCAATAAGTATATATTAATATTCAACTTGAACTAGATTTCTATAAAATGCACTAACAAGAAGTTTCTACATTGTCAATTACAACAATACACACGATACAGACTTTGTTTCCTTTTCACTTTAAAGTTTCATGGACAGGAAACAACCTTAATAAAACACGTTTTGATTGGTTGTACAAGTCACATGTAATAAAATCTCGCACATGTATGTCACAAAGGTAACAAAGGTGTGAATAGCGAGTCCCAATTAATTAAAAGGCTAGTATAACTGAAGTACAACCCCAGTCATGTTTAGCAATGCTGTGTTTGTCTTATTTATCTATTCTTCTATTATAATGCCTTGTTTACTTGCGATAGGGATGTTGGCAATCAGGGAACACAATAACAGAGCCGGCTTGACCTGTTAAATGTGTCTAACAGTTTGGATAACGTTTCACATCTGTACAAGAGAATACTTTTTTTGTCTATCAATTGACGAGTTAAATCTTGCAATATATTTGTTGATATCTGTCTGACAATGGATATTTTGCCCTGTAGGCTATTTGAGCA
Organism: Gigantopelta aegis; assembly: GCF_016097555.1. Taxonomy (NCBI): domain Eukaryota; kingdom Metazoa; phylum Mollusca; class Gastropoda; order Neomphalida; family Peltospiridae; genus Gigantopelta; species Gigantopelta aegis. The sequence continues at coordinate 42,443,310 of NC_054705.1, read as the reverse complement.
ACTGACATCATCGTTCCTGGTGACAATTCACTACCGAATACACTGACCAAGACATTATCGTGTTGCATTGTATTGTGGGTGGTTAGAGAGAGGAGTTTGTTAAATTACTTACCCACAATGGATGAGGTGGCAATGATTGGGGGGGGGGGGACCCGGGGGGGGGGGGGTGTGTGGTCAAAAGTAAAAACGGGACAATGGTTTTGGATCAGACATGATAAAATAGGGTAGGTCATGCAGTTTAAAAAAAAACCTAAATTATTAATTTATTTTTGAAACTTCATTCACCTCTACAGGTAGAGATAAATAATACACTAATAATAAAAAAATATATATTATCCTCATGTACATAAAAAAAGGAGGAAACGGGTCAGCCGGGGTTTTTTTAGGTACTATAGGGGTTGGGTTCCTTGAAACATTGTTTTTCAGCCCTATATAAAGTGTGTTGTAATTGATCAGGAATTTGGGCTAGTGTTTTATTTTGGTGGGCTAGTGGAATTTACAAACCCACTAGCCCTGCAGCTAGTGACTTTTAAAAATATTTGTCAGACCCTGATTAAGCGTTAAATACAAGTTGGGCAGACAACTATTCTGAGCGGCTGTTAAAGCAATACATGTCCCCTACTGGGCACAACAAATTTGTTTATTTCCCAACTTCAAGGGCCATAACTCTGTGACAAATGAGTAAATCGCCACAAAAGTCAAACTTGATTTGTAACAACACATGATAAAGCTACATACGAAATTTTAATACAATATCTTGTGGCATTGTGACCATTTTGATGCGGTACAGTTGAGTGAAATTTGTAATTTCGAGACCCTAAGGTTTGACTTGATCGAAAGGACCATACTTTGAAACTGACATCAATAAAAATGTCACTTAACTGTACATAAATGTCTATAGTGATGTCAAATGAAAATAAAGTCTATTGGAGCACTGCTGATATAATAAACACTGTTTCAAACACACACACCCTCAAAACAAATGGCATCCAATTAGAGTATTGTAAAGATTTAGAGTATTGTAAAGATTAGAGTATTGTAAAGATTAGAGTATTGTAAAGATTTAGAGTATTGTCAAGATTAGAGTATTGTAAAGATTTAGAGTATTGTAAAGATTTAGAGTATAGTAAAGATTAGAGTATTGTAAAGATTTAGAGTATTGTAAAGATTTAGAGTATTGTAAAGATTAGAGTATTGTAAAGATTTAGAGTATAGTAAAGATTAGAGTATTGTAAAGATTTAGAGTATTGTAAAGATTTAGAGTATTGTAAAGATTAGAGTATTGTAAAGATTTAGAGTATTGTAAAGATTTAGAGTATAGTAAAGATTAGAGTATTGTAAAGATTTAGAGTATTGTCAAGATTAGAGTATTGTAAAGATTTAGAGTATTGTAAAGATTAGAGTACTGTAAAGATTAGAGTATTGTAAAGATTAGAGTACTGTAAAGATTAGAGTATTGTAAAGTCGAAAGTACACAGTGTTACTTTCTATGACATAACATTCAATTGAGGTCACTTAAAACGGTTTTTTCCTTAAGCACTTTATTACATTTCTTTTGTATTAAAAAAAACCCCAAAACAAACAAACTGATGAAAAGGACAGCAAAAATCATAAATTTTAAATGTGGATAAGCTGAAAATCAGTATGGAACATGTAATTTACTGTTCATTGTTTTGAATATTGAACCTACAGTGAGGGCAAAAGAATCGATCACCTTTCCTGATCACTCTTTCTTTGGTGCAGGTACATTCAGTGTTCAAGATTAAAACATTTGTGCAGTATCCTAGTTGGATACTATCATTTCAAAATCTGGTATCCCACCTGAGAATTTAGTATCCTACTTAAATGAAATTCATAAATAACATCATAACAAACTTGGACTCAACTGTTACTTAACTTCATCAGTAAATGACGACTTTCATTGTTTCAGCGAAAAATAAAAACGCAGGATTAAAAAACAATAAAGAACAACAACATTATATGGTATCCTGTTGGGATACTGGGTTATTGAAGTCTGGTATCCAAAATTAAATTCTGGTATCCCCGGGATATCGGGATACCGTTAATCTTGAACACTGACATGTCCATTAAATGTGTTCAATGGGAGTGCATGTCACACTGTACCCACTTTGTGAAAATGAGTGCTTTATTTGCTGTTTATTTGATAAGACCCCCAATGGGCGTCTTAGCTGAAACAGGTGGAGATAACTCTATTCCAGATGGCGCGACGATCGACAGGGTCCCAGAAACCTGGTTTGTCTCTGACTGGCTTCAGGTTATAAGCGACCAACTGAGTGGCTTGAAATTACGTATCAGTTTGTTTTAACAGTAAAGTAATATTTTAAATATCAGAATGTGTTTTGTTGCATTTTTCTTAATGTCTATCTAACTGGGAAAAGGACATTAAAAAAAAAAATTGGGATGGCAAAGTTGAGTTTTTATGCGGCAAAGTGTACCCATGCACACGTTTTTATAGTGTCAACACGAACGCATTGAGTATTATACAAAATATATATTTATTACCTTTACTGTTAATGTCTTTTCCACCATATCTAAGTATATAAAATACTAGACCGCCCTGTGTAGTCCTGTATATATATATATATATTAATACTACACACCCACACCATATACCATCGACGTCCCAAACTGCGTTCACCTAACAACAAAAACACGAATACGATATATACGGAAATATTATTCTACATTTTTCACCTACGATACGTGAAACAAAATAGATTTTAATCATTTAACGTAAAAAAAATCAACAATTTGGATGTAAAACAAATCCATTCTAGTAAACAAAAGTGAAACACCCTACAGTAAACAGGAAAAAGTGCGACGTTTCTAACTGCGTCCAGGCGCATACGTTTGCAAAAAGTATCGTAATGCGCATGTGCAGTTCATTATTTTCCATTTTTAAGACAACTACATGAAAAAATATATGTTTCTTAATTATGCACAGTTGCCGAACACTTAATTTATTCAATTTTTTTAAAGGAAAAATTCATTTTGTCAAGCGTTCTGGTTTGGTCCGCGTTTTACCAACACACATCGCTCACACTTGATGTCAATACTGATAGGCATTACGTCTATATTTGCGCATAGTTTGTAAAATATAATTTTTTTAATGAATTGATTCTAAATTAACAAAATTTATATACTCAAAATTATTATGAATATTATTCACTACAATAGAGGCACAAAAATGTAGCATACCTTTTTGCAGATCGAATATAATAATTGAAAACAAATTCTAACAACAGGGGTCCTAAAAATCATAAAAATTTAATTCTTTGGCCTTGTTGATCTGGCACGTGTGAGGTCATGTGACACGCATCGAATGTTAATTCATCTTTCTCCATTTTAAGTCAATTTCTACGAGTCATGTGGACCCCATATCGGTAATTTTAAGGAATAAACAAAAACGACTTAGTCAAATTAATGGTTTTAGGGGTTTGTAAAGTTTTGTATTTAAATACTTACTTTTCTCAACTTTATTGTTTATAAAAATGTTCCTGAACTGTGAAGAAAAACCTTATAAATGAACGACATGCCGATGACAACAAATCGGATGTTGATTGCGCGAACCGTGCACGAGAAAACAAAGTGAAAGGAATTTGAAGCATAACGCAGTTAGGGACGTTGACGATATATAAAAAAAATCCCGGCTTTTCATATATATTTTATTGATTATTATCCACAATATATATATATTTTTTTTATTATTACTGACTTTCCCCCTCATATCTCAGTACACATGTAGACAAACATCAACTGGTACCCATTCACTGCAGTGTATACTATAGACCGTCATGTTCAGAACCGTGCTGTGTGGGAACATCCTGTACAGAGCCGTCATCACTATATATATATTTTTTAATACTCGCATACGCACACGTTAAATATATATTCTTTTTTTCCCCGAGTATTATCCAAAATATACATATATTTTCTTTATATACAAAATATATATTTATTCCCTTTACTGTTATGCGTTTTCCACCATATTTAAGTATATAAAATACTAGACCGCCGTCATCACTATATATTTTTTTTAATACTATTATCCACAATATACATATATTTTCTTTATTATTACTCACCCCGTCCCCCTCCCCATATCTCAGTATCTCGGTACACGTAAAGACAAACATCAACTGGTAACCGTTCACTGCAGCGTATACTATAGACCGTCCTGTGCAGAACTGTGCTGTATAGGAACGTCCTGTACAAAGCCGATACGGTTTTGGTCCCTTATGATCATGGTATAACAAAGAATGACAAAGCAATGAAAAAATATAGCTATTGTCCGAGTTTGTTGGACCCTAACGAGTGACGCGCCACCTGTTTTATTATCTCCCCTGTTCTGAGCTAAGACACCCATTCTGTTAGTACCCATTTAATTACTTTATCGAGGCCTTACAGAGTCCTTCCCAATGTATCATGTTCTGGTTATATCTGTTTGTGTGAAACTTGTTCGTAACCTCTTGGTGTCTCTTCTGATGTTTTTATTAGCAAAGACATGAGCGTGCTCGCAAATTTCATGAAAATCGCCAAATCTTGAACTTAGAATACTCTTGATTTTACAATACTTGACCATTTGTGGGACATACAGATGGACAACAGACAGACAGACAGACAGACTCGTCACCACTCACGGCTCAACGATTGCGACGTGCGGCCATGTCTTGATCTTCTCGATGAGATCAAACGGCGGTTCACCGTACTTTTCCGTGTAGACGAACACCACTCGCGTACTCCACAAACCATTCATAGCGTCGGACAGAATCTGAAACATTCATTCACATGGAAAAATAATAGTACGCAATATCCTCTTATTTATCACAGACTTTAGTATTGGGTCACTAGGAATCTGAAACATTCATTCACAGGGAAGAATAATAGTATGCAATATCTCTTATTTATCATAGACTTTAGTATTGAGTCCCTAGGAATCTGAAACATTCATTTACATGGAAAAATAATAGTACGCAATATCTCTTATTTATCATACAGCTTAGTATTGGGTCCCTAGGAATCTGAAACATTCATTTACAAGGAAAAATAATTGATCTTATTGATCCAGGGAACATTTTATTCAGTAATGCGTCATGATTCGCTACATCAAGTTTCAGAGATTGCTACAAAATTTTAAAACATTAAATAATAATGGCTAATGAATTTTCAGTTAGTTGGTAACTGTTGTTAATCATATTTAAACAAACAAAATATTCTGTTGATCATGGATGCCATAGGGCTACCCTCTTCTGAGGTAACTTTAGTGGTCAGAAAATACATCACCCCTCCCCAGTTTTACTTGACTAGCACCCTCCAGTTACTGGTATCTTCCGATGTCTATCTTTATAAATACAAAATAAAACAGGTCAATTTTTAACCTTCTGACTACTGCAGGTGAGATATCTCGCCCAACATCACGCCACTTGACATACTGTATACTGCATACGGTACATTCCCCAATTCATATTTCCTGCCGTTCTGCACGTGGCACTGGAATCGAAGTGTTCGAAACCATAAAGGTATATGAACACGTTAAAAACCTAGCCAAACTGGAATCGATTTATTAACAGGAAACTGAAGACAACTCAGCTTCCTGTGTCTTTAAATGTAGATTTTTCACAGTAAAATGCCTTGGAATTTTGAGTTGAAAAAGTGGTTTTCGGCAAGTATTTTCGCTTGACAAGAATGGCGGCACGTTGCGGTCATTTTCAGGGATCGATAGCTGATTGTGACAGCTAATTTGATAATAAATTTGATCGTTTAACCAACAATGAAAATCACCAAATATTGGTTCAGTTCAGTTTTTTTTAAACATTCTGGTCAGAAACCTACTGTTATTGGGAATAATGGACGTCAATACTGGACAGCTGGCCACAAATGCCCATATGTAAACAAGAAATATTTTAGATTTTTTTGCCTAATTTTAATCACCATTGACTGATCTAAAATATTATTAAAATTTGAAAAATCCACGAAAATAATACTTACCGATTCAAATATCAACTTTATTTTATATATTTATAAAACATTTAAGTGAATATATGTGAGTAAAAATTATAAACTTGTACACACTTAACATGGTTTTTGTCAAATATTAATCCAGTAGTCTAAAGGTTAGAGTTTAAGGTGTCAAAATCACTTTTTGTCAAAAAACATTTTAATACATCTCAAGCAACAATGTCAATACTATACAACAGAAGAATCTGGCGTTTTTGGGTGTGTTTTTTACCATATTTAAAGAAAAATGCGGAAAATATTGACTGGTTCTAAATGAATTTTGTTCAGTATAGATTTTAAAATGTGCTGAAGTGTCAGTGACCAAAACCAGACATTTATCCAGGATATTTTGCAAGTGTTCCACGTCTGATGGCACTGTGAAAAATAGTGCTAGTAAATCATACTTGGGATATGTTTTCTTCTGGGGAGGGTCCTATGTCTGAACCCACAGAATGCCTGGATAAATCGCTGAAAACATTACTGTCCTCACCTCTCTAACACGTCTCTGAATCAGAACATCATCTGCATTATTTGTCACTGTGGAAGAACCTAGAAAGTAAGCAAAAATATAAATTATCAAGTTATCAAGTGGTTGTTATTATTATTATTATTATTTTGTTTTTCAAAAGGTTTAGTGAACAAAAATGTCTTTACTTTCCAAATGACTAAAATGCAATATTACATCCCGAAAATCTGCCTGGTTTGTTCCAGTTTGTTGCATGTACCAGTAAAAGGTTTTAAATCTTAAGATAAACTCTGGGCAAGCTCATATGATAAAATAACTAATAAGGGTCAATGCAGATGAGCAGTACAAAACATAGTAACATATATATATATATATATGTTATGTAACAAATAACGACTAATGTACCTTTTGAAAGTTCGGCTGGTTTTGATGTCCCCGATGAAAATGCCTTTACTTTTGTTGTGACATCTTTATTTTGAAATCGTGGCGGGACTTCGTATGATCTGGGAGGATTTTTAGAATTATATTTTGCTTTGTTCTGCAAAAACAATTAATGTGTTTTTTTATAAAAATTGTAAGAATGATTGTTTCATTCACGCATTGCTCATACAAAGCAAATTTTACATTACCTATTTTTTTTTAGATGAAAGTTGGTTACCACACAAGATCCAGGAATTTTAATACTCTCCAATGTTTTCCCTAGCTTGTTTCAGCATGGTGCAGCACCATGCCTCAATAGTCCAGCACCATCTTGCCTTAATCAGCATCATGCCGCCCTTAGATTAAACAAGCCTTTTTCACTAATTAATTCTAAAATTGCTTTTATAAAACACTCAGAAATGTATTACAGTGAAACCTCTCAAAACAGGACCCTCTATAAACCAGAATCCCCTCAAAACCGGACATTTTGGTTTTGTTGAATGACACCAATAGAGCACAATGATTTCTGCACTATCAGCGATTGGATGTCAAACACTTGGTAATTTTGACATTTAGCGAGGAAACCAAAGACGTGATAGCACATTCCATAGCCTTTGATATACCCCAATCATGGTGTATTGGCAGGAACAAGAAATATCCCAATGGGCCCACTGACAGGGATTGATTCTAGACCAAAAATGATCAAGTGAGTGCTTTACCACTGGGCTATGTCCAACCCCTGGATGGATGAAAGGATGGATATTTGGAAGAATGAATCAGGCCCTAATCTTGAATGGAAAGAGTAGGAGAGGTGACGTCTCCCTTCCCAGAAGAAAGGGGAGAAGTTAATACAAATAGGGGAAGTGAACATTTATTGGTACATTTCGTAAAAAGTTTTGCCAGTTTCTGGGTTCAATCCGTAAAATTCTGAATGTTAAACTTGGTTCTAATCGTAATATTTCGATATAAAGTACTACTTCTAGGTAATAACATTTAAACAAAACAGTGGTATTTTTCACTAAAAACATCATATTATTAAGCAGTTATGTTAAAACGAAAGTATTAATTAGTATTTTCTGGCGATTAACAAAGCTTGACTGGTCATATCAAACAGCGTGACACGTGTCGATGTACAGTCTGGTGACAAAGTAAAACCACGGACCGACATACTGCGACAAGGTGTCAAGTGAGCTATGACCCTAAACAAGTCGAGGTCTTGACGTCTGTTGTGTGATTTCGTTTTTGAAATTGAATTTGGTCCAGAATATTACAGCGACTTCGACTTCTCACTACTGCTAATAACTCGGTGACTTGAAAAAAAACGCATTTCACCATCAAGATTAGGCCCTGTGAATGGGTGTATACTTTAATGGATGGATGGATGGATGGATGGATGGATGGATAGACTGGGCTCAGTGGCGCAGTGGTTAAGCCATCGAACATACGGCTGGTAGGTACTGGATTCGCAACCCGGTACCAGCTCCCACCCAGAGCGAGTTTTAAAGACTCAATGGGTAGGTGTAAGACCGCTACACCCTCTTCGCTCTCACTAGCCACTAACAACTAACCCACTGTCCTGGATAGAGAGCCCAGATGGCTGAGGTATGTGACCAAGAACGCGTGCTTGAACCTTAATTGGATATAAGCACGAAAATAAGAAAAAATGTAATGAATGGAAGATGAATGGATGGATGGATGGATGGATGGATGATGGATTGATGGATGATGAATGATGGATGGGTAGATGGATGGATGGATAGATACATGGATCTATTAATTAAACCCACAGAAATAAAAACCACGAAAATATCCTATTTGCCAACTGCGAAAAAATTGTAAAAATTAGCAAAAACAATTTACAGTTTCCCAAAACACACTTGCAACCAGTTAGTAATATGTTTAAGACATGTTACATTGTTAATACTAAATGTTTGATCACTAATTTTTAATGTTTTAAATAAAAAATAAGTAGTTATTTTAACTGTTATTATTTATTAACTAATGTATAGACCTTATCCAGGTGTGTATAATAATATCACATGAACCAAAGATGACTCATTGCCACGATTGGCTTTACCTACGTTACTTAGTTTGTTTTACACATTTTGATTGGTTAATGTACAAATGTAAAAGTAAGTTAGTTACAGTAGTTTGTGGTTTATTTAATTATTTTTAAATGATGGAGCTAATAATAATTCTTTATGTTAATATAATTTTCGTGATAAAGTTACAATCTTGAAAATGATTTACAGACAATTAAATTTAGAGGGGGGTGGGTTTAGGACATCACAAACATATAGACAATGATGATGATGATGATGATGATGATGATGAGATGAATGGTGAAGCTGCAGAATTTCTCTTTCAGAATGGGACTACTTGACAGGACCATTCTGTAAAGGGGCGGGGAGGGTGTGTGTTGCACATTACAAAATACTGACTATGATGATGATAATGAAGATGAGATGAATGGTAAAGCTGCAGAATTTCTTTTTCAGTATGGTGGTACTTGAAAGGACCATTCTGTAAGGGACGGGGGACTGCTATCAGTTGAGCTATCTCGGCATACACATAAACTGCAGTATCTGCAGGGTAACCCTCCTTCATTTGAAGTCATACATTTGTAAGACACATCTTAATCACATCTGGGAAGTGCCCATACAACATTAAACATTCCCAATGGAGCCAGTACTGAAATCCCCCACTGCCTCAGGTGAGAGAAAAAAACTGAAAATATGAGTGTTAAGTTCAATCGTTTAACCATTACATCACTAGAGCCAGTTATATAAAGTTACAGTTTGTTTTGTTTAACAACATCACTAGAGCACATTGATTAATTAATCATCGGTAATTGGATGTCAAACATTTCGTAATTCTGACTTGTAGTCATCAGAGGAAATCCGATACATTTTTCCCAATGCAGCAAGAGATTTTTATATACACTTTCCCACAGACAGGAAAGCACATACCGTTGGCTTTGACCAATCATGGCGCACTTGTTGAACGAGAAATCACCCAATTAGTTAAATGGATCCACTGAGGTGGTTCGATCCAGCGATGCAAGCACCTTAAGTGAGCACTTAACTGAGTGAGCTAAATCTTGCCCCAAGTTATATAAATACACCGGGCCCAACAAATGTTCATGGGGACATGAATACAACATTTCTAAGAAGGAAACGGTGATAGATGGTATTACACTGATTACATCACTGTGGCTATATCGTGCACAACCACAGTGGTCTCTCCAGTATTCAGGAAAGGGATGGAGGGAATCGGTAGAGCTAGTTCCACTTATAGGAAGAGATGATACTTATGATATGCAAGGTACAAGTACTTCGAAAATGTCTTGTCAATGGTGATGAACCTGATTACTCTGGTAGTTCAAGACAATGGCATGACTTTTGTTTTTGGATGGCAACCTAAATAAACGAATGGCGGATATTACTATAGCTGCCAATGGATGGCGGGCGTATTGGAAATTAGTCTTAAGAGATGGTGGGCCTGCCATTGCTTATGACATGTAGCGAGACCCCTGAACCAGTCGTGCGGTTAAACGTTCAGGGACCATAACTTTGTTAAAAATTTCCAAAACCCCATGAAGCTCAAACTCTACTTGATAAAGCTACATGCAAAATTTCTGCTAAATATCTTGAAGCATTGCAAAGAAAGATCTGGCAAACTGTGACGAACGAATTATCTCCAGGATCAAGGGAAATAACTCTGTAAACAAAAAAAGGAAATCTCCATGAAACTCAAACTGATCAACCTATACACAAAATTTCAACTCAAAAATTTCACTGCGTATATAAAAAAAAGTCCAGAAAACCACATGCAATCTCGACAGTTGTAATAGTTCCAAAATTCAAGAGCCATAACTCTGTTCAAAATTGGCAAATTCCGAAGATACTGTCACACTACATGAAGAAGCCAAACACAAAATTTTAGCACAACACCTTGACGCACTGCTAAAAAGCAAATCTACAATACAAAATACAGGAAAGTTGTAAGATCTCCTGAGTTCAAGGGCCATAACTCTGTTAAAAATGGGCTAACTCCCATGAAAGTCAAACCCGATCTTTAACTCTACACGAATAAGCAACACACAAAATTTCATCTCATTATTTCGAGGCATTGTGAAAAACAAAAAAGGGTGAATACAAACCAATGCTTGCTGTTGCAGAAATGTTGCATCAAGTGCCTTAAAAATCATTCTATTTGAGTCAGTCACTTTCCGACTTGCACTCGCACTGTCGTGGCGAATGGTCGACGATGAATTGTTCACATTAAATGTAATTTTCATATCCTTAAGCGTCGACCGCTGCTCGTCCCAGTTATCTGATTCATCCTTTCCGCAATCATTGTCGACATTTTCAATGTCTTCCGTCACCCAGATCTCCGCACCAGCATTAGAATGCTGGGACTGTGTAGTGTCCGAAAATGGGGTTCTCTCCATTGGAGTGCTCAGAAGTGGAGGTCTGTCCCTTGGTGTGTTTAAAAGTGGAGTTCTCCCCCGTACAGGATAGCCTCCTCTTGCAGCCAACCCTCTCCCTCTCTTGTGTTCGAATCCGCCGCGTACAGAGGGTGCTGACCACGAAGATACTGGGTGGCGTCCCCGAGAGTGCATGTAGCCACCTCTTCCTCTGAACGGCTTTGTCGGGTGTCGAACCGACGTCAACTAATGCAAAAGAGATTGTTGTAATAAAGACAAATAAATGAAACTAAAGACCTGATCAAAGTTAGAATCACCATCACCACAAGCCACTGAAAATTTGCGAGAATAATAACTTCATTCATCCATCAACCACGTACGTCTAGTTTTGGCATAATCTAGTTTTTGTTCACACAATACATTTAGGACATCATGGACATCCTTAACATCTTCAAGACAGGTTACTGAAAAATTAAATGGGTTCCCTGAAATGGCCTTTGCAAATTTTACCTTTTCAGAGGCCTGGCCCCACCCCCCCAATTTCTTTTTATTATCATTTTTGTTTTTTTAACCTAAGCTCCATTTTCAAGTTTTTATTCCAATAATAAACAAAACTGGTGGGTATAATTTTTATTAAAACTTTAGTACCGTACTTTCTTGGTCCTTTTACAACATTGTATGGCATAATTATGTGGCGAAAACTTTAGTTTCTTTCTTCAAATTATATTGAAATCAGTCATGTAAAAATTTAAGCACCTACAAAATCCTCCATTACCCTGAAAGTCGAATTTTGTTTTACATCCGATTTGGTAAAATGTCTGCCGCTATATTAAAATACTTGGGTGTTTGTGGTCTTTTTGGGTGGGTTTTTTTTTTTAATATCCATCTATGCTGTCATAGTCCAATTGAAATAAAAAATTCATTCCATTTATGCAACTGGCCATGTGGTGTGCATTTTACGGTCGCCCCAGACTAGTGAAAACATCTGAGGGCAGGGTTGAAAATTAACATGAAAACAATGGTCGCCAGCAGGGCCAGCTGAAGAAAATTCTTACTGGCCTTTCTCATTCAAATTTAACCACACAGCCAAAATCAAAACTAGAATGTCCTTTGTTGAATAATAACCATGTGCTCATCGTATATAATCTGTTTGCTTCAAAAGGAAACCGATGAATTGGCATGTAACTTCATTATGAATAAAGTTTAAATTCATATAAAAACATGTTCTTAAGTCTTAAACCCATAACAACTCAAATAACATTTAAAAAAAAAAAAAATCCAGTATAAATAAAAATGTTTCTTTACAAATTATATATTAAATCTCATTTTTAATACAGTGGTGAAGACAAAATGCTAGAACAGCCAAGGTATGCAGGTGGACTTGCACTGTCTTTGAAGAAAACAATAAAATAAGGCAGTAAATTATTATATAAATTAGTCTGGGTGACAGTTCTCTTTTGGCGATGCAAGGTTATTGTAAATGCTACAGTAGTAGACTACTAATAAAATAAATTTGAAAATAAAAATAAATCTGTGACAAAAATAAACGTGTGGGTTTTTTTTTTTTAACCAAAATATACGCTGTACTTAGTTATCATATTACAAAGCATAAAAATGTATTTATTGTTTATTACAGTAATATTTGGATAGTTGTGTCATCATGTAACTTTTGGTGTTACTTTAGATCCGATCTGTTCTTATTTCAGGCAAACCGCTTAAACTTAAACTTAAAACAATACTGACAACTACAATCAATTCACTGACTTTCGGACGAAGCCCTGTAGTGATGGAAAATGTTATTGCTATTTTATATGCGCGCATGCATTCATGTTAATTAAGTTAAAACTACACGATAGATTTTGATTTTGTCCAAAAATAATGTAAGCTAATTAAATATGATTCCTTTTTACCACAACAATGAATAGCGTTTCTTTTTTAACCAGTACCATACTCGCCAGACCCTAAAATCAACGGTCGCCCAACAGACTACCTTTGCAAACTTCTTAGTCGCCCTTAGCCAATAAGGGTCGCCACGGACTACTGCTAATTTTCAACCCTGTGAGGGTAGCCTGTTCTGGTTATGGTTGTTCACTAGACTGGTTTTTGTGCCTAACACTAGATGAATATGATGTGATAGATGATGGTACCAGTCAACTTGCTCGTGATCGCTTGGCCACCTGAACAAGCCACTACTTTCAGAATGAAAAAGGATCTAAATGGAAAGTAACATGTTGGTTTAACTGTACTTATTCTCTTATGTTACCGAGAATGGGTATTGAGACAAGCTCTAGTTATTTCAAGATGGTGTACATGTGTTAACAATTTCAAGACATACGACTGGCTGCTCCTAGGTGATGACCAGGTCACCAATGCCATACAACCAATGAAAAACTACACGATGGAAATCAATTAGACTGTGACGTATAGTTAACCTGATATTCATGTGTCTGTGATGAGTAAATCAGCTACAAATGCAACGGCTGTAAATAACTTTTAGTAAAAAAAGATGTTAAAATTTGCTTAAAACCTGGTTTTTGAGGATATGTAAGAAATAGAATAATACATTCATGTCCGTTAGATACCATTTATCTCACAACTCGTTATTTAAAAACGTATCAAACTTGCTTTCGCTCGTTAGATACATTTTAACCTTCTGAATACTGCAGGCGAGATATCTCGCCCGACGTCACGTCAGTCGACATACTGTACACTGTATACAGTGCATTCCCCAATTCATATTTTTTGCCGTTTTGCACACGACATTCACCAGAAACGGAAATATAATAAAACAAAAAAGATTTTTTTTCAAAATGGTGGCTTTTGTTTTTATTTTTTCAATTGAAAATACCTTTAAATTTTTAGTTCAAAAAGTGGTTTTCGGCAAGTATTTTCGCTTGACAACAATGGCGGCACGTCGCGGTCATTTTCAGGGATCGATAGCTGATTGTGACAGCTAATTTGATAATAAATTTGATCATTTTACCAACAACGAAAATTACCAAATATTGCAATATGAATCATAGTTTGGGTTTAAAAAAAAATTCTGGTCAGAAAACCACTGTTATCGGGAATAATGGACATAAATACTGGACAGCTGGCCACAAATGCCCGTAAGTAAACGCAACTTTTTCGATTTTTTGCCTATTTTTAATCACCATTAGCCGATCTAAAAATAATAAAAATTACAAAAAAGACACGAAAATAATACTTACCGATTCATATATGAACTTTATTTCATGTATTTATAAAACATTTAAGTGAATATATGTGAGTAAAAATTATAAACTTGTACCCACTCAACGTGGTTTTTGTTAAAAATTAATCCAGTAGTCTAAAGGTTAAAAACAACTTGTTGTGAGATAAATGGTATCTAACGGCCACTAATGTATTATTCTCTATAACAACTCACTCTTCGAAGAGGTCCCTTCGTCTTCTTACTCTTCTGTTTGGACACCAGCCTCTGTATGTGAGCGGTCGTCTCATCCGCAACTGCATGGTAAACCGTCTCCCCAAACTTGTTCCTGGAAAACACACAACCAGAAACCTATACAGTAAAGTTTGTTTTGTTTAATGACACCACTAGAGCACATTGACTGTTTAATCATCGGCTATTGGATGTCAAACATTTAATAATTCTGACTTATATAGTCTTAGAGGAAACCCGCTAGTTTTCTATTAGTAGCAAGGGATTTTTTTTATATACACCATAGACAGAATAGCACATACCACAGCCTTTGATATACCAGTTGTGGTGAACTGGCTGGAACGAGAAATAACCCAATAGCCCACCGACGGGGATTGATCCTAAAAACTAATACTGAACAACAAAACAAACACGGATATTTTAACTTTCTTTTTTTCCATGATTCAATTAAAGTGACTGACCCTAGTTTTTAAACACTAAGGCATATTTTTCACTATTAGAGTCATTTATGATCACTGAAATCAAACATTAGTTATATTTTATTGTTTAGATTATCCATTTCCATACATCCGAAGTGTTTCTGGTCATCTTGGTGTTTCTAATACCACAAAATGCATTTTTCAAATTTTTAAAAATGCACATGTGTCTGAGAATAATGATTATGAAGTCGTGTTTTATTCCATTCTTAAGGGTATTTCAACATCAGACTCTTGTTTCACTCTGTTGTATCCAAATTTGTTACAGGTTTGTAAATTAACCAAACTTAGTGTCCATTTTTACAGGCTGAAACTAGAGTCTAGGTGAAAAATATGCCTTAGTGTTTAAAAACTAGGGTGGCGAGACGTAGCCCAGTGGTAAGGCGCTTGCTCGATGCGTGGTCAGTATGGGATCGATGCCCGTCGGTAGGCCCATTGGGCTATTTCTCGTTCCAGCCAGTGCACCACGACTGGTATATCAAAGGCCGTGGTATATACTATCCTATCTGTGGGATGGTGCATATAAAAGATCCCTTGCTAATAATCAAAGAGAGTAGCCCATGAAGTGGCGATAGCGGGTTTCCTCTCTCAATATCTGTGTGGTCCTTAACCATATGTCTGACGCCATATAACTGTAAATAAAATGTGTTGTGTGCGTCATTAAATAAAACATTTCTCTCTCTCTTTCTTCTGTTGTGTATACATATATATTGTAATTTGTTTTATCAGACCACCTTTTTCAAAATAATTAAATTCAAACATTGAAGTATGTTCGAATGAAACAATTTAAAATTTGTTGCCCACCTTCTGATGTGCACAACATCAGGAAGACTCTCTATGAAACTACTCTGCGAGGTGTAGCCAAATTTCTTAAAGGGAAGCAACTCTCCTGTCACGGACCGGTAATCCGCTACAAAAAAAAGAAATCAATTTCACAAGTTGTCATGGAAAGTATTTAATATTTTAACTACCCAGTATCTGGATATCTAAATAATTCTGGGTATATAAAATAATTGTTTTATTGATCATCAGCTTACATTTTCGCCATTTAATACACAGTGAAACCTGTCTGAACCGGATCATGTTGGGGACCTAATATTTATCCGGTTTAGACAGGATCCAGTGTTTAGAGGGTTGCACAGTTATTTCCCTTGACATCGGCATCGAATTTGTAACTGTAAACAAATAAGTCATAGAATTACCAAATGAATTTGACTGTTGGACTAATAATAATGTCGTTATATCCCAATTTTGTTACGTATCTTTCTTGTTTATGAACCAACATTAAAACATAATTAAACATTTCAATGTCATTTAGTTTTTACCACAATTAAGGTTTCCAAATGACAGATAATTCCACACGCCTATGTTTAGCTTATGGTGGCCGAGACATTTTCGTTTTTTGTTAGTAAAATCATGTATGCATATTTCTCACTTGTATCACCAAAATGATATCATTTCTGTTTGTATTTAGTGTATAAAATACAAATTAAGTCAAGTGTGAGTATTTTACTCTAAATTTAGTTGTTTCTTGTATTTTAGTGTGTCAGCATTTCATTATCAAAGCACACTGACCAAAAATCATAGGTGGAAACTGTGTAAGTATCTGAGATTTGTTTGAAGATGAAAAGAATTTGCAATGCACCAGACAGTAGAACTGAAAACAATCGAGCATTAATAACTCTGATGTCTGCTAAGCTGCACCAAGACCGAGGAAATTGGTGACCTGTGACGTAACACTGAATGGTGCACTAGAAAACAATATTTCGGTCAGCATTGTTTTCTAGTAGTCATGTTTTCGTTAAGTTGACTCTTCATTTGTTTACACTACACCGGTTTGTTCAGGTTAATTAATTAAGGATTTTAAATTTCTGAACCAAAAATCAGTCTGGTTTCCAAAATGGACAGGTTAAATACATGGTTTAAATAAGAGAATTTTCAGGATCATGAATTTGGCTGGTTTTGACAGGATTTTGGTATGTTCAGGGTCTGGTTTAGACAGGAGTTTGGTATATTCAGGGTTCGGTTTAGACAGAAGTTTGATATTTTCAGGGTCCGGTTTAGACAGGATTTTTGTATGTTCAGGGTCTGGTTTTGACAGGATTTTTGTATATTCAGGGTCCGGTTTTGACAGAATTTTGGTATGTTCAAGGTCCAGTTTCGACAGGAGTTTGGTATGTTCACGGTCCGGTTTAGACAGGAGTTTGGTATATTCAGGGTCCATTTTAGACAGGAGTTTGGTATATTCAGGGTCCGTTTTAGACAGGATTTTGGTATATTCAAGGTCCGGTTTAGACAGGAGTTTGGTATATTCAGGGTCCGATTTAGACAGGTTTCACTATACTATTTAGTTATTTAAATTACACTGTGCAACTCACACCTGCCTTCTGCTTCATATAATGTACATGTTCCAGGTATAGTATTTATACACAGATATACATTTCTATTAAATATTAAATAAAGAGACTGACCAATCAATAACTCATCCTAAAAAAAAAATTGCTACACAAAGGCCAGTTTGACAAACCACAAAAAGCGTTTATAAAGCTTCTTTTGTTCAACAACACCACTAGAGCACTTTAATTTATTAATCATCAGCTACTGATATCAAACAGTTGATATTTCTGACACATAAACTTCTGACAGGAAAGCAGCTAAATGTTT
This sequence comes from Gigantopelta aegis, assembly GCF_016097555.1. NCBI lineage: Eukaryota > Metazoa > Mollusca > Gastropoda > Neomphalida > Peltospiridae > Gigantopelta > Gigantopelta aegis. The sequence goes on along the minus strand of NC_054705.1, from coordinate 42,425,413 downwards.
TCATCAGCAGCAAGGGATCTTTCATATGCACTTTCAAACTGACAGAACAGCACATACCACGGCCTTTGACATACCAGTCATGGGGTACTGGTTTGAACATTAAAAAAAAAAAGCAATCAGAGAATGGGTCCACTGAGGTGGTTCGATCCTATGAACCAAGCAATGTAGGCGAGCGCTCTACCAACTTATCAACCTTTTACTCCAAGTTATAAATCAGACCTCGAAGGGGCGAGACGTAGCCCAGTGGTAGAGTGCTCGCTTGATGCACGGTCGGTTTGGGATCGATCTCCCTCAGTGGGCCTATGGGGCAATTTCTCACTCCAGCCAGCGCACCACGACTGGTATATCAAAGGCTGCGGTATGTGCTATCCTGTATGTGAAATGGTGCATATAAAAAATCCCTTGCTACTAATGGAAAAATGTAGCGGGTTTCCTCTGATGACTACGAGTCAGAATTACCAAATGTTTGACATCCAATAGCCGATGATTAATTATTCAATGTGCTCCAGTGGTGTCGCTAAACAAAAATAAAATAGACCTCGAAATTTTACAACAGCAATCAGTTGTGCCACATTTCAATCATCAGTCTGTAGTTACTTCGTTATCTGTACTACACTGCCATCACAAAATGATCTCAATTCAGAGGGCTGATAAATAAATGAAAAAATAAAGATCTCTCATATTACAACGTTAGTTGAAGAGGGTTGGTGGGTGTTAGTTGGGAGGAGGGTTGTTCTCCATATATTTTACTTTAATTAAAAAAATTAAGTATTAAGATTATGGATATACAAGTATATGTACCTAGTTTTTCAGGGTCACTCGGTTTGTACATTTACCCTGAATATCCTTTGGCACATACTTTTTGTATGCTACTAGACTATGTGTTACTCACCAAGAAAGCGTTCTTCTATAACTCCCTCCTTGCTGCTGAGAAGCACCGACCTCAACATGGCCTTGACCTGCTGCAGTTCATCTTCCATTTTTCTTCTTTATCTCTAGACCTGTACCATGAAAAAAGTTTGTTCCTTTTAACTAACGACATAACTAGAACACATAGATTTATTAAACATCAGCTGATGAATGTCAAAATTTGGTAATTGTTTTACATGTAATCTTTCAGAGAAAACCAGCTACATTTTTTTCATTAGAAGCAATTGATCTTTTATATGCACCAACACAGACAGGATAGCTAAGCACATACTACAGCCGCTGATATACTGGCTGGAACGAAAAATGGTCCAATGGGCCAACAACAGGGATCGATCCTAGCGCGACCACGCATCAGGCGAGCACTTTATCACTGGGCTTTGTCCTGTTCTATTTCTCGCTCCAACCAGTGCTCCACAAATGGTTTAACAAAGGCCGTGGTATGTGCTATCCTGTCTGTGGGATGGTGCATATAAAAGATCACTTGCTGCTAATTGAAAAGAGAGGTCCATGAAGTGGCGACAGCGGATTTCCTCTCTTAATATATGTGTGGTCCTTAACCATCTGTCTAATGCCATATAACCGTAAATAAAATGTGTTGAGTGCCAGGGCTTCTAGATTATGGTAGCCCCACTCCCATGGCTAGTGATATTCAATGTTGGGCTAGTAAATAACTACTATTGCCATGCCCAACGGCTAGTGAATTATTTTGTTGTAAAATGTTGCAGTTAAGTCTATTTTGTAAATATGAATATCCTGCCCCCACCCAATGTTAGTGGGTTTTTTAGCTCTATGTCCCTCTTTAGGTATTATATCCGATTATTACTATTATTTAGTCAAATTGTATAAAGTAAAGTAGGGCTAGTGAGTTGTTAATCGTTACTAGTACATTTTTAAAATCACTGATCCCATGGCTAGTGTATTTTATAAAAATTCTAGAAGCCCTGAGTACGTCGTTAAATAAAACATTTTCTTCCTTCTTAAGGTCTTGTCAGTGGCAGAGCAATCTCCTGATGCACAATCAATCCAGGACCAATCCCTGTTGGTGTGCCCACTGGTCTACTTCTAGTTTCAGCCAATATGTTTTTTCATTTTTTTCATATTTTTTTTCATTATTGACATGTACACTAGTTTATACAATTTCTGACTTATTATTCATCAATCATTTCACAAAAAATTAAAATTAACAGCAGGTGACCGTATTTAATATTTTTTTCCAATTCAACATTATTGGATTTAAATAACTACAAATTAAGTATGCACACGCTGTTGTATAATAACTAAATATTACGGGCCGAATTTACAGTCTGTTTATGTCTTACACGGGTGTAACTACATACATTGTAATGCTTAAACACCTGTTTATATGTTACACACATGTAACTACGTACATTTATAATGCTTAAACACCTGTTTATTTGTTACACACATGTAACTACGTACATTCACAATGCTTAAACACCTGTTTATCTGTTACACACATGTAACTACGTACATTTACAATGCTTAAACACCTGTTTATCTGTTACACACATGTAACTAAGTACATTTACAATGCTTAAACACCTGTTTATTTGTTACACACATGTAACTACACACATTTACAATGCTTAAACACCTATTTATTTGTTACACACATGTAACTACACACATTTACAATGCTTAAACACCTGCATTTAAGAAAAACAGGCTTCATAAATTTTTTAAGTTTAAGTCTATAAGTTTAAGTGGTGATTTGAAATAATCACAATAATTTAGTTTTTATCTGATCAATGTATTATTCCTTGACACCCATTTGCCATTAGTAACAATTCTGTAATCAAATGTAAATTTTATTATATAGTGATGCTCAGACTATTGGTGGTGGAAAGAAAGAAAGAAAGAAAGGAAGAAAGAAAGAAATGTTTTATTTAACGACGCACTCAACACATTTTATTTAAGGTTATAAGGAGTCAGACATATGGTTAAGGACCACACAGATGAGAGAAGAAACCCGCTGTCGCTGCTTCATGGTCTACTGGAAGTAAGTCTGGTCTATTTAGGTATTAAAAACTGACAACAAGAATATATACTATAAGACTCCATCATATGTGGGATAGAAAAAAGTACACCGAGGTGGTGGAAATTTCAATTTGGGACGAGGCTTGTCCCATGGTCGAAATTTTCACCACCGAGGGTGTACTTTTTCTATCCCACATGACCACATATGATGGAGTCTTTTTCTCTCATTCATTCGGTAAATAAACCATTATTTTACACAAATAGACAAAGATGGCTGAACAAGTAACTTTTTTATTTGACCATTTTATTATAAATAAACTACACTATCGTATTTATCATGTTTGTTTCATGTGTTAAATAAAATTTAACAGTAAAAATTAACAAGATAGCTTTTATAATGAAGGTTTTAGTAACAGAATATTGATTTAAAATTGAGTCTAATGATCTCACATTAATATGACGTCATATATTACCAACAGCGTCATGTTAAAGGAGTGTGTGTGATATGCCATGTAGGATAGAAAGTTCTTACATAGCTTTCTTTTATGGGATATCTCTGTCCTATATAGCTGAGGGTGAGAGAAATTAGTATGTACACTGCATCAAAGCAAAATGTATCTGTATTTTTGTCAGAGTTTTCCCATGTCTTTCTTTGTCAACAATTAAATCACGTTTTTACTCCTCCAACTTCCCAACACCTATAATGCTAAGACCACCCCAACTCCTCCAAAATTACATGTTTACTAACATCCCCTCCATTCTCTGTCACTTGTGTTTAATTCAAGTAATGAGTCATTGATTCTTTTGAAAATGTTATATAACCCCCTCCAAGGTGGGTACAATGTAAAAAATAGTGGTATGGCTCGAGGTTGCCAGACTCTCCTTTCAAACTCACCTGTTAAGGCAATTTTCACATATACAACAAATATAACCAACAAACAAACAAAAAATGATATGGCCATGCCGTACCTCTTTGAAAAGTGGTATGGTCATGGCCATACCAGCTGCACCACCCCTGCCCTCTATCCCCTATAATGTTTTTGTAATATATCCAGTGATACTTCCTCCTCACCAGAGCATTACACAATTATTAAACAGCTCCAAATGTAGGGTATAACTTAATACTACTAGAACCAGATTGTGTGGTTACTGATGCAGGAAGTAACAAAACTTCAGCTTTAAATTTGATTAATTATGCTCTTTAACACACAAACAAAACTGACAAAAACAAATAAGGGAACATTTGGTATTGAAGACTGAATTTCCGTCCCTATTAGCATGTCTTTATAAAATACAAAAATGTAATATTATGGGATTGAATGTCAGTAATGTGTGATTGAATGTCAGTAATGTGAAATTAATGTCATCACGGTTACTGATCTCCTCACCAGAGAATTACACAATTGTTAAACTTGATACTACTAGAACCAGATTGTATGTTTACTGAAGCAGGAAGTAACAAAACGACAGCTTTAAATTGCTTTAATTTTACCATTTACCACAAACAAAAACAAATAAGGGAACATTTGGTACCTTGTAGACCAAATTTCTGTCACTATTAGCATCATACTTTCTTTATAAAATACAAAAATGTAATATCGGATTGAATGTCAATAATGTGAGATTAATGTCAGCATGGTTATCGATTAGTTTTTTCTCCTTTTTTTTTAAATCAGTGTATCTCAGACGCAGTTGTAATGACTATTAAATTTAAAATAATTATAATTTTTGCAATATCTATTATCACATCATTAACATAAAATTCATGCAATAACATTGATTAATAAAATGGATTAGGACTGTTTACAGGACTCATTACTGTTTACAAATTTATACTGGGGAGGGACAAAATACCCATCACGGTCACCCCAAAATTAATAAATTACTCAAACCAAGTATGCATAGAGAAAAGTTTATAACAGAATCAACAGGCATAAAATAATAGTAATGGTGCCACCTAGCCTACTCCCCTATGTGAGATTTAGAACCCTGTTAGTTAGTGACGTCGTCGAGGCTTATGACATATCATCATATGACGGGTTGCATTTTATAAAATATATTAATATTATTACATAAATATAATTGCTGAAATGACATCAAGGTTGCCCGTGTGAATTCAACAGGATCCAAAACCTTCTCAGCGCATCACAGCACGGAATCATAAGACATGATGCTGATCCAAAATTGAAAATAGAAAAAAAATTCATTTTTTTCCGCACGTAATTTTACCTTTTAACAATAAGTTATTTATGCCATCACTTTTCGTTACCTTCAGTAATAATTGGAAATAGTAGTATGCCACTTGTGGCTCAACTTCCAGTTGATAAACATTGATGATAAACACCAACGATCGTCTAAATCAGTAACTAGTTTTGTTTTCACGGGTTCTTTCGGTTTCGAAATTCTCGAAAACTTATGAAAGAACGAAAATAAAAATAAGAGTTCTTATTTGTCAAGGGAGATAACCAGAAGCCCATGTGCCTTGTTTTCTATAAATAGTTTTTGAAACGTTGCTTTTATAAAAAAAATTCATTAAAAAGGAAAAAAAGAAAGAAAAAACCTCTAAATAATGATGCAAATATACATAGCAAATTATGCTAATGATAAGAGACTTTGTTATAAAATAAATAAAATCAATCAATCTATACTCTTCAAAAAAAGAAACGCAAAAGGGTACAAATGGGTTATAACTCCGATTTTATGTTTCCTACCGGTTCATGCTTTGTGAATATAAGGTCATTGCATGTCCCAAACACATTCCCACGGTTACATTCGATAAAACGCAGCTACTGTACAATAAAGTTCCAAAATGTGAATATTCGCAAAAACGCAGCCACGTGCAAACCATGTCACCACTGCACGTGCGTTGTCTGCACGTGCAACATGAACACCGACAGTATAAAAGTGCAGGGTGTTCGCTTGCCTGGCCTCTGTATCTGGCCGACAGTTGACAATCCAGGACATGCCACGTCTCAGTGAACCGCAGAGAAACAATGCCATCGGCCGACTAGACGCAGGCGAATCCAGAACGGCCGTTGCCAGGGCATTCCATGTGTCCCCAAGCACCATCTCCAGACTGTGGGACCGTTACCAGCAACATGGATCAACACGTGACCTCCCTAGATCCGGTCGACCACGGGTCACTACCCCCGGGCATGACCGCTACATCCGGGTACGCCACCTTCGGGAACGATTGACTACTGCCACCTCCACAGCCGCAGCAATACCAGGTTTGCGCAGGATATCCGACCAGACCGTACGGAACCGCCTACGTGAGGTAGGAATTCGTGCCAGACGTCCAGTTCGAGGTGTCATCTTAACACCACAACACCGTCGACTCCGACTGCAGTGGTACCAGATTCATCGACAATGGCCTCAACTGCGATGGAGACAGGTGTGGTTCAGTGACGAGTCCCGATTTCTGCTCCGACGTCATGATGGAAGATGTCGCGTGTATAGGCGTCGTGGTGAACGTTATGCGGCAAACTGCGTGCAGGAAGTGGACAGATTCGGCGGGGGTAGTGTCATGGTGTGGGCAGCCATCTCACACACTGGCAGAACTGACCTGGTCCACGTGCAGGGCAACCTGAATGCACAGGGCTACATTGACCAGATCCTCCGGCCACACATCGTTCCAGTTATGGCCAACGCCAACGCAGTGTTCCAACATGACAACGCCAGGCCTCACACAGCACGTCTCACAACGGCTTTCCTACAGAACAACAACATTAATGTCCTTCCTTGGCCATCGACATCACCGGATTTGAACCCAATTGAGCATCTATGGGACGAGTTGGACCGACGCCTCCGACAGCGACAACCACAGCCCCAGACCCTGCCCGAGCTGGCAGCAGCCTTGCAGGCCGAGTGGGCCACCATCCCCCGGGACGTCATCCGTACTCTGGTTGCTTCAATGGGCAGGCGGTGCCAGGCAGTTGTCAACACACGCGGAGGCCACACCCGGTATTGACTCCAGATGACCTTGACCTTGGTGGTGTGTCCTATCACTTACTCACAATGGACTAGAGTGAATTGTGAACAATCCTGCAACATTTGGTAATTATCGGACTCACCATTCAATAATTAAATCAATTCTCCAAATGTTACGACAATGTGGTTTTGCGTTTCTTCTTTTGAAGAGTATATATCTATCTATCTATCTATATCTATCTTTATTTCTTCTTGTATGAATAATACAAACAACATGGCACATTTTAAAACATAAGTAAGAATAGTTAAATAAAAACATATAGGCCTATATACAATACAATACAATAACTTTATTTCCATGTTCATATATGTATAATAAAAATATAGTCTGGTTGACCAGCAAAAATAAAGTACATAAAATATTAAACGCTAACATCAAAAAACTAAACTACAACTCTTGTTTAATAAAGTACATGTAGTGTAACAGGTTCTATTGTCTTTTGTCTGTTCTTCGATATTTGGTTAATTAAAATAAATAAATATTATTAAGTGGCAGGGGGTCTAGTTAGAATGCTAGTTCGTGCTGTGTCCAAATCTGAGCAGAGTTGTGCGACTGTAATGAGTTGTGTTTTAGGGCAGTTGATGATGTAATAACATTTTTCGTATTTATTTAGTGTTTGGAATATTGGGAATTCTTGTGCGAGTGTAATACAATATTTTCTTCTGTTCGTTTCTAGCTGTTTGCAGTCCACGAGAAAATGTGCCTCATCTTCCACTGCCTCTTTGCAAAGCTTGCAGAGTCGGTCTTTTCTGAGAATATTGTGATACCTGCCTCTTTCGATTTCGAGGCGGTGTGCACATAGTCTTAAGTTTAGTTACATGTCTTCTTAGGTTACACCCCTGCGCGTGCTGTAACCTCACCGTGGTGCAGGGGTGTAACATTCTCTTTGAGAATGGCCAATACAGCACAAATTGAAGTTTAGAGTAAAATTCGGTGTCCGTAAAATTCTGTGATATTTGTATTTGTATTTTTGCACAGTTCTTTACACTGTTTTTGTTTAAACCTTGAATTTTTATATTGATGTTGATCATCACTTTATTTATTTGCATTACCATAGTTTGACACCCAATAGCCGATGTATTTTTCGTGCTGGGGTGTCGTTAAACATTCATTCATTCATTCTTAGGTTACAATTATTTAATGTTTCGAGGTATAGGGCAAGTTGATATGGTCGTATTATGTGTTTATAATATAACAGTTTTTCGGAGTCTTTTAATTTTTGTTTAAAGTATTGCCTGTAGTTGTGTTGTAGTTTTTCAGTTACTAGTTTGTTGAGAGTTTTCTTGTTTTTTGGTGTAGTGTCAATAGCTGTTATGTCGATGCAGTTTTTCTTAAGTATGTTTGCTGTGTAGTTGTGAAAGCTGTTTTTGTTATTGTTATCGAGTAGCTTTCTGTATTGAGCTGCATCAAGTTAAAGTGCGTGTTCTTGAGGTAGATTTTGTAGATGTGCCCAGTAGCTTATAATTTTCTGATTTATTTCATTTATTAGTGGGTATCTGCCTAGTTCACTTTTACATGTAATATTGGTTGTGTTTCTTCCTACCTGTAAGTTGAATTTGCAAAATTTTATATGTACTTTTTCGAATGGTTCCGATTCTAAAATGTCTAGTAGTTTATTAGGGTCATGTATTTTCATCTTATTATTTAGTTCAATGCCCCAGATTTCACAGTTATAGAGAAGGATCGGCTTGTTATATATCTGGGGAGGTGGAGGTGATCCAGAAAAGGATTTTTGGAGTCTGAATAGGGTTTTAAGTCCTTTAGTTGCAAGATCTGTTTTGATTGTACTTAAGTTTCCATTGGTGTTAATGGTGCAGCCCAAATAGATATATGTGTGTGTCTGTACATGTTTTGGTTTTCTTTTCTGTATAACCATGGAGTTTGTCTTTTTTAAGTTGACTGATAAGTGCCATTGTTGGCTATATGTGTGGAGTGCGTCTAACGCTTTTTGTAGACCTTGTTGAGTTTCTGATAAAGTACTAGGTCATCTGCCCATAATAAATGCGACACTCTTTCATTTAGTAGGTGTGGCGAGTGGCAGTCGCTGGAGAATGTCATATCGGCTAAATATATACTCTTCAAAAGAAGAAACGCAAAACCACATTGTCGTAACATTTGGAGAATTGATTTAATTATTGAATGGTGAGTCCGATAATTACCAAATGTTGCAGGATTGTTCACAATTCACTCTAGTCCATTGTGAGTAAGTGATAGGACACACCACCAAGGTCAAGGTCATCTGGAGTCAATACCGGGTGTGGCCTCCGCGTGTGTTGACAACTGCCTGGCACCGCCTGCCCATTGAAGCAACCAGAGTACGGATGACGTCCCGGGGGATGGTGGCCCACTCGGCCTGCAAGGCTGCTGCCAGCTCGGGCAGGGTCTGGGGCTGTGGTTGTCGCTGTCGGAGGCGTCGGTCCAACTCGTCCCATAGATGCTCAATTGGGTTCAAATCCGGTGATATCGATGGCCAAGGAAGGACATTAATGTTGTTGTTCTGTAGGAAAGCCGTTGTGAGACGTGCTGTGTGAGGCCTGGCGTTGTCATGTTGGAACACTGCGTTGGCGTTGGCCATAACTGGAACGATGTTTGGCCGGAGGATCTGGTCAATGTAGCCCTGTGCATTCAGGTTGCCCTGCACGTGGACCAGGTCAGTTCTGCCAGTGTGTGAGATGGCTGCCCACACCATGACACTACCCCCGCCGAATCTGTCCACTTCCTGCACGCAGTTTGCCGCATAACGTTCACCACGACGCCTATACACGCGACATCTTCCATCATGACGTCGGAGTAGAAATCGGGACTCGTCACTGAACCACACCTGTCTCCATCGCAGTTGAGGCCATTGTCGATGAATCTGGCACCACTGCAGTCGGAGTCGACGGTGTTGTGGTGTTAAGATGACACCTCGAACTGGACGTCTGGCACGAATTCCTATCTCACGTAGGCGGTTCCGTACGGTCTGGTCGGATATCCTGCGCAAACCTGGTATTGCTGCGGCTGTGGAGGTGGCAGTAGTCAATCGTTCCCGAAGGTTGCGTACCCGGATGTAGCGGTCCTGCCCGGGGGTAGTGACCCGTGGTCGACCGGATCTAGGGAGGTCACGTGTTGATCCATGTTGCTGGTAACGGTCCCACAGTCTGGAGATGGTGCTTGGGGACACATGGAATGCCCTGGCAACGGCCGTTCTGGATTCGCCTGCGTCTAGTCGGCCGATGGCATTGTTTCTCTGCGGTTCACTGAGACGTGGCATGTCCTGGATTGTCAACTGTCGGCCAGATACAGAGGCCAGGCAAGCGAACACCCTGCACTTTTATACTGTCGGTGTTCATGTTGCACGTGCAGACAACGCACGTGCAGTGGTGACATGGTTTGCACGTGGCTGCGTTTTTGCGAATATTCACATTTTGGAACTTTATTGTACAGTAGCTGCGTTTTATCGAATGTAACCGTGGGAATGTGTTTGGGACAAGCAATGACCTTATATTCACAAAGCATGAACCGGTAGGAAACATAAAATCGGAGTTATAACCCATTTGTACCCTTTTGCGTTTCTTTTTTTGAAGAGTATATGTTAAACATAGTGGGACTTAAATTATCTCCCTGTTTCACTCCTACTGTAGATGGGAACATGTCAGTTATTTGATTGTTAATTTTGACGGCTAGTTTGGTTTTGCTGTACATAGCTTTTAAGATCTGAAAGAATTTCCCGCCAATACCCAGTCTAAGTAATTTAAGGAGTAAGCCGGTTCTCCAAACAGTGTCGAATGCTTTGTGGAAATCAATGAAACCGAGATAAAGCTTGCTTTTTTTCTGTTCAATGTATTTGTTAATCAGCGTTTTTATGATAAAAAATGTTATTTGTAGTTCTTCTATTCTCTCTAAAGCCAGCTTGGTTGTCTACTATTAGGTTTTCTGATTCAATGTGACGTGTTAATCGTTTATTTAATATGGAGAATATTTTCCCTAGACAGCTTGTAATGGTAATTCCCCTATAGTTGTTTGGGTCTTGTTTAGATCCCTTTTTGTGTATTGGTGTGATATAACCAACTGTCCAAGAGGACGGTAGTATCCCATACTGGAATACTGTGTTGAATAATTTTGCTATGGGTGACATGATGATTTCATTTCCATATTTTAACATTTCGTTTGTAACTTGGTCTAAGCCACATGCCTTGTTGTTTTTCAGTGATTGTAGGGCTGTTTTAATCTCTTTGATCGTGATACTTTGGTCTAGTACATTGTTATTAGTTTGGGTGGATTCCGTTATCAAAAGTTCATCGAGCAATCTAGCATCAGATTCTATATTCACGGTTGTGTGTTGGGTAGGTTCAGCATTTATATCTCTAAAATGTTCGTGTATTTTCTTTGCCATATTTTCTGGCAGGTTGATACTTTTGCTGGTTCTTTCTGTTAGGTTATTTATTATTTTCCAATAGGCCTGTGGGTTACTGTTGTGTAGGTTTTGGAGTTTGTCATACAACATGTGTGTTTTTTTTTTCCGATTGTTTGTGTGCTTTCTTTGCTTTCTTTAGTTGTTTTTTTATATTGGATGTATTTTCCCCTAATTCTAGTGTTATTAGGTTCCTTAGATAGTGATTTAACAATTTCGGTAAATTTACTCTTGAGTTTTTGGATGTCTATTGGCATTTTTTTAATTTTTAGCTTTTTTGTTTTGTTATTGCAGATGCGAGTTTTGGGACATGATCTAGATGCTGCTCCAATGAGTATGTTGTTGAACTTGTTTACTGCTGTTTCTATATTTGTGTAGGAGTTATTGATGGGGTCATTCATAAAAGTTTGTATTTTGTATTGTGCTTCATCATCTAGGAGACTGTTTATATATGCCATCTTGTTTTTTTCAGACAGTTGATATTTTGTATGTATTGGATGAAGTGGAATAGTGTCACTACTGGTATGGGTTATGTTACATTTCAGTATGACAGATAAGGAGCAGTGGATAGATTCTTCTGTTAAGTAAGATATGTAAAGACCGACTACATGTTTCATAGTTCTGTCATCGGTTAGAACATACTCAACTGCGCTGTTTCCCTGGTAGTTGAAGCATGTGAGTTTTCCTAGATAATCCCCAGGTGTTCGTCCGTTGAGTATTCTGACAACACTTGTTTTACATAGTTCAATTAACTTTTTGCCGTGATTATTGTAAGTTATGTCCTGCGAGTGTCGTTGTCGGTATATGCTATCGGAAATGTAATCAGATGGAAAAGGTATGTGATTTGTGGGATCATGTTCTATGTAGTCTACTATAGGTAGGCGTGTATCCCCAGTTCTAGCGTTAAAATCACCCATTATCAAGACCGAGCCCTTTTGGCTGAATGTTGACAGTTCATTTTCGAGTGTTTGGAATTGGTCCTGAAAATATGGGGAGTTTGCTGGTGGTATATATAGCCAACATATATACAGATCACGTGACCACCCAAAGTATGTTTTTGAAAGTCTGAGCCAAAGGCTGTATGCGCTGCTTGTTTGGACTGTGTACCTGTTTATGGTATTTTGTTTTGTAGTAGATGTCTATGCCACCCGATCCCCTGCCACTTTGAGTTCTCGAGTCCTTTATGGCAAGCGTGATAAGGCGCGTGTCCAGACAATTGGGCAGCCCTGGGGGTCAAACTGGTGAGTGACATTTTTTCAGGGAGGTCGGGTCATATTTCCCGTGGAAATACATTTAAAAAAAAAAATTCTTGAGCAGGGAGGTTGACACAACACACCACCACCATTTGGTTGTTATAACTGACAAAACTAGCTGAATATCCCGTTTCTGAGATATAACCTCATTAAACCAACCACCTGTTTATGTCGTCACTGTCATGACTATATGGTTATTAGACCTACTTCCCTATGATGGAAATAAAACGGAACAAGCTTCGATGTTGTAACAGTTAAGCCGCCAGACTTAAAGCTTATAATGTTTGGGTTCGTATCTCGTAACCGGCTCCGATTTCAGACTAAAGCAAATTATTTTCCGGGACAAATGTCTCGACACTGGCGTAGGAAGCGGGAGGGGGTGGGGGTGAGGGGCATGTGCCCCCACCCCACGTTTCAGATATTTTGTTTTATATTTGCTTTATAATAGTGTAAAAGTGTGTAAATATAAGTGTGCCCCCCCCCCCCCCCCACACACACACTTTTTGGCACCTTCCTACCCCACTGCTCGACCTCACCAGTCTAAGACTATTCACCTGCGTTTTCAGTAGGTTATTTCCAGTGTGTCATTTGAATTCAAGGTTATTAGCATATTTTCCCCCTTTGCTGGTATTAATAAATACTTGCAATATATACACTGTATTATATTATATGTTTGTACTGTGGAGAAATATATTCTTATCTTACGCGAGCACCTTATATCATCACCGTTTAGACAGTTATTCTTTCAGGAACACCTGGTATCAATGTTTGGACTGTGTTTTATGAATACATCAAAACATGGTCTTCCTATAGGTTATAGGTACAGGGTGTGCTCTCCTAACACAAAACTCCTGTTAATATCAGTTTGGACTGTGGTTCACGAGTTCATCTTAACCATTCTGTAGGTTATAGGGACAGGACCACTCTCCTTCCACGAAACACCTGTTATCACCATTGTTTGAACAGTGAATCATGAATGCATGCAAACATAACTGTTTAATATTCAGCGCAGGTTTAGACTGGCCTAACGAGTCCTGTATGTGGCAGTCCTCTTACAAAGTAGCAAAGATTTAAATCCCGAGAAATTGCATTTCTATGAACAAAGTAGGATTTATGGTCCTGAGAAGTGGCAGCCCTATGAACAAAGTAGGATTTATAGTCCTGTGAAGTGGTAGTCCTAGGGACAACATAAGATTTATGGTCCTGAGAAGTGGCAGTCCTATGAACATAGGATTTATGGTCCTGAGAAGTGAGTCCTATGGACAAAGTAGGATTTGTGGGCCTGAGAAGTGGCAGTCCTATGGACAAAGTAGGATTTATAGTCCTGTGAAGTGGTATTCCTAGGGACAACATAGGATTTGTGTTCCTGAGAAGTGGCTGTCCTATGAACATAGGATTTATGGTCCTGAGAAGTGGCAGTCCTATGGACAAAGTAGGATTTATCATCCCGAGGGTTGGCAGTCCTATGGACAAAGTAGGATTTGTGATCCCAAGAAGTGGCAGTCCTATGGACAAAGTAGGATTTATGGTCCTGTCAAGTGGCAGTCCTGTGGACAAAGTAGATTTATGGTCCTGTCAAGTGGCAGTCCTGTGGACAAAGTAGGATTTATGGTCCTGTCAAGTGGCAGTCCTGTGGACAAAGTAGGATTTATGATCCTGTCAAGTGGCTGTCCTGTGGACAAAGTAGGATTTATGGTCCTGTCAAGTGGCAGTCCTGTGGACAAAGTAGGATTTATGGTCCTGTCAAGTGGCAGTCCTGTGGACAAAGTAGGATTTATGGTCCTGTCAAGTGGCAGTCCTATGGACAAAGTAGGATTTATGGTCCTGTCAAGTGGCAGTCCTATGGACAAAGTAGGATTTATGGTCCTGAGATGTGGCAGTCCTATGGACAAAGTAGGATTTATGGTCCTGAGATGTGGCAGTCCTATGAACAAAGTAGATTTATGGTCCTGTCAAGTGGCAGTCCTGTGGACAAAGTAGGATTTATGGTCCTGAGATGTGGCAGTCCTATGAACAAAGTAGATTTATGGTCCTGTCAAGTAGCAGTCCTGTGGACAAAGTAGATTTATGGTCCTGAGAAGTGGAAGTCCTCTGGACAAAGTAGATTTATGGATCTGTCAAGTGGCAGTCCTGTGGACAAAGTAGATTTATGGTCCTGTCAAGTGGTAGTCCTGTGGACAAAGTAGATTTATGGTCCTGAGAAGTGGCAGTCCTGTGGACAAAGTAGATTTATGGTCCTGAGAAGTGGCAGTCTTATGGGCAAAGTAGGATTTATGGTCCTGTTAAGTGGCAGTCCTGTATACAAAGTAGATTGTCCTGTGAAGTGGCAGTCCTGTAGACAAAGTAGATTTATAGTCCTGTGAAGTGGCAGTCCTGTGGACAAAGTAGATTTAGTCCTGTGAAGTGGCAATCCTGTGGACAAAGTAGATTGATAGTCCTGTGAAGTGGCAGTCCTGTGGACAAAGTAGATTTATAGTCCTGTGAAGTGGCAGTCCTGTATACAAAGTAGATTGTCCTATCAAGTGGCAGTCCTGTATACAAATTAGATTGTCCTGTCAAGTGGCAGTCCTGTGGACAAAGTAGGATTTATGGTCCTGTCAAGTGGTATTCCTAGGGACAACATAGGATTTGTGTTCCTGAGAAGTGGCTGTCCTATGAACATAGGATTTATCATCCCGAGGGTTGGCAGTCCTATGGACAAAGTAGGATTTGTGATCCTGAGAAGTTGCAGTCTATGGACAAAGTAGGATTTATGGTCCTGTCAAGTGGCAGTCCTGTGGACAAAGTAGGATTTATGGTCCTGTCAAGTGGCTGTCCTGTGGACAAAGTAGGATTTATGGTCCTGTCAAGTGGCTGTCCTGTGGACAAAGTAGGATTTATGGTCCTGTCAAGTGGCAGTCCTGTGGACAAAGTAGGATTTATGGTCCTGTCAAGTGGCAGTCCTGTGGACAAAGTAGATTTATGGTCCTGTCAAGTGGCAGTCCTGTGGACAAAGTAGGATTTATGGTCCTGTCAAGTGGCAGTCCTGTGGACAAAGTAGGATTTATGGTCCTGTCAAGTGGCAGTCCTATGGACATAGGATTTATGGTCCTGAGATGTGGCAGTCCTATGAACAAAGTAGATTTATGGTCCTGTCAAGTGTCAGTCCTGTGGACAAAGTAGATTTATTTATCTGTCAAGTGGCAGTCCTGTGGACAAAGTAGGATTTATGGTCCTGAGATGTGGCAGTCCTATGAACAAAGTAGATTTATGGTCCTGTCAAGTGGCAGTCCTGTGGACAAAGTAGGATTTATGGTCCTGAGATGTGGCAGTCCTATGAACAAAGTAGATTTATGGTCCTGTCAAGTGGCAGTCCTGTGGACAAAGTAGATTTATGGTCCTGAGAAGTGGAAGTCCTGTGGACAAAGTAGATTTATGGATGTCAAGTGGCAGTCCTGTGGACAAAGTAGATTTATGGTCCTGTCAAGTGGTAGTCCTGTGGACAAAGTAGATTCATGGTCCTGACAAGTGGCAGTCCTGTGGACAAAGTAGATTTATGGTCCTGAGAAGTGGCAGTCTTATGGGCAAAGTAGGATTTATGATCCTGTTAAGTGGCAGTCCTGTATACAAAGTAGATTGTCCTGTGAAGTGGCAGTCCTGTAGACAAAGTAGATTTATAGTCCTGTGAAGTGGCAGTCCTGTGGACAAAGTAGATTTAGTCCTGTGAAGTGGCAGTCCTGTGGACAAAGTAGATTTATAGTCCTGTTAAGTGGCAGTCCTGTATACAAAGTAGATTGTCCTATCAAGTGGCAGTCCTGTATACAAAGTAGACTGTCCTGTCAAGTGGCAGTCCTGTGGACAAAGTAGGATTTATGGTCCTGTCAAGTGGCAGTCCTGTGGACAAAGTAGGATTTATGGTCCTGTGAAGTGGCAGTCCTGTGGACAAAGTAGGATTTATGGTCCTGTGAAGTGGCAGTCCTGTGGATAAAGTAGGATTTGTGATCCTGAGAAGTGGCAGTCCTATGGACAAAGTAGGATTTATGGTCCTGTGAAGTGGCAGTCCTGTGGATAAAGTAGGATTTGTGATTCTGAGAAGTGGCAGTCCTATGGACAAAGTAGGATTTATGGTCCTGTCAAGTGGTAGTCCTGTGGACAAAGTAGGATTTATGGTCCTGTTAAGTGGCAGTCCTGTGGACAAAGTAGATTTATGGTCCGGTCAAGTGGCAGTCCTGTGGACAAAGTAGGATTTATGGTCCTGTCAAGTGGCAGTCCTGTAGACAAGTATGATTCATGGTCCTGAGAAGTGGCAGATTTATGGGGGGGGGGGGGGGAGAGATACTTTTGTTGTTGGTTTTGTTTTGTATATTTTATTTTACTTTCTTTTTTTTAAATCTTTGTTGTTGGTGGTGAGGTTTTGAGTTTTCTTAGTTTTTTTGGTTTTGCTCATCTAAAGAATAACTTAGGCAATAGCTACCGATCCCTGGGTGGGGGGGCAGAATCTCATTGTCGAGAGGAGAACCCATTAAAACCATCTTTCGTTGTCCTGTTCTTTATGTAGCTGCTTATAAACTTAACACATTTACCATTTGATTTGTGAGATAGGATGGATCATCCTGTGTTGTGGCAGTTCTCCTAATGGCTAAATACTTAGGATACCATCAGCAAATATTCTCAAAACAACCGTTTGACTCATCCTTGTGCAGAGATACAACTTTTACGAGAAGTTTCATTGTATGGTCAATTGTGCTACACTGTTGTTGGTTTTGGGGTTTTTTTTATCATGGGGGGGGGGGGGGGGGGCAGGTGGTTTATAAAGACACTTTGATATTGTTTAATGACTTTGTTTTCCTCCACAATATTGAGCAAGTCTGTTGTTTATCTTGTCCTCCCATCAACATTGTTTCTGCCTCTCTTTCCGTGTATAGTCACCCATTGTAAAGTCCAGTGTCCATCCATATTGAACAAATACGACAACGCCATGAAATATCACAATTTACATCAAAATGGAAGATGAACATTTAATACAAAAGTCAAACAATTTCGCATGAAGTAAAATATCAATTTGTTTTC
The DNA here is from genome assembly GCF_016097555.1 of Gigantopelta aegis. Classification (NCBI taxonomy): domain Eukaryota; kingdom Metazoa; phylum Mollusca; class Gastropoda; order Neomphalida; family Peltospiridae; genus Gigantopelta; species Gigantopelta aegis. The sequence continues at coordinate 42,407,799 of NC_054705.1, read as the reverse complement.
CTATAACAACAATACAGAAATAAAAGTTGCAATTAAAATATACAGTGAAACCCCTCTAATCCAGACACCCTTGGAAAATATCACATATTTTGATTACAATGTATACGCTAGCTAATATATGATAAAGAACTTTGTCCTGCAATCACTATATATAATATATAAGATATGAAAAAAGTTGTAAAGTTTGTTTTATTTAACGACGCCGCTAGAGCACATTGATTTTTTATCTTATCATCGGCTATTGGACGTCAAACATATGGTCATTCTGACACTGTTTTTAGAGGAAACCCGCTGTCGCCACATAGGCTACTCTTTTTACGACAGGCAGCAAGGGATCTTTTATTTGCGCTTCCCACAGGCAGGATAGCACAAACCATGGCCTTTGTTGAACCAGTTATGGATCACTGGTCGGTGCAAGTGGTTTACACCTACCCATTGAGCCTTGCGGAGCACTCACTCAGGGTTTGGAGTCGGTATCTCGATTGAAAATCCCATGCCTCGACTGGGATCCGAACCCAGTACCTACCAGCCTGTAGACCGATGGCCTGCCACGACGCCACCGAGGCCGGTATATAAGATATGACGACTAGATAAATTTCTATATTTTCGGTCATTGACCAAAAACGTAGTTTTTTGGAACAGAACTACTTTTACACTAGTTATAAGCAAGGGAATGTGGTCTTGTTCAAAGTTACTTGTTCTTTTATTTCAGTTGATTGTTGTGGTTATTCAAAACAATTTTGAAATCAACTTTTATTTTAAAAACAGGAAATAAATTGTTACTTAAAAACTATTTTATTTTTGTGTAAAGATATTGTAAGTGATAAGGCATTCAACAGGTGTTGACATATACTACTCTAAAAATGGTAAAAACGTTTCAATTTATTAATGTTTTGTTTTATGTGGATTGCAGGATGAATAACTATAATGCATAACTTTATCCTGAAATCACTATATATAGTGACAAAATATAATAACTAGATACATTTCAGTCACTGACTAAACATATACCTTTTTGGAACGGAACTACTTTTACACTGGTTATTATTGGTAAAACTGTAAAGTTGTGGAAACAAAATGGTTCAGTTCATTAATTTTTTCATTTTTATGTGGATTCATGATAAATAAAAGAACAAGTTACTGTGTTATGATATCGGCTTTATCTTAATTAGGTCGTATGGCTAATGCCACTCGCTCGACAAAGCCTCACAGCATTCACCCTTCTAACCTCTGCAGGATAAGGAAGAAAATGTTTTATTTAACAACGCACTCAACACATTTTATTAAGGGGCCGTCCATAATTTTCAAAAATTTACGAGCGTACAAACCGTACGCAGGGGGAGGGGGTTAAGGGGCCAGCGTACACTTTTACGGTTATATGGCGTCTGTCAGACATGGTTAAGGACCACACAGATATTGAGGGAGGGAACCCGCTGTTGCCACTTCATGGGCTACTCTTTTCGATTAGCAACAAGGGGATCTTTCATATGCATCATCCCACAGACAAGATAACACATACCACAGCCTTTGATATGCCAGTCGTGGTGCATTGGCTGGAACGAAAAATAGCCAATGGGCCCACTGATGGAGATCAATCCCAAACTGACCACGCATCAAGTGAGCGCTTTACCACTGGACTACGTCCCGCCCCTTCACACGATAAAGCCGATATCTTAAGGCAGTAACCAGTTATTCCCTATATATAAGATAATAAAATATATCATAAAATGACTAGTACATGTGTATCAAGGAGGACCATATGTAAAAATATGGACGTACATAAAACGAGAAGCTGATGCATAATTAAAAACATTTAAAAGAATAGATAACTAAACACAATGCATTATAAAATATACAAAGTACAATACGACACTCATAACCACAAGCATAATGTCTAAAAGACATAAAATAAAATACGACTAGGATGACCGGGGTAAATATGCATAGATACACCATCTGAACAGTAAAATACACAATGGTATATACCAGGAGAAAATAGTAAAATAAATTATATATAAATAAATATATATATATATATATATATATATATATATAAAAATAAATTTCCATAAGTAGAAAACTTTGTTTTGTTTAATGACATCACTAGAGCACATTGATTAATAAATCATCGGCTATTGGATGTCAGACATTTGGTAATACTGATATGTAGTCATCAGAGGAAACCTGCTACATTTTTCTTAACGCAGAAAGGGATCTTTTATATGCACTTTCACACAGACAGGAAAGCACATACCACAGCCTTTTACCAGTTGTGCACTGGTTGGATTTCATAAGTAGATGAATAAAAAGTAAGTACGGCACTTAAAGGGGTACAGTGATACAGAACATATCATGTTACTAGGTAATATTATAGTATATTTCCTCGGTTTGAACAGCTTGTATTAACCCCCTAGACTTGGGCAGGGGTCGTTCTATTGAGGTTTTCAGGTGTGATTTGAAATCCTATTGGATGAACAAGATAAAAGTAACAGTATATCTCAACGAATGTGAGGTCAACTTATTCTCCCAGGATATAAGTCCAACACGCCTGCTAAACCTGACAAAGTGCAGTTATTTTACACTAAAAGTACTACATATGCGGGAATTACCACAAAAAATAAGTTACATGTTTTCAAATTACATGCTCTTCCCCGACAATTTCAGTCAAATAATTGTCACTACAAAGCTGTCAAACAAAAAATAATCAGTCAAACAGCAGACTACTTGTGCGGATTATTTCCGGGTTTTGGTAAACAAAAAATGGGAAGATAACTGTGATCTGTGGCCTATCAGTACAATTTTATTTATAAAAACTGGCCCACACTAATGCATTTTAATGATATACGGTACATTAAAGTAATGCTCACAGACTACCTGGATATCACCTTTAAATTTAAAATATATGGAGACTGTGTTTAAACATTTTAACCTAAATTCAAATAAAATTTTCTTTAATAAAATCTGTACCTGTGAAATTTAATATTTTAGAGATGATAATTGGGGGCTTGGTGCCTTATTATCTTAAAGACATGGTGAAGGTAAAAAAAGTGAAGACATTTGCAACAAATTTTATACACTATTCTGCGGGAATATTAGACATGTTTTGACATATTTTCTTGAATTTACCTAATTTACTGTGTTATACATGTGGCCACTTGGTAAAAGACAAAACAGCGCATATAAATGCATATTAATATGAATAGGTCCTGTATATGTTATATCAGTACACAACATATGTTTTTTGTTGTCGACAACTTTGAAAATGAAGATTTTGACACAAAAAACTGATATAAATCCTACTAAGAGGTGCTTGCACCATATTTGTCAGTTTGCAGTTAGAACTGTTAACAACTGTAATCATGTGCCAGTGTCTTGGAGTCCTCAGTGTATTATTGATAGTTCAATATTCCAGTAGAAAGGTGCCTGAAATCCGTGCTAGCACATGTCTCTTACACGGTAATGTGCCTTTTTCATTGGTTAATTGGTTTTGTTGTTTAGGAGGTTGGTACCTCTGTATTACGTCATTCCATAATCAACAATAGTACTGGACGTCACATAATATGTAATGCTGTATGCATTCCTTTTAGTGATGTAACATATATCAGCTGAGAGAAGGAGTGACCTCATGGTATACAAAAAAACATGCAGTGGATTTTATAATCATTATACTAAAATTATAAGAATCATTGAACTAGAAATTATTTCTGTCACTCATCCTTTTGTAGATGGTTTTTCTGAAACTCGCTCACTCCAAACATGCAGTGGATTTTATAATCATTATGTATGTGCGATACAAAATAAATTTATCACACGGTTTCAAAATGTCTATCACTATAGTAAGATTGAATAAGTATGTAATAAAAAATAATCACAGCCAAATAGCAGACACAGGCCTTTGGATTTCACAGAAAAATAAAACAGTTTCCAATTGGTTCCCATGATCACAAGGCACAGAACAAACAAAGTGTTTCCCATGAAATTTCAAATCCTATCTCCTGAGACTACTCGTGCCTATATATTTCAGGAGTTTGCTTTACATGTAAATGGGAAGATAACTGTGATCTATGGCCATCTGCTGGCACCATCTCATGTGCCTAAAAGGAGTTCTCTCCCTTGGATTGGTGAAACATGGAGCTTTCTCGGTTGGAGTCCTTAAAAGTGGAATTCTCCCCCATTCAGAGCAGCCTCCCCTTGGGGCTGACCATCGTCCTCCCTTGTGTTCGAATCCACCACTATGCACAGAGGGCGCTGACCATGAAGATACTGGAGGGCGTCCCCGAGAGTGCGTGTAGTCACCTCTTCCTCTGAATGGCTTTGTCAGGTGTCGAACTGACCTCACCTAATTTAAAAGAGAAGGTTTCATTAAACAAATGAACAGTTTTAAAATGGGGACTGTACGTCTCATGCACATTAACACATTCTGAACAACAGTTTCCTTGCTATAATTTATCTAAAAATATTACAATGGCACACAATACTATATCCATTAGTTGGCACAATTTTATGGTACATAATTTTACCCTTGGTACCCTATGCCTAAAACCTAACCTCCCCGTTTTGAAGTTTTCATTCCAAGGGTGTTCATGAATTGTGTTTTGAAGTTTTCATTCCAAGGGTGTTCATGAATTGTGTTTGAAGTTTTCATTCCAAGGGTGTTCATGAATTGTGTTTTGAAGTTTTCATTCCAGGGGTGTTCATGAATTGTGTTTTGAAGTTTTCATTCCAAGGGTGTTCATGAATTGTGTTTGAAGTTTTCATTCCAAGGGTGTTCATGAATTGTGTTTTGAAGTTTTCATTCCAGGAGTGTTCATGAATTGTGTTTTGAAGTTTTCATTCCAAGGGTGTTCATGAATTGTGTTTTGAAGTTTTCATTCCAAAGGTGTTCATGAATTGTTTTGAAGTTTTCATTCGAAGGGAGTTCATGAATTGTGTTTTCAAGTTTTCATTCCAAAGGTGTTCATGAATTGTGTTTTGAAGTTTTCATTCCAAGGGAGTTCATGAATTGTGTTTTCAAGTTTTCATTCCAAAGGTGTTCATGAATAATTGTATGCAACAATCTACAAAACAAGTGGGCATAATTTTCATTAGAACTTTAGTACTGTACTCTCTGTAGGTACATGTACTTGGTCCTTTTAAAAGACAGGAGGCATGAGTAGGAATAACCATCTATCAGTTTGCGTCAAGAGACTGAGTGTCATTCCTCAAATAACCACAATTGCTTAAAATGGTAAAAAGGTTCGGGATGTAGCCCAGTGGTAAAGTGCTCGCTTGATGCGCGGTCTGTTTAGGATCGATCCCCGTCGGTGGCCTCATCGGGCTATTTCTCGTTCAGCCAGTGCTCCACAACTGGTGTAACAAAGGCCATGGTATGTACTATCCTGTCTTTGGGATAGTGCATATAAAAGATGCCCTGCTGCTAATCTAAAAAGAGTAGCCCATGAAGTGGTGACAGTGGATTTCCTCTCTCATTATCTGTGTGGCCCGTAACCATATGTTTGACGCCATATAACTGTAAATAAAATGTGTTGAGTGCTTCATTAAATAAATAAATTAAAAAAAATTGTACAAATAAGCAAAAACAATTTACAGCTTGGCCTAACAAAAAAATAGAAAATTTTCTTATTTTGAATCTTAGTAACCAAACGCACCTGCAACTAGTCTTGACTGCTTTCTCTACGTCACAATGCGAACTAGTACTATCAGCATGCACAACCATGTATTCTCTCATCCTCAGGTATATAGGACAGCTAGCACATGAAAGAAAGCTGTGTAAGAAATTTCTATCTTACATGGGATATTACGCGCTCGCATTTCACGTGACATTGTTGGTAATATATGAAGTCATATTAATGTGAGATGGTGACGTGAGGTCATTAGACACCGTTTTTAAATTAATATTTTGTTACTAAAACCTTCATTAATTGATAAAAGCAATCTTGTTAAAATTGCAGTGTTAAATTTTATTTAACACATGACAAAAACAAGGCAAATACAAAATGGTCAAATAAAATTTAAGTTACTTTTTCTGCCACCTTTGTCTGTTCGTGTAAAATAATGGTCTATTTAACAAATTAATGAGAGAAAAAGACTCCATCATATGCAGTCATGTGGGATAGAAAAAGCACATCCTCGGTGGTGAAAATTTTGACTGCATATGATCAGTCCACTATTGTCAGTTAATTATTGTAAAGTGAGAAAACTGTTAGAATTATGTTAAAGACATGTTACATTGTTAAGATTAAATATTTGACTAGTAATTTTTAATTTTCGCCGATGAAAAATATATATTTAAAGAAAGAAAGAAATGTTTTATTTAATGATGCACTCAACACATTTTATGTACGGTTATATGGCGTCAAACATGGTTAAGGACCACACAGATAATGAGAGAGGAAACCCGCTGTCGCCACTTCATGGGCTACTCTTTTCGATTAGCAGCAAAGGATCTTTTATATGTACCATCCCACAGACAGGGTAGTACATACCACGGCCTTTGATATACCAGTCGTGGTGCACTGGCTGGAACGAGAAATAGCAGAATAGTAGTTCACAGATCATTTTCAAAACCCAAAGTTCTATATATTCTGTAAAAAAATAAAATCTTTTAACAAAAAAGTTTAACAATGAACCCAGAAAAATTTAAACGCAAATGCTTTAAACTATGTGACATTATTGTATGTGCTTTGCCAAATCGTGATGACGTCATATTTAGTCATATTTAGTACCGACAAGATGACTGGTTTGTTGGCGTCAAATCGTCCAATAGTAGTGTACATTAAAACATTAAACCATTGAGAAATTATGATTTTTATTTTCCCCGTTATGAGTCCCTACTGGGGTAATAAATCAATATAAGTCTGTGGTACATGGACTAATATAAAATATGTGACTTATAGTAGTAGTCTTTTTGCGAAAAAAACCAAAACTTTCTCAAACTTGGGCAAACTCAAACTTAATCTGTAACACTACAAGATAAATTTATATAAAAAATTTCAGCTGAATATATCTTGAGGCATTGCTATAAACAGTTAAGAAAATCATATAAAGAACGCCTAAAAAAAACCCTTTAAAAAATGGGCAATCCACATGAAATGCAGACTTGATCTATAAATCTGCATGAAAAAGCAATACAAAACACAACATTTCAGCTTAACACCTTGAGGCACTGCAAAAAAACCAATCCATAAAACAAAATACAGGAAAGTTGTAAATCTCCCGAGTTCAAGGACCATAACTCTGTCAAAAATGGGCAATGTCCCCATGAAAGAGTTTATTTTGTCTGACATTTTTGTTTAATGACACCACTAGAGCACATTGATTTATTAATAATTGGCTACTGGATGTCAAACATTTGGTAATTTTGACATATAGTCTTAGAGAGGAAACCCACTACATTTTCCCCATTAGTAGCAAGATATCTTTTATATGCACCATCCAACAAATGCAGCAGCATTATACCATGGCCTTTGATATACCAGCAGTGGTGCACTGGCTGAAACGAGAAATAACCCAATGGGCCCACTGATAGGGATTGATCACATACCGACCGGGCATTACCACTGAGATATGTCCCGCCCCAAATACCCATGAAAGTCAAATGATCTATAACTCTACATGAACAAGAATAACACTAAATTTCTTGAGGCATTTGTGGGTGAAAAAAAAATGTGAATACAAAACCAGTGCTTGCTGTTGCACAAATGCTGCATCAAGTGCCTTGAAAATCATTCTATTCAAGTCTCTCACCTTCCGATTTCCTTTCGCACTGTCATACCGATGGCTGGACGATGAATTGTTCACATTAAATGTAATTTTGATATCCATAAGTGGTATTGGCTGGTCATTCCAATTATCCGATTGGTCGTTTCCCAAGTTGTTGTCGATATTTTCAATGTCTTCCATCTCCCAGATCTCTGTATCATCGTTAGAATACTGGAACTGTGTAGTGTCCGAAAATGGAGTTCTCCCCCTTACAGGATAGCCTCCTCTTGCAGCCGACCCTCTCCCTCTCTTGTGTTTGAATCTGCTGTGTGTAGATGGCGCTGTCCACTCTGTATCATTGTTAGAATCCAGGGACTGTTTAATGTCAGAAAATGGAGTTCTCCCCCTTGGGGGGCTTAGATGTGGAGTTCTCCCCCTTACAGGATAGCCTCTTGCAGCCGACCCTCTCCCTCTCCTGTGTTCGAATCCGCCACGCATAGAGGGCGCTGACCACGAAGATACTGGGGGGCGTCCCTGAGAGTGTGTGTAGCCACCTCTTCCTGTGAACGGCTTTGTCGAGTGTCGAACTGACGTCAACTAATGCAAAAGAGATTGTTGTAATAAAAGTTAACAGTTTGTTTTGTTTAATGACACCACTAGAGCACATTGATTTTCTAATTATCTACTATTCAATTGGATGTCAAACATTTGGTACTTTTGACATACAGTCTTAGAGTTAAAGTTTATTTTGTTTAACAACACCACTAGAGTGCACTGATTAATTAATTATTGGCTATTATTATGATGTCAAGCATTTGGTAATTCTGACTCGTAGTCATCAGATGAAACATGCTACATTTTTCCATGAGCAGCAAGGGATCTTTTATATGCACTTTCCCACAGACAGTAAAGCACATCCCATAGCCTTTGACCAGTTGTGGTGCACTGGTTGGAATGTGAAAAACGCAATCAGTGGAACAGATCCATTGAGGTGGTTTGATCCTGTGACACAAGCACCTTAGACGAGTGCTCAACCGACTAAGATAAATCCCGCCCCCTGATGACAACTTATGCAAAAAAAATTGTTGCAATAAAAGTTAAAAGTTTGTTTTGTTCAACAACACCACTAGAGCACATTGATTTTTTAATCATTTGCCATTGGATGTCAAACATTTGGTAATTTTGACATATAGTCTTAAAAGAGGAAACTTGCTACATTTGTCCATTAGTAGTAAGGGATCTTTTATATGCATCATCTCATAGACAGGATAGCACATACCATGGCATTTGATATATCAATCCTGGTGTACTGGCTTTTCATAACCAAGAAACATGTTTGAAATCTTGATTAACAAACTTACTTCTCTGTCGTCCATAAGCACTTTAGTTTTGGTGTCCAATGGAAATTATATTTCGGTGTCGGATGGAAATAAAATGTCATACTTTTCATCAGTATAATTTTATTGAACACATTACATCACACTTAGATATATATTTTAAAGTGTTTTCTTCATCATCATATTTCATTAAGAAATCACAGTCATGATTCCTAAAGGGGCATTCCTGACGTCAAAAACATTTAAACATGCCTCCTGCTAACGTGGCTTTTAATGAATAAAACTGGATATTAATTACATTTTCATGCTTAGAATATTAATGTTTGTAAAACATGTGTTTATGAAATTCCTAATTTTTATAATAGCTTAAACAGGATTTATTTTTACAGGTACAAAATAATTCAAGGCAAAATCCAGTTTGATCTGCTAATTTGAATTTTTGGGCCTGGTCTTGATCACTTCTGAAATATGCCCAGTAGATGAATTTGATATGATAGAAGGTAGGTAATAAAAACAAATGACACTATAATTGCCCCATCTATGGTTATGGGTTTGAAATCTTTGAAATTTAACACTGCATTTCATGCACTTAGACCAATTTTAGCCAGCAGTTTTCTTACTATCATTTATTTAAAAATTGTAAAAATAAATCCATTAATTTCCAAGATCTAATCTTACCATCTGTACCCTTCTGGCTAGGGTATCCATGAGTTCTCTGGTACTCAGGCACGGTCCAAGCCTAGCAACACTCGAGTTCATTCACAGGACTAAATACCCATGCAAGGAAGAGAACTCTCATGTAAAATTTAAATTTTAACGTTATTTTGCCATATGTTTGCCGCCGGTTACATTACAGGGCTATGAGACTTATATGGGAAACAATTTCGAATGTGTGGAATGCAATACAGTTGTATGATTTGGCATCCATGTTCAGAGCTGGAATTAAAATGGAATAATAACATTTTACTTTATTCCTATTAGTCTCATTATCATCTAGAATGTAAGTGTCAGGTACTCGGGCCCGGGTCGAGTTTGACCTTCGAGTACTCAAGTCCAATTTTTGGACTTGTGGTTCTAGAAAGAAACAGAGTGTAAAGGGAGGCATAGACAAAAGTAAGTTGTGCAGGGGTGCAGAAAGTACTCACCCGTTTGCCAAATGCGAGTAAAAATCCGGACAGACGAGTTAAAAAATGCAACCACCAAGTCCGACGGGCGATCTGTCTTTTTGATTTTGTTTGCCACGTGATGTTGATCACTTACCAGGTGTTCTTAATAATGTTTTGTCAATATATCTATGTATATCATTTGAAGTGAAGACACTGTATATTATAATATTATTAATAATATATTATTCTATAGACTGGTGGACTAGTACAAATTACTACGGGCTAGTAAATTTTAGATGGTTCTGGTCTGGCGGGCTAGTGAAATATGTTCCATTTCTGCACCCCTAGTTGTGTGAGGTTGTTCAACGCACGTCCATACAGCAATTCCAGTCACAGAAAGAGGATATTAAAATAGGCTTTAAAAACAAAACAATTCTGTGATAAAAAGTAAACAACTGACTCCTCGATGAGGTCCCTTCATCTTCTTACTCTTCTGTTTAGACACCAGCCTCTGTATGTGAGCGGTCGTCTCATCCGCAACTGCATGGTAAACCGTCTCTCCCAAACTTGTTCCTGGAAAACACATTTTAATTAATATTTAAAAAAATTGTTATTATATAATAGCAAGCATATTCCGTGTAATCAAAGTATGTGTAATTTTTCAGATTGCATACTTACAGAATTTGATAATTTTGCTAATTAGATGTAAATTAATCAAGTTTACAGCACTAGGTTTATTAACATTTAAGCAAACGTACTTCAGTGACACGCCATAATTGACTTATTGATTCAGTCATCAAACAAAAATATTTCAACAGCAAAGTTACACTGAAAACTGTCCAGCATTCAGAAAACAAAAAATGTTAAGTACTAGTTTATTTTTATGTAAGGATATCCAAAATCGAGTTTGATGTCATTTCCATTCAAAAAGACAACGCATCACATAGTCTTACATCATTTGAATATCAGGTGATGGCTGACTGGAATTAAAGTTGCATGTACTTTACAGACAGGATAGCACATACCACAACCTTTGACATACCAGTCATGGTGCACTGGCTAGAACAAAAGATAGTCCAATGGGAATCGATCCCATGCATCAGGCAAGTGCTTTACCACATGGCAACAACCTGCCCACAATTATCAACTTTTTACAACTGTGTAGCAATCTCCAGGGATGTGAGAGGGACTGGAACAAAAAAGCTTACTGCTCACCACCTTTCTTCCCAAGTCGAACAAAGGCTTTCAAATAGCATATCCTTGATTGTATTATGTACGAATACTACTTGCGATTGCGCTATACTACTTTTGTCTTCGCATGTTTGTTTTTTTTGTTTTTTTTAGATGAAATGGAAAAGCGCACTTACGCATTTCCGCATAGCTCTTACATCCCCGAATCTCTGAAACTAGCACAGCCAATTGCAATGCAACATTGAACAAAATGATCCCAGTTAAGTCAGCAAATTCATTAGCAAATGTCACTAATCAAAATTTAAAAAAGAAAATGTTCTCCCCGCTTTAAAGAAAAGGTAAATTGAGTGTGTGAGATTTTACACTGTCCCTCTCTTCTTATACACCAATTGCATCTTGCTAATGTTGTATGGAGACTAAAGTGGTTTGACATTTTTGTTTGCTATTTTGTTAGTTTTCGTAGTAGTCCAGTAGTCCAGTCTATAAAATGAAATGCGCTGGGGTTTTCCACTTCTCCCGGGAAGATTATAGGACAGCTGCACATTGATTGCCATCGAATAAAATGTTTGAAACTTTGCATGACAACTCGTCAGGCATCATTTAAGGAGATATAGGAGATCTACAGCTCACCTCGATTTTCTGTTTCACGTTTTCGTAAATTCTGCTTTTAATTCATAACAAAAAGAATTTGCCAAAATGAGAAACAGAATTTGCTAAGATCTGAAACGGATAATCGTCCCTTCTACAAAGTACATTCGAATGAAACAATATAAAATGTGTTCCTCACCTTCTGATGTGTACAACATCGGGAAGACTTTCTATAAAACTACTCTGAGACATGTAGCCAAATTTCTTAAAGGGAAGCAACTCTCCCGTCACAGACTGGTAATCCTCTATAAAAAATCAAAAAATCAATCTCACAGGTGGTCATGAAAATAAAAAATATGTACTATTTAACATTTTAACTACTGGTATCTGTACATCCTAAAAAGTCCTGGGTATGTCGACTGTAAATTTTTCAATCAGTTTAACACATGACATTTTCGCAATTAAAATAATAATAGTGATCTTCCAATGACCGATTATAATCGAAAACTGACGTAAATATGCTGGGGTTTCTGTTTGTTTTAATAATAATAATAATAATCTTTATTCAAAGAAGGTTACACAAATAATAGTGCACTAATCTCCCTTGTGGCCTTCTGTCTATTAACTTGTTGTAAAACTTATTTGTGTAAATAAAGAAAACAGGTAAATATTGTAAACTGATGGCGAGTGTGTTCTGTAATGTGACTGAATAATTACATTGTTTTCCGGGATCAAATAGACAATAATATCTGCAAAGTTAATAGGGGAGCTTTTACATGCATTTTCAAACAGACAGGGCAGCACAAACCATGACCACATATTCACTTGTGGGAACTGGAGAAGAATTAAAACAATGTGTACGTATGTTTAATGGTAAGCCTTCTGACTGTATTTTGCTCATGTTATTTTGTAATATTGTGCATTGACTTTTTGGGACATGGGTGTATGGCGCAAGAGACAGCCGGAGTGAATCGGTTTATGAACCGCCTGTTCGGACCGGTACTACAGCCAGATACAGAAATGTTCTCAATTTTGGAGTGAAAATAAATGCTTATATAATGTATGTTCGCAATGGTGTATGTTGTTAGTGCCAAAGAGAACCCGTTCTATTGGCAATCTTCATATGAAGTTGAGCAATTTAACATGGGGTTCAATGGCAGATGACATCTGTGTCACTCACCAAGAAAGCATTCTTCTGTAACTCCCTCCTTGCTGCTAAGAAGCACCGACCTCAACATGGCCTTGACCTGCTGCAGTTCATCTTCCATCTTTCTTCTTTATTTCTAGTCCTGTAACATGAAAAAAGTTAAAGTTTGTTCTGTTTAACGACACCACAACAGAGTTTAATAGTCTAAAACTCATTAAACGGTTAAAAAGAGAATTTTCTTTAAATTTTAATTTCTATAAAAAAATTCCGGATTTATTTCTGGGGGCAGTGGGGGGCAACTGCCCGACTCCCCCCCCCCCCCGCTAGCTATGGCCCTGCACAGGAACACATTGATTTATTAAACATCGGCTGTTGGATGTCAACATTTGGTAATTTTGACATATACATGCATTCTTAGAGAGACCAAATTAGGTACGAACAGACTATGGTTACTACGAAATGATCTGATCATTTCCATGTTACGAACTATTACCACCTATCCGGTACCTTAAATATATGATTATTACATAAATATAATTGATGAAATGACTTCAATATCGTTACAAGCTCTAGGAAATTCAATAGGGTCCAAAACCGTACCGGTGCATCACAGGTTGGAATTAATCAATTATAGTGTAGTCCAGTTGTACAACGTTCGCTTGATGCGCGGTTGGTTTGGGATCGATCCCCGTCAGTGAGCCCATTGGGCTATTTCTCACTCCAGCAGTGCACTACGACTGGTATATCAAAGGCCGTGGTATGTGTTATCCTGTCTATGGGATGGTACATATAAAAGATTCCTTGCTGCTAATCGGAAAGAATAGCCCATGAAGTGGGGACAGCGGGTTTCCTCTCTCTATATCTGTGTAGTCCTTAACCATATGTCTGACGCCATATAACCATAATTAAAATGTGTTGAGTGCATCGTTAAATAAAACATTTCCTTCCTTTTAATCAATTATATGACATGGTCCAAAATAGAAAAATTATCTTTAATCTTTTTAGAACTTTTTTTTTCTCGCCCGTAATGGTACATTTTAACAAGCAGTTATGTTATCTATGCCATCACATTTTGTTGCCTTCAGTAGTATGCCACTTGTGGCACAACTTCCAGCTGATAAACACCAACGATGGTCTAAATCAGTATATTGTGTTTTATTTTCATCACAGGTTTTTTCGGTTTCGAAAAAAGAACGAAAATAAAAATAAGACTTCTTATTTGTCAAGGGAAATAACCACAAACCCATGTACGTTGTTTTCTATAAATAGTTTTTGAAACGTTGCTTTAATTATTTTTTTCAGTAAAATAAACAAGAAAAGACTAAATAATGATGCATGTATGCATAGCAATTTATGATAATGATAAGAGACTGTTATAATATATAGATCTGTAACCGGGTGTTTTAAACTACATTCACTACACACATACTATTTTAAAACACTGTTCACAAAGTTTTATTGTCAGGTTATACTTGTGTAGGCTTTCTTTGTTTTCCTGCTTTCTCTGGTTTTCTGGGCTTGGGTTGTGCTCACTGACAACTCAGTTCTTGCAAGCCCAGTGTCATTGTTTCTGTGTTCTGGTCAGAAGCTTTATGACATTCAAGGAGAACATACAACCATTCGGTAACATATAGGCCTATATATATATATCATTGGTGGACCAGTTTCGTTGAGCATAATGATAAGCATTCGATTCTAAATCATATCAGTATTTATATACAGACAGTAAGTTGTTATTCAATTGGCTACCTTTTTATTAGTATTTCTACGCTTCAAATGAGCTCTATACTGGCCGCTATGTAGGAAAGATCACTGCACGTGCGTCTAAAACTGTAGCATGCATCACCGGTAAATATTGTTAACTACGTCACCTGTTTCGGTGAGTGAAACGTTTAGTGGTATAGCTTACAGCCAAAACTTTCCAGCACAAAACTTTTCAGTGTTTTATCAAAACATGTATGTTGTTCAACAAAACATGTACTTATAATAATTTATAAAAAAATATTTAAAATATTTTAAGACAATTTACAAAATGGAGTCCTCGAGAACCAATGTTAACAGACAACATTTTAGGAACACGAATAGCCTTTAACAATTCTGATGATTTGCAATTGTGTTAAAAGTTGAACAAATGAATAGTTATAATGGTAAAACTGTTTAGTTAAAAAATATAAGCTGCATTCTGAGTTTTAATAAATATACAAACAGATATCCAGAAATATATTCATGTTAAAACATATAAGGACCATAAATTTGTGGCCAGTATCTGTAAAGAGAGTTTTGCCAGCAGACGCCGTGACAATCATGTGACTTCATGTGCAATCCTCCTGATTCTTTTTTGATCAATAAAATATCTCAAAACAAAAACAAAAACTTCAATAACAAAATAGCAGTACAGCTGAGAACAGACAAAACTAGTTTTTAAAAATAAGATTTCTTTCAAATAACAGTCTTCGAAAATCATAGAAAAAAGGTATTAAGAAATGTACCGTGTTTATGGGTAAAGTTCGATCTTGCTTTCTTTGCTCGTTTTAACCTTATTTTTACGAACATTTCTGTAAATGTGAAAGACATTTTTTTTTACTTTTCCCCATGCAAAAGTCAACGACGTCAGAAATCTTCAAATGTACGTACTGTTTAGCACAAACGACGAAACCACCGAAACAAGGCCCTCATCGAAACACGTCACCTCACCGAAACAGGGCTCTCACCGAAACAGGGCCACGGACGATATAGGCCCTATGAATGAATGAATCAATCTATCGAAGAAAGAAATAAAGAAATGTTTTATTTAACGACGCATTGAACACATTTTTATTTACGGTTATATGGCGTCAGACATATGGTTAAGGACCACATAAAAATTGAGAGAGGAAACCCGTTGTCGCCACTTCATGGGCTAGGCTACTCATTTCGATTAGCAGCAAGGGGTCTTTTATATGCACCATCCCACAGATAGGGTAGTACATACCACGACCTTTAATATACCAGTCGTGGTGCACTGGCTGGAACGAGAAATAGCCCAATGGGCCCACTGACGGCGATCGATCCTAAACCGACCGCGCGCTCTACCACTGGGTTACGTCTCGCCCCAATTTATTTCTTTATATATGAATAATACAAAGAAGATGACACATTTTTAAACAAAAGTAATAATATTTAAATAAGAACATATACGGTATTGATCTTTTTTAAAGTTAGTGCTTGTAGCGTGATAAGGCGCGTGTGCAGAAAATTGGGAAGCCTTGGGGGTAGCAAACTCGCGAGTGACATTTTTTTCCGGGAGGTCGGGTTATAAGTACATTTTCTCTTGGAGCAGGGGGGGTTTACCCCCCACCCCCATCATTTGGTTGTTATATCTGACAAAACTAGCTCAATATCCCGTTTCTGAGATATAACCTCATTAAACCGACCACCTGTTTATGTCATCACTGTCATGACTATAATATGGCCATAACTTCCCTATGATGGAAATAAAACGAAGGAAGGAAAATATTAAATTATTTAAGCAAGCTTCGATGTCGTAACGGTGAAGCCGTCAGACTTAAGGCTTATAGGTTTTGGGTTCGTATGTCATAACCGGCTCTGATTTCAGGCTAAAGCCAATTCTTTTTTAAAAGGTATTTTCAGAGACAAATGTCTCGATACCAATTCGATGGATGTCAAACATTTGGTAATTTTGACATATAGTTTTATAGAGGAAACTCGCTATTCGATTTTTATATGCATCATACCAGACAGAATAGCACATACCACGGTCTTTGATATGCCAGTTGTGGTGCTTTGGCTGGAATGAGAAATAACCCAATGGGCCCACAGACGGAGATCGATACCAAATCGACCGCGCATCAAGCGAGCACATTACCACTGGGCTACGTCCTACCCCGATTAAAGTAGGATTTATGGTTCTGAGAAGTGGCAGTCCTATGATTAAAGTAGGCTTTTATGGTTCTGAGAAGTGGCAGACCTATGATTAAAGTAGGATTTTATGGTTCTGAGAAGTGGCAGACCTATGATTAAAGTAGGCTTTTATGGTTCTGAGAAGTGGCAGTCCTATGATTAAAGTAGGATTTATGGTTCTGAGAAGTGGCAGTCCTATGATTAAAGTAGGATTTATGGTTCTGAGAAGTGGCAGTCCTATGATTAAAGTAGGCTTTTCTGAGAAGTGGCAGTCCTATGATTAAAGTAGGATTTATGGTTCTGAGGTTCCTGAGATTTAGTGGCAGTCCTATGATTAAAGTAGGCTTTATGGTTCTTGGGACCTGATAAAAATGGCAGTCCTATGATTAAAGTAGGATAAATGGTCCTGAGAAGTGGCAGTCCTATGATTAAAGTAGGATTTATGGTCCTGAGAAGTGGCAGTCCTATGATTAAAGTAGGATTTATGGTCCTGAGAAGTGGCAGTCCTATGATTAAAGTAGGATGAATGGTCTGAGAAGTGGCAGTCCTATGATTAAAGTAGGATTTATGGTTCTGAGAAGTGGCAGTCCTATGATTAAAGTAGGATTTATGGTCCTGAGAAGTGGCAGTCCTATGATTAAAGTAGGATTTATGGTTCTGAGAAGTGGCAGTCCTATGATTAAAGTAGGATTTATGGTCCTGAGAAGTGGCAGTCCTATGATTAAAGTAGGCTTTTATGGTTCTGAGAAGTGGCAGTCCTATGATTAAAGTAGGATTTATGGTCCTGAGAAGTGGCAGTCCTATGATTAAAGTAGGATTTTATGGTTCTGAGAAGTGGCAGTCCTATAATTTTTATGGTTCTGAGAAGTGGCAGTCCTATGATTAAAGTAGGATTTATGGTTCTGAGAAGTGGCAGTCCTATGATTAAAGTAGGCTTTTATGGTTCTGAGAAGTGGCAGTCCTATGATTAAAGTAGGATTTATGGTTCTGAGAAGTGGCAGTCCTATGATTAAAGTAGGATTTATGGTTCTGAGAAGTGGCAGTCCTATGATTAAAGTAGGATTTATGGTCCTGAGAAGTGGCAGTCCTATGATTAAAGTAGGATTTATGGTTCTGAGAAGTGGCAGTCCTATGATTAAAGTAGGCTTTTATGGTTCTGAGAAGTGGCAGTCCTATAATTAAAGTAGGATTTATGGTTCTGAGAAGTGGCAGTCCTATGATTAAAGTAGGATTTATGGTTCTGAGAAGTGGCAGTCCTATGATTAAAGTAGGATTTATGGTTCTGAGAAGTGGCAGTCCTATGATTAAAGTAGGCTTTTATGGTTCTGAGAAGTGGCAGTCCTATGATTAAAGTAGGCTTTATGGTTCTGAGAAGTGGCAGTCCTATGATTAAAGTAGGATTTATGGTTCTGAGAAGTGGCAGACCTATGATTAAAGTAGGATTTATGGTTCTGAGAAGTGGCAGTCCTATAATTAAAGTAGGATTTATGGTCCTGAGAAGAGGCAGTCTTATGATTAAAGTAGGATTTATGGTCCTGAGAAGTGGCAGTCCTATGATTAAAGTAGGATTTATGGTCCTGAGAAGTGGCAGTCCTATGATTAAAGTAGGATTTATGGTTCTGAGAAGTGGCAGTCCTATGATTAAAGTAGGATTTATGGTCCTGAGAAGTGGCAGTCCTATAATTAAAGTAGAATTTATGGTCCTGAGAAGTGGCAGTCCTATGATTAAAGTAGGATTTATGGTTCTGAGAAGTGGCAGTCCTATGATTAAAGTAGGCTTTATGGTTCTGAGAAGTGGCAGTCCTATGATTAAAGTAGGCTTTATGGTTCTGAGAAGTGGCAGTCCTATGATTAAAGTAGGATTTATGGTTCTGAGAAGTGGCAGTCCTATGATTAAAGTAGGCTTTATGGTCCTGAGAAGTGGCAGTCCTATGATTAAAGTAGGATTTATGGTTCTGAGAAGTGGCAGTCCTATGATTAAAGTAGGATTTATGGTCCTGAGAAGTGGCAGTCCTATGATTAAAGTAGGCTTTATGGTTCTGAGAAGTGGCAGTCCTATGATTAAAGTAGGATTTATGGTTCTGAGAAGTGGCAGTCCTATCCTAAAGTAGGATTTATGGTTCTGAGAAGTGGCAGACCTATGATTAAAGTAGGCTTTATGGAAGTGGCTATGATTAAAGTAGGATTTATGGTTTCTGAGTGTCAGTAGGCTTTATGGTTCTGAGAAGTGGCAGACCTATGATTAAAGTAGGCTTTTATGGTTCTGAGAAGTGGCAGACCTATGATTAAAGTAGGCTTTTATGGTTCTAGATGATTATTGGTTCTGAGAAGTGGCAGTCCTATGATTAAAGTAGGCTTTTATGGTTCTGAGAAGTGGCAGTCCTATGATTAAAGTACCTTTTTGGTTCTGAGAAGTGGCAGTCCTATGATTAAAGTAGGCTTTATGGTTCTGAGAAGTGGCAGTCCTATCTTGTAGGCACTGAGAAGTGGCAGTCCTATGATTAAAGTAGGCTTTTATGGTTCTGAGAAGTGGCAGTCCTATGATTATAGTAGGCCTGATGGTCCTGAAAGTAAAGTCCTATGATGATTGGTCCTGATAAATTCTGGTTCTGAGAAGTGGCAGTCCTATGATTAAAGTAGGATGAATGACCTGAGAAGTGGCAGTCCTATAATTAAACCTGCCAATCAAGAAACCACAGGTACAGCAGTCCTAAATTAAAGAAAGGATGGTTCTGAGAATGGCAGTCCATTAAAAAACACTCCGTCCTATTATTTCTGAAAAGTAGTCCTATGATTAAAGTAGGTGATTGGTCCTATGATTTTATATGCATGGTCCTGAGAAAATAATTAAAGTAGTTATTTCAACACTTTAGGACTGAGAAGTGGCAGTTTATTTTGTAGTAGGATTTAAAATGGCAGTCCTGTGATAAAGTAGGACACGTTGCTGTGATTAAAGTAGGCTTTTACTGAGAAGTGGCAGTCCTATGATTAAAGTAGGATTTATAGTCCTGAGAAGTGGCAGACCTATAATTAAAGTAGGATTACAGAAGAAGTGCGAGTCCTATAATTAAAGTAGGATTTATGGTCCTGAGAAGTGGCAGTCTTATGATTAAAGTAGGATTTATGACGTGACACTATTATTAAGGTAGGAGTTATAGATAAGTGGCAGTTATTAGATTTATGGTCCTGAGAACCACCAGCTCGTCCTGAGAAGTGGCAGTCCTATAATTATAGAATTTCTGGTCCTGAGAACTGGCAGTCTTATGATTAAATGGTACTGAGAAGTGGCAGTCCTATAATTATATGGTCAGGCCTTAAAGTAGGATTTCCACTGGGAACTGGCAGTCGCTATGATTAAAGTAGGATATATGGTCCTGAGAAGTGGCAGTCCTATGATTACAGTAGGATTTATGGTCCTGAGAAGTGGCAGTCCAGTGATTAAAGTAGGATGATTGGTTTGAGAAGTGGCAGTCCTATGATTAAAGTAGGACACATACCCTGAGAAGTGGCAGTCCTGTGATTAAAGTAGGATGATTGGTCCTGAGAAGTGGCAGTTCTCCCAGCTGATATTGGTCCTATAATTAAAATAGGCTTTTACCCTGAGAAGTGGCAGTCCGGATTAAAGTAGGATTTATGGTCCTGAGAAGTGGCAGTCCTATGATTAAAGTAGGCCGGAATTACCACAAGAAGTGGCAGTCCACATAAAGTAGGATGAATGGTTCTGAGAAGTGGCAGTCTGTGATTAAAGTAGGATGAATGGTCCTCTGAAACAGCTGTGATTAAAGTACTTTTATGTTCTGAGAAGTCAATCCTATAATTAAAGTAGGAATGGTCCTGAGAAGTGGAATGATTAAAGTGTATATCCTGAGAAGCAGACCTATAATTAAAGTAGCCCTAAGAAGTGGCAGTCCTATAATTAAAGTAGGA
The DNA here is from genome assembly GCF_016097555.1 of Gigantopelta aegis. Lineage (NCBI taxonomy): Eukaryota > Metazoa > Mollusca > Gastropoda > Neomphalida > Peltospiridae > Gigantopelta > Gigantopelta aegis. The sequence goes on along the minus strand of NC_054705.1, from coordinate 42,386,902 downwards.
TTTATGGTCCTGAGAAGAGGCAGTCTTATGATTAAAGTAGGATTTATGATCCTGAGAAGTGGCAGTCCTATTATTAAGGTAGAAGTTATAGTCCTGATAAGTGGCAGTCTTATAATTAGATTTATGGTCCTGAGAAGTGGCAGTCCTATAATTAGATTTATGGTCCTGAGAAGTGGCAGTCCTATAATTAAAGTAGAATTTCTGGTCCTGAGAACTGGCAGTCCTATGATTAAAGTAGGATGAATGGTCCTGAGAAGTGGCAGTCCTATAATTAGATTTATGGTCCTGAGAAGTGGCAGTCCTATAATTAAAGTAGGATTTCTGGTTCTGAGAAGTGGCAGTCTTATGATTAAAGTAGGATGAATGGTCCTGAGAAGTGGCAGTCCTATGATTAAAGTAGGATGAATGGTTCTGAGAAGTGGCAGTCCTATGATTAAAGTAGGATTTATAGTTCTAAGAAGTGGCAGTCCTATTATTAAAGTAGGATTTATAGTCCTGAGAAGTGGCAGTCCTATTAAGGTAGGAGTTATGGTCCTGAGAAGTGAGTCCTATGACTAAAGTATGATTTTTAGTTCTGAGAAGTGACAGTCCTCCTAACAGCAAAACACTCGTGAGAGTAGTCATGACAGTGTCAATACGTCCTGTTGACTCTGTCGTGTGTATAGATACTATTTTAAAACTGCTAATGGTTTCATCGTTTAGATGTCATTCACGCCAGGGTGATATGTGTTAAGATGCCGTTAACAATGCAGTCACCAGACACTGGGGGAGGTGGCTGGCCGAGAACGAGGGCGCAAAGCAAATTTTCTAGGAGCTTTGATGGCATGCTCCTCCGAAACTTTTTTTTTGGGGGGGGGGGGGGGGGGGTATGTTTTGTGGGATTTTTTTTGGATGTGTGTGTGTGTGTATTTTTCTTCTCTTTCGGGAGTTGGGTGGATCTTATGTTTAAAGGCACTTTGATATTCTTAAAATTACTTTTTGTTTACCTCCAAAATATTGGGCACGTCTTCCCATCAACGATGTTCCTTGCTCCTCTTTCGTGAAATCTCACCCATTATTCAATCCAGTGTCCGCCCCTCACAGAACACTGCTTTCTTTCATTATCGTGTTTACTTGGGGGTGGGGTGTTTTTAAATATCTCAATGTCATTAAACAGTGGTGTAGGATGGATGCAGTCGATTCGTCCACGGACGCGTCTGTTAATTTTTTGTCGCGAGCACTGTAAATCGTATGATGATGATCTATTCAAAATGATATAGGCTACATTTGGGTAATACTAAAACATATTTTAAAAGTTTGAAAATGTAAAGCGTCTCTCTCTCTCTCTCTCTCTCTCTCTCTCTCTCTCTCTCTCTCTCTCTCTCTCTCTCTCTCTCTCTCTCTCTCTGAGGGAAAATAACTAAGACACAAAAATATTGTGTTGGCAGGTAAAGCTATGTATAATGCTTTTTTTTTTTTTTTTCATTTTTTGGCGGGTAAAGCGCTCGTTGATGCGCTATCGGTCTAGGATCGATCCCCGTCCGTAGGCCCATTGGGCTATTCCTCGTTCCAGCCAGTGAACCACGACTGGTATATCAAGGCTGTGATATGTGCCATCCTGTCTGTGGATCCCTTGCTACTAAAGGAAAAATGTAGCGGGTTTCTTTTGATGACTATGTGTCACAATAACTTGACATCGAATAGCAGATGATTAATTAATCAATGTGCTTTAGTGGTGTCGTTAAACAAAATACCCCCCTCCCCCATAGCCGATGATTAATAAATCAATGTGCTCTAGTGGTGTCGTTAAAAAAGTTTGTATAGTAGTTGGTACATTGACACTAGTTCACATTAAATTGTAAGAATTTACTGGCCCGATAAATAAAAGTTTGATGTGTTTAACGACACCACTAGAGCACATTGATTTATTAATAATCGGCTACTGGATTTAAACATTTAGTAATTTTGACAGTCCTAGGGAAGAAACTCGCTACATTTTTCTATTAATAGTAAGGGATCTTTTGTATGCACCATCCCAGAGAGAGGATAGCACATACCACGGACTTTGATATACCAGTCGTGGTACATTGTCTAGAGCCATAAATACTATCGTTACAATGTCTGCCATAAAGCTAAATATAGTAATCTTTTTGAACCTATTTGAACCTATTATGCAGCTTGGCATGCATTGTCTCTGAAGTAATCGATAATGGAGTATAAAGATACTAAAACCTTAAAAGGTAGTACTGCGGTGTTTCGGTAAATTAGTCTGGGAGTGGCAGTCATCTTTATGGCGATGCAAGATGGATGAGCTCTCCAGTAAAGAATTTCCTCGGGAGTAGCTGTCCTATAGACACGGCACTAGATAAAGATTGATGGAATCATCCACTATTTTTCCAAGTATCCATTCGACTCTGCATTGTGCAGAGATGCGGCCCTGATCTCGTATTACTGTTTTATAGTTCACATTTACCTTGGATGTTCCATCAAGATTTAACCCAAGTTTTATAAATATATACATTTTTTTTATTTACACTGAACTTCCACAAAAAGTTATTTTAGATAGTATGAGTTTACAATTTAATAAATCACCACGTTTTTTTATATGAATTTCATATTTGCATGCCAATTACTAGTAATTAATTTTTGGAATAATCCCTGTAGTAATGGGGAAATGTCATTGTTAGTGTGAATTAAAATTACAAGGTAAATTTTAATTTTGTCCCAGAATAAAATACTAGTAAGCTAATTAAATAGCATTAATTTGTACTATAACTTTTAATAATGTCAAAACATAGGTCTACTAGATAATTATGGCGTTTCCAGTTCATTCCAATAAGCCGACGACTTTAAAAAACCCCACAATTTCAAGTGTCTACAATACGTGTCTCTCTCTCTCTCTCTCTCTCTCTCTCTGTGTGTGTGTGTGTGTGTGTGTCTTTTTCTCTGTCCCAGTGTTTGTCCGTCTCTCTGTCTCGTAGCAAGACTTTAAAATCATCGGCATAATATAGATTAATAATAATTAATTCCATATTAGACCAGCAACTAAAAACTTATTCTGAAACCTGTATTTCAAAATGTCTCAGTATCATATCAACAGAAAAAAATATAACTCACATAGGCCCTTACTGAATACCGTAACGTAGTTGTACACAAATCGATTTTATTTATGTATAGCACGATTTTCGATAGTATCGTAGAATCAAACGCACACACAAATCCAATAAGCTAAATATAGGCATTTAGAACACATCCCGAACATATCTTAATATTCCGAGCAATTTATACCGAAAGAATCCCGAACGCCACTTGCACAAAAATAAATACAATTTTTGTAAACAGTCGGTTCGCCTCGATAAAGTTTGTTTATAATCATTTTGATTGGCTACGGTTAACCGTGAGTAGAAATGATTGGCTACGGTTAACCGTGAGTAGAAATGATTGGCTACGGTTAACCGTAAGTCGGCTACGATTGGCTAATTATTAACTGAGGTCACAAGGAATGAATGACATCCCAGCACGAAAAATACATCGGCTAATGGGTGTCAAACTATGGTAATGCAAACAAATAAACATCAATATAAAATTCAAGATTTAAACAAAAACTCAGTGTAAAGAACTGTGCAAAAACACAAATATTACACTGGCTGGAGCGAGAAATAGCCCAATGGGTCCAATGACAGGGATCGATCCCAAACCGACCGTGCATCAAGCGAGCGCCACCACTGGGCTACGTCTCGCCCCTTGTCACAAACAGATGATGCATCAACTAACATAATTATAATGAATCATTTGTAAAAAAAAACAAAAAAAAAAACGCTCCACCTTTCCCACAATATTTTTACGTCGGTAAGTAGGCCTAGCCTAAGTTTTAAGTCAGTAAATAAAAACTTATTTTTTTGGACTCAATATACTCCCTCTCCCTCTCTATCTGTCTATGTCTGTATGTCTGTCTCCCTCTCTCTGTCACACTCTCTCTCTCTCTCTCTCTCTCTCTCTCTCTCTCTCTCTCTCTCTCTCTCTCTCTCTCTCTCTCTCTCTCTCTCTCTCTCTCTCTCTCTCTCTCTCTCTCTCTCTCTGTGTGTGTGTCCATTTCTCTATCTTAGTGTCTGTCTGTCTGTCTCTTTGTCTCGAAGCATGACTTTAAAATCATCGGCATAATATGGATTAATAATAATTCATTCCATATTAGACCAACAACTAAAAACTGATTCTGAAACCTGTATTTCAAAATGTCTCAGTATCATATTAACAGAAAAAAATGTAACTCACATAGGCCCTTAAAGCCGCACACCCTAGTTCCATCCAGCGAAAATAAATTATAATTTGGTTAATCTACAAACCTGTAACACACTTAGATCACGTTTTTATCAAATGGAGTGAAAAAGCAGGTTTTATATCGATAAATACCATGGGAATCCCCATGTCCCAATTGCTTGAAATAATTTTGAAAGTTAGTATTCTGATGTCACCGGTAGATGTCGCTCTAAGCACAACAATGCCTACGTCACGACAAATTTCACAGACTTGGGGTGCGTTCCTTTCACCTCTCCTGGACATGTTCTAACTGTTCTGTCCTGGTTGTATCCCCTCTCCAGATATCGTAAGACTTAGTAAAATTATTTGTTTTAAGGGTTTGTAACGTTTTGTATTGAGGCACTTACTTGTCTGAACTTTATTGTTACTGAAAATGTTCACGAACTGTGAAGAAAAATCTCACAAATGAACAACAACAAATCGGATGTTGATTGCGCGAACCGTGCACGAGAAAACAAACCGAACCAAAATGGTAACGGTCACGTGGTATACCAACGTCTGTGACATTGAAATGGAAATATCCCCTCTAAAAATAGATTAGACCTTGTCTGCTCAACGTTTTTTTCTCAGAGGCCCGTGCCATTTTATGAAATACGAAAAATGCATTTTGTGGTATTACAAAAACCAGGATTACCAAAAAACACTTCAGGAGAATGGAAATGTATATTCTAAATAATAAACGGTAAGTAAAGTGCAATTTTATTTGTGAAAAAATGGGTTTAATAGCGAAAAACAACGCCGTAATGGTTAACAACTAGCCGTAACTAGGGTGTGTCCCTTTAATGAATACCGTAACGTAGTTGTACACAAATCCATTTTATTTATGTATAGCACGATTTTCGATAGTATCGTAGAATCAAACGCACACACAAATCCAATAAGATGAATATAGGCATTCAGAACACATCCCGAACATATCTTACTATTCCGAGCAATTAATACAGAAAGAATCCAGAACGCCACTTGCACAAAAATAAATAAAATTTTCGTGAACAGTCACTATTATAAAGCAAAATATCTTAGTGTGTGTGTGTGTGTGGGGGGGGGGGGGGGGGGGGGGCTGGGGGCTTCCCACGCCAGTGTTAAAGCTGCATTCTCCGATATATTGTTTATAAAGTAATGAAATGTAAAGATTTATTCATTGAATTACATCCAAAATATTACATTTACTTCTACTTGTATTTTATAAATTTATATTATAGCAAAATCCAACATGGGTGACCGATAGGAAATTACGTAGCATCATAGTTTGAATTTGAATTTCATCTTATATATGGCTGCTATTTTAATGGATTATAATTAACGGTTGCAGCCAATCGCAATGAAATAACCGACTGCACGCGCCCTTTACGTATGGAGCAAATATGATAACGCCGTAAAATACCATAAAGTATATCAAAATGAAAGATGAACATTTATTACAAAAGTCAAACAATTTCACATCAACTAAAATACAAATTTGACTTCCTACAACAACACAGAAAAGAAAACACATGGTCAGTTGGATGGCCTTTGGATGTTCAGTGCAAGCGATATTATAGCAACAATACATAACTATATCTCTATCTATCTATCTCTATCTCTATCTCTATATCTATCTATCTATATATCTATATATCATCTGTAATAAAACAGCAACTGTGACGAAAGGTTGAATAGCTTGACACTGCAACCTTGTGTGTCGTCATAATTTTAAAGTTTTATTACAAACTAACTTTATACTGCTGCAAATAGAAAATCCACTTTCCTAGTAAATGACGAAAACCATTAGTGACAAAAGAGCAGAACAGGAAAACACTAAAAACATGAATCGATCAATTCTTCTTATCGATGTCTTGGATTTCGATACCGAGTCCTTAACAAAGGAGTCTACCGTACGGTTGTCTGGTTTGACCTTTGACCTCAGGGACGTCCGCATCCCGAAGGCCACACAGCCACCTCCGGGTTGCCCAGAGGCGTGATACATATTCAGTAGATAGATGGTGCTCATAATTGACAGACAACTCTGCGAGACGACCAGCATCAGGTAGATGGTCAACCGGGACAGGGAGTCGGACCGGGGCATGGTGCTGTAGACGAAGTTGAGGAACATGGCATAGGAGACGAGAATGGACACGAGGAACGACATTTTCTCCCCTGACTCCACCGGAAGCAGGAACACGCATGCGTTCATCAGAGAGAGAATCCCGATGGGAGACAGGATGCTCATGACGTAGAAAGCGCTGTAGCGTTTCAGCTTGAACTGGATGACAACTGTCTGGATTGGGAACGATAACTCGAACACGGGCTGCATGTAGCTCCTGTTTTGGAGCCTGACGCTCACCAGACGCCATTCGTTGCTTCTGAAGAAGTACTCGGGCGTGTCCACGTCAGACTTGGGGGTGTAGAAGCGATAGCGACCCGAGGGAAACAGCAGGACGTCGCACGTCTGCTCGTCGAAGGGGAAGTAACCCGTGTCGATCTCGCAGCTCGTCTCGTAGGCATCTACATAGAACATGGTGATCTGGCCGTTATTGACGATCAACGCGTCCTCCTTCAACGTCGTCGTAATCCTGCTCACGCTGTTGATGGCCGACACCTGGGGACTCCACAGCAGGTTGCTCTCGATGGTGACGGCGTGAGTGTTGTTGAAGTCTGCCGGGTTCCAGGCACTGGACAGATCCAGCCAGGCGGCCACGATTATTCCAGAGAAGGCGAAGACCTGAGTTTCCTCGTTGAGGCCAATGATCGCCACTGGGATGAAGTCTATGGCGATGTCGAAGAGCGATGCCATGGACACTGTGGTGTTTCTGATGGGGAGGGTCTGTTTTGAGACGATGTGCTGCTGGAGTCTCTGCAATACTGTGGTGGAGGTGGCGCAGTGGACGACGACACACAGGAATGTCACAAGTGCGACAGAACAGAGCAGACGTGTTTCCATTTTGTCAGTGTCTTCGTATTGTATTTAACAACAATTGTACACTCTCAATGATTTATATATTGTATTCCAATAAACAATGTAACAGAACAAAGCAGACGGGTTTAAGATAGGTCTATTTTGTCAATGTCTTAGTATTGTGTTTATAGACTACATTCCACTAAACAATGTAATAATCAGACAAGATGTGTGAAAAACGTCTATTTTGTCAGTGCCTTTGTATTATATTTAACAATAATTGATTTCTTCTTTTGCAGAATTCGTGGAGTATAGTACAATAATCTACTGAATAACTTATATAATATATTCTGCTAAACAATGTAAAAATAAATACAGTAAAAATATGTCAAAGAAAGTAGTAGTATACAGTATTTGTCGAATACAATTATGAATCTACTTAATGACTTTTTATACTATATTCTATAAAACAATGTAATAAACATAAAAGGCGTGTAAAAAAAACAACAAAAAAACCCATCTATTTTGTCAGTGTATTCATATTGTATTTGACAATAATTATTATTTCTAGTTCAGGAGTACCAGAATCCTCTGAATGATTTATAGACTACATTCTACTAAACAATGTAATAGACAGAAAAGATCTATTTTGTCAATGTCTTTGTATTATATTTAATAATAATTGTTCTATCGTTTGCAGTATTTGTCGAATACAAGAATCTACTGAATGACGGTTTTTTTTTACTATATTCTATAAAACAATGTACTAAACGGAGCAGAAAATTGGTCCATTCTTTCAAAGTCTTCGTATAGTATTCTGTTTACTTAAACAAAAAAACTTCATCATTGTCAATAATGTTGTTGGCTGGATGTGTCAAGTGTTCGAATGTTCTGAATGTTTTGACCGGCTCAAAGATTTATCTGTTGTATTTTATTCTAAGCAGTTTTGTTTTGTATTCTACTAAAACATTATTTCGTTATTCTTCTAAACAAAATCTGTTTTGTATTCTACTAAACAATTCTGTTTTGTATTTTATTTAACAATTCTGTTTTGTATTCTACTAAACAATTATAGTTTACAAGTATTCTGTTAAACAATTGTTTTGTTTTCTACTAAAATTTCTGGTTTGTATTCTACTACATAGTTGTCTTTTGTATTCTACTAAATAAATGTATATTCATTATTGTAATATATTAAACAATTCAGTTTTGTATTCTATTAAACAATTTTGTTTTGTAATTTATTAAACAATTCTGTTTTGTAATCTATTAAACAATTCAATTTTGTAATCTATTAAACAATTCAGTTTTCTAATCTATTAAACAATTCTGTTTTATATTCTGTTGAACAATTTTGTTTTGTATTCTATTAAACAATTCAGTTTTGTAATCTATTAAACAATTCTGTTTTGTATTCTATTAAACAATTTTGTTTTGTAATCTATTAAACAATACAGTTTTGTATTCTATTAAACAATTCTGTTTTGTATTCTATTAAACAATTCTGTTTTGTAATCTATTAAACAATTCAGTTTTGTAATCTATTAAACAATTCAGTTTTGTATTCTATTAAACAATTCTGTTTTATAATCTATTAAACAATTCTATTTTGTATTCTGTTAAACAATTCTATTTTGTTTTGTATTATATTAAACAATTCTATTTTGTATTCTATTAAACAATTCTCTTTTGTATTCTGTTAAACAATTCTATTTTGTTTTGTATTATATTAAACAATTCTATTTTGTAATCTATTAAACAATTCTGTTTTGTATTCTGTTAAATAATTCCGTTTTGTATTCTACTAAAACAATTCCGTTTTGTATATTCTATTAAACAATTATGTCTCGTTTTCTACTAAACAATTCTGGTATGTGTGCTATTAAACAATTGTATCATACTAAAAATGTCTACATAGTACAAAAAAGGAGATATCTTAGGTTTTTTCTCACAATATTCGTTTTGTATTCTGCTCACTGTAAACCATGAACTGTATGAATCAAAATAATTGTTTTCTTTCACTAGATTTGTTAAATTTCTCAATCTGCTGAATAAATTCTCTTTTGTATTCTACTAAACGAAACAGGATGTGTTACAGATAGGTCCATGTGTTATATTCTGGTCACTGTAAACAATCAACTGCACGAATCAAAATCAGTGTTCTTTAAAACTTTGACTGGATGTGTTGTGTTGAATCTGTTCGCAGTGTATTATAATAAACACTTATTTCTTGCATTCTACCAAACAATCCTTTTTTTGTGTTTTACAAAACAGTTCTGTATTGCATTCTGCTAAACAATTCTGTCTTAGATTTTACTAAACAATTTTGTATTGCATAATGCCATTCTACTAAAACAGTTATGTTTTATATTCTATTAAACAATATCATAAAACAGAACAATCGTGTCACATATATTTCCATTTTGTCATCGTCTTCGTCGTGTATTGTGCTCACTGTAAACAACAACTGTATGAATCAAAGTAACTGTTATTCTAATGACAGGATTTGTTGAGTACCAGACTATGCTGAATGACGTCACATTCTATCGTACTATTCTATATTGTTCTCTGTTAAACAGTTCTGATGCTGATGTCTGCACTGTATTCTGGTATCCAATTGTATTGCATTAATTCTGCTACACAATTCGTTATTGCATTCTGCTGAGCAATTGTGTTTTGGATTCTGATTAACAAAAAGTATTATTAATGTTTTCCATCCAATTCATGAGACATTAGTTAATTATTGTTGGTTGTAATTTCCTTTTGAATCAAGATATGCATCAGTCTGTTCAGGCAACTGTTAAACAATTCTTTATTGCATTCTGCTGAACAATTATATTTTGCATTCTGATAAACGAAAAGTACTATTAACGTTTTCACTACAACTCGTGAGACATTAGTTAATTATTGTTGATTGTAATTTCCTTTTGAATCAAGATATGCACCAGCCTATTCAGGCTACTAGAAATATAGAGTTAGACAAAATTCTTGTGACAACTTCCTTCAGAAACATCTTACGCATAACCCAAATACATCAACGGCGAGCACTAGAATCACAGATACAAACCTGTATACATAAACGTAAAGATCCCAAGTTTACCTTTTTCGTGAACACCTGATATCACCACCGTTTTGACAGTAATTCATGGGTGCATGTCATCACAGCTGTAATTATTCCAACGAGCACTGTCCTGTGCTGTGCTTGTTTTGATTTAGTAAAGTAGTCTATGAGTGGCAGTCCTCTTTTAAGCGGTGCAGAAAGGATGCATTGACCAATAAAAGATGTCCTCGAGAGAGAGGCTGTCCTACAGACGAGGTACTAGACAGAGATTTATAGAATCAACTACTTCTTTGTCAAATGCCCTTTGGACTCTGCATTGTGCAGATATACAATCTTGATGGCGGATAACGGTTTTGTCGTTTAGATTCCAGGTTCACCACTATCAAGGAGAGTGTGTCCCTCTGTTACAGATTCACTGCCTTGTGGTTATCAGAAAATCAGTAACACCCATGTCGGTGCTATCACACACCAATAATAAAACAAAAACATCAGAAATAAAAATTAATCGATTGTTTTGTTGACATGATAGATGTCACAGCACAGAATAATGGTAATGATCTGTGTGAACAATTTACAGTAGACTGTAATGTTCCTCGATGACAGTTTCCTAGTAAATATAGTCCTCCTTGGGGACCGATCACGACTCTATGGTGGTGTTCTGTCCAGTTTCTGCTTACGGACCGGGCAGTAATTAAAATGAGATGAATCACAGTTAACCTTACGGGGATATCGCAAATGACATTTACATTCATTTGTATCATGTGTATAATAATTATCTGCTTACAGGTTTTCATCGAGAGTGATAAAATTATCAATAACAACACCGCGGATGAGGCGTGGAACCACGTTTGGATAGAGCTACTGAGATGAGATAGGCATACGAATGCTGATAAATCTGAGTCTATTCCATTCTCAACTTCATTTCGTGCTTATATCCAATTAAGGTTCAAGCACGCTGTCCTGGGCATACACCTCAGCTATCTGGGTTGACAGAAGGTTAGTGGTTGGTGGTTAGTGAGAGTGAAGTCGATGTAGTGGTCTTACACCTATCCATTTAGTCGTTTAAACTCGCTCTGGAAGGGAGACGGTACCGAGATTTGAATCCAGTACCTACCAGCCTTATGTCCGATTGCTTGACCACGATTCATGAGCGCATGCTATCACAGCTGTCTGTTCACGGGAGTGGCAGTCTTCCTGCAGACTGACCAGCAAGGTTCAACAAATCGACTAGCCCTCGGTCCCGGCTAGTGAAGTTTTGGTCTGAGCTAGTTGAAATTATCAGCCGTATTACTGTTACATACGGAAAAACGTATTCGACGGCTAGTGTGGGGCGGGATTTAGCTCAGTAGGTTGAGTGCTCGCTCGCTTGAGGTACATCCGTCGCAGAATTGAACCACCTTGGTGAATTCATTCAATTGATTGGATTTTTTCTCGTTCCAACCAGTGCACCACGACTGGTATATCAAAGGCCGTGGTCTGGGCTATCCTGTCCGTGGGATGGTGCACATAAAAGATCTCTTGCTGCGTTAGAAAAAAAAATGTAGCGGGTTTCCTCTGAAGACTACGAGTCAGAATTACCATATTATGTTTGACATCCAATAGCCGATGATTAATTAATCAATGTGTTATGGTGGTGTTGTTAAACAGAAACAAACATTGACGGTTAGTGATTTTCTCAAACACTGGGATGTATACCATTCTGAAAAACCACGTGATAGTGTTTCATAGATTCTTTCTAGTGTAGAGATACGATTTCCAGCGATGGTAATGATGTTATCGTTCAGGTTCATAGCTGTCCATGTATTGCTGTGGGTATGGAAGGAAGGAAATGTTTTATTTAACGACGTACTCAACACATTTTATTTACGGTTATATGGCATCAGACATATGGTTAAGGACCACGCAGATGTAGAGAGAGGAAATCCGCTGTCGCCACTTCATGGGCTACTCTTTTCGATTAGCAGCAAGGGATCTTTTATGTGCATCATCCCAAAGACAGGGTAGTACATACCACGGCCTTTGTTACACTAGTTGTGGAGCACTGGTAGAACGAGAAATATGCCAATGGGGCTACCGACGGGGATCGAACCTAAACCGACCGCACATCAAGCGAGCGCTTTACCACTGTGCTGCTGTGGGTATGGAGTGGAATGTGATTGTTCGCTCCTGGGGGCGAGACGTAGCCCAGTAGTAAAGCGCTCGTCTGATGCGCTGTCCAAGTGTGTTACAGGTTTGTAGATTAACTAAACTTGCTGAAACTAGGTTCTGTCCCTTTTATCATCGGCTATTGGATGTCTCAAAAATGTGGTAATGTTGAGATATAGTCTTGGAGAGGAAAACCGCTACATTTTTCCATTAGTAGCAAGGGATCTTTTATATGCACCATCACACAGACAGGATAGCACATACCACGGCCTTTGATATACCAGTTGTGGTGCACTGATTGGAGCAAAAAATAGCCCAATGGGCCCACCGACGAGGGTCGATCCCAGACAGACCGCGCATCGATCGAACGCTTTACCACTGAGCTACGTCCCGCCCCCACAGACAATGAGAGAGGAAACCCACTGTTGACACGCAATGATCTACTGTTTCCAACTAGCAGTAAGGAATATTTTATATGCAGGATAACACATACCACAGTCTTTATTTACCAATGGGCTCACTGACAGATTTCTATTCTTGAGCGACCTCGCTCCAAGCAGCTGCAAGCGCATTACGACTGGACTCTAATCACTTCGGTGGATCCATTCAGCTGATTGGGTTTTTTCCTCGTTCCAACCAGTGCACCATTAATTGGTCAAATGTGGTGGTGTGTGCTTTCCTGTCTGTGAGAAAGGGCACTGGCTGGAACGAGAAATAGTCCAATGTGCCCACCGACGGGAATCGATCCTAAACCGACCGCGCATCAAGCGAGCGCTTTACCACCGGGCTATGTCCCGGCCTGTATATATCCTTTCAACTCCACTACTGCCGGCTATTCCTGTTTGCTACGATTGACTCAGGGGCGGGGTTTAGCTAGTCGGTTGAATCCTTGCTTGAGGTGCTTGCGTCGCAGGATCGAACCACCTCGGTGGATCCATTCAACTGATTGGGGTTTTTTTTCGTTCCAACCAGTGCACCATTAATTAGTCAAAGGCCGAGGTATGTGCTTTCCTGTCTGTGAGAAAGTCCATATAAAAGATCCCTTACTGCATTAGGAAAAATGTAGCGGGCTTCCTGTGATGACTACGTGTCACAATTACCAAATGTTTAACATCCAATACCGATGATTAATTTTTAAAATGTGCTTCAGTGGTGTCGTTAAACAAAACAAACTTTAACGAGTCGGAATTACCAAATGTTTAACATCCAATAGCCGATTATTAATCACCCAGAGTGAGTTTTAACGACTTAATGGGTAGATGTAAGATCACTACAGCCTCGTCTTTCTCACTAATAACAACTATCCCACTGTCTTGGACAGCCAGCTCAGATAGCTGTGTGTGCCCAGGACAGCGTGCTTGAACCTTAATTAGATATAAGCACGAAAATAAGGATAATACTGCTGCAGCATTTGTTTCCGCTAAATTTATTATTTAAATTTGTCGTCTAAGAAGCTAGTGCACCACGATTGGTATATCAAAAGGCCGTGGTATCTGCTATCCTGTCTATGCGATGGTGTATATAAAAGATCCCTTGCTACTAAATGTAGCGGGTTTCCTCTCTGAGACTATGTCAAAATTGCCAACTGTTTGACAACCAATAGCCGATGATACATAAACCAATGTGCTCTAGTAGTGTCGTTAAATAAAACAAAGATTTAAGAAAACAGACTAGTGTCTCGAAGTGATAGAAGTAGAGCTAGAATATTCGAGTTAACCAAAGCTCGACACAAACGTCGTGTATAAAGTGAGGAAATAATTCGGGATATCAACGAGAGAGACGAAACATTATTTGAATTCTGTCACCCGACTATTTTCATATCTCCTAAAATTCTACACTGTATATATTATAAACAAAAGCAATTAATTTCTTCATTACGTTTTATTATGTCAAGATGTGGTATGTGGGTTTTTTCTCTCTTTTTGTTATTAGGGGATTGGTGGGGTGTGTGTGTGTGTGTGTATGTGTGTGTGTGTGTGTGTGTGCTTGTGTGTTGTGTGCATGTATGCGTGTGTGTGTGTGCGTGTGCGTGGGTGTGGGTTTAGTATTTTGTAGTTTTTTGTTGTTTCTGGTTTATTTCGTTTTCTTTGTTGGTTTCCTTGTTTTGTTGTTGTTTGTTGTTGGGTTGTTGTTGTTATTGATGGGGGGGGGGGGGGTAGGAGAGGTATCTGTTTGTTCTTGTATATATATCGGGAAAGCACATGCACACACACAAAGAAACGAACAAACGAGCGCACACGCATATACAGTTTGTTTTATTTAATGACACGAATAGAGCACACATTGATTTATTAATCATCGGCTATTGGATGTCATGTATATATATATATATACATACACCTACCCATTGAGTCTTGCGGAGCGGAGAGAAATGTGTGTGTGTGTGTGTGTGTGTGTGTGTGTGTGTGTGTGTGTGTAACTATACATACAGTTTATGATTTCTTGTAAATAATAATAATAATAATAATAATAATAATAGTAATAGTAATAATAATCTTGTTACGCAATGTATTGGAAAAACAAAAAACGGGGAAAAAACGGGAAGTCTTATCTAGCCAAAATTCCCTGGACAACTTGCCGAACCCAATCAGATAGTTTTCCCATGTTCGAAAGAAATCTTCAGATCCGTCGTCTCGACGTTGAAACACCTATTAAATAAATATCAAAAATAAAACAACTGACAAATAGATATAAAAATAAAATACCTAATAAACATATATTAAAATAAAACACCTACAAAAATAGTTTAAATAGGTATACTCTGTCCAAACCGGCATCTGTCTCAACCGGCATTCTGTGTAAACCGGCAGAGTTTTGAAGTCCCGTCCAGCTACCGTTAATTTATTAGGAATAAAACTCTTCCTACAACGGATGCGGTCTATTCCGGACTTCGGATGCAAATTCAAGAACAAAAGAACGGTTTCAGTAGTAATTAGCTCTGTCTACAACGGCACGCGATCTTACCTCTACTGTCTGCCGGTGCATTCCCAGTCTGGAGCTCCTCGCGGTAAGACGTGTTTGCTTCGCTTGTGCACACTGCACGTGCTTTCGCGGCTCGACTTGGGGATGCTTCACTTTGTTGTTTTTATCAGCGAAGTGAAGTTTTCTACTGGGATGTATGCGGCCATTGGAACTGATGGAACGCTGGAACGCTTCTCGTTTCGACAGTCTGCACCTCCAGGTTGGATTCTTTATTAGCGAGATTCCTCGCCTCCACGTCATTTCTCCGTCTGACTATGTTGACTTGTTTTCTCGTGACTCGTATGACGGCCAGGCCATTCTGCAGAACACCACGGTGTTCGCGTTTAGTCTCTACATGTCCGAGCCTGTCTTAACAGCACTGGAAGATTGACCGCCCCACCCAAATAAGAAATAGGAAGCGGGGTCGGCCCCTACTACTCTTTTCTAGACTTTACTTTGTTTTATTGTGGTACCATCTTGTATCCTCCGGAGTCGGGCCCGTCCGCACCACTATACCAACCCATGACGACTGGACTATACCCTAGTCTGATTCTCTTTCTCGTTCAGATGGATCCGGCTTCTCAAGATCTGTATTTCAGCACAGCACTGCACCTTCAACGTCTATTGACTGTCAATCTAGGGGTTTTCTTGACGGATGCAACCCATCTCGTCCCTACAAGCTGTGCACCCTAACGGCCGTAAGGCCACTCACCTGGACATATAGATCGGACTTTAAACTTTTAGACCTTCGTTCCAAAGTTTGTCAAAATTACTTCTTCTTTTTTTTAAATATTATTAAATAGTCCGATCCTCTCTTCTTTCTCTCATTTATTTTTGGACTCTCCTTCTAAAATGCTCCAAATTATATAAATATTCGATCGAGCAGTCAATTCTTTTCTTCTTTTTAAAAAAATTCTATTAACTTTTTTACTAATTGCCATTTTCTAAATTCTGCCCATTTTCAACAATACCCCCCCCCCCCCCCCCCATCCCGAGTCAGGCCATCGATCTTATCTAATTTCTTTTTGACCACCCGATCTATTTAGCGACCAAATTTAATGAGTAGAATTTTCTTTATTTAATTATATTAATTAGAGATGCGTATCAAAATTTTAAAGGCCCACTATTTAATTTTTGGATGTAAATTTCAAAATTGTCTGCTTAATTTTTTTTTTCTGTCCCGGGACAAGCCCCTGGCTATCCATAGACAGGCCCCGGGACGGACATGCTCGAAATTCTAGTTGTAGGCCTATATGAGCATGTAGAAATTATTCGCACTCGCACTCGTCTGGCCGGTGGTCACCTTTCAAACTTTGACGGCACTTCCCCAGGAAACCAAAGAAAATGTTACGAAATAATCGCGCCTCTTTGAAAGCTTAATAAACAATGAACCACATCTGTTGTAACGAGTGTAGGTAACAAGATAAATCGGATTATTATTTGTATGTGTTCATACCTGCATTGTATTATACCAATCTATTGTTTTGTCAAAACTAGTAACTGCATAAATAGAATGACGTTTCCGTTTTGCATTGTCTTACTGAAGTTACAATGTCGGAGCGACTGAAAAAAACGGATCCGCTACTCGGATTTATAGGAAGGTTTCAATTAATATTAACCATCTGACGTCTCGGTGTGTGTGGGGGTGGGGGTGGGGGGAGGGGGTAATGACCTTGGTCATCTATCAACTGAACAAACGAAACAACAAATGAATTGATACCACCAAATCACAAACAATCTGAGTTTGTTTGGGTGTTATATATGTTATTGGCCGGCAGAAAATAGAAGCGAGGCACACATATCATTCCCAATATTAAAAACGCACGTACGTCTGAGAAGTAACAGTTATGGAGTCGAGGTTTAGTCTATTTTTAGAAGGTATTTCACCATTTCAAAGTCACAGACTCATGTTTCACTCAATTGTAACTTTATCCAAATGTATTACAGGTTTGTAGATTAACTAAACTTAGTGTTAATTTCCACGGGTTGAAACTAGGGTATGTCCCTTTAAAACATGTGTTTTTAATTTTGGGAATGATATGTGTGCCTCGCTTCTATTTTCTGCCGGCCGATGACATATATAACACCCAAACAGAAACTCAAATTGTTTGTTTGCGACTTTATGTCGCATACCATATCCACAAACCAGGGCCGTACCCTGACCAAAATCCATGGGGGGGCACTAAATTTTATAAATAATTTTTAACATACTATAAAGATTAAACATTTCTATGCTATTACTGGAGATATATAAAAAAAAAAAGGACGAGATTCTCGGGGGGGGGGGGGGGGGGGGCAGCTGCCCCCCCTGCCCCCCCGGAGGGTACGGCCCTGCAAACCTGTAAAACAGCTGTATAAAGTTATAATAAAATGAAACAAGACTTCTCCATAAGTTAGCCCGAGTACTCTGAAAATACGAGAGCTAGACGGACAGTAGGACAGTTATCATACTCTTAATAAGAGAGAATGATAACTGTTCAACTGTCCGTCTAGCTCTATAAGTGGGACGTAACACTTCGTGACGTCATAGATTGGCTCACTACAACCGTACAGGAATGTCAACCAAACGAGCTGAGTGATAAAAATTGAGATCGATTATGGACAAAAAATAGTCTATTAAACTTGCTACCATTTCGTATCATGTGAAATAATTTTCATTGTCACTCGCTAAAGCTCCTTGGGTCCCAGCTTCGGTCGCTCTGTGTCTATGTTTTTTTTTTCTTTTCTTACTTAGATCGCTCTAGGTCTAATTTATACGACCCGGCTCAAATTGTTACCTGTTAATGTGCTTTGGGAATTTATTTCTTGTCAACAGTGTTGCTCTAGGCTAAGAGCTCTTTTGTGAAGTGTGTCGTGAGGAGGCACATAAAAATTATTTTGTCAAATAATAAATTGTAATCTGCAACTGCTGCCGACTCTGACGTAATAATAAATAGGTACGTTTGTTGGCAGATTTGGATATTAGTCGGGCGCAACAATTAAAAATCAAAAATGTTCTTGAGTGCTGTAATTTAGTTTCACACTAATTAGTCTTATTACTAGCCCCAAATTAACTAGACTAAGTTTTTGCATAATTGGCAGGTGATACAATAACAATTAATTGAATCATACATGCACACTAAAAATATATAAACTACATTTGAATATAGTTTGATAATATTGATGAAACTTACATAAACGTACGAGACCAGGGGAAAATCCTCAAATTCAGGCAAAAATTATAGAGATATTCTGTCAAAATGTGCTAAACTGAGGCCTTTTTGCCATGTATTTCCATAATTCTATCCACAAAATTGGTTGTAATTCATGTAAAAATGCGCTTATGGTCAGCAATATCGTTAACATAAATAAAAAATAAAAATGTTTTTCATGCCCACGTTGCTTCAAGGTTCCGGCATCCTACCCAACCTAACGAGCGAAATCGCCTACCCTCTGAATACTACTCGGGGTAATTTAAACTAAAATGTTGTAGCTACCGGCCTCGGTGATGTTGTGGTTAAGCCATCGAACATAAGGCTGGTAGGTATTGGGTTCGCAGCCCGGTACCGGCTCCCACCCAAAACGAGTTTTAACGTCTCAAAGGGTAGGTGTAAGACCACTACACCCTCTTCTATCTCTCTAACCACTAACAACTAAACCACTGTCCCAGAAAATAAGTTGAATTCTAGTTCTAAACTAAAATGTTGTTGTTGTTGTAGCTGCAGACACCTGTGACGGCTATCATATCGGTCATCTTGTTATCAGTAATTGATCGTCTTGTAGCTGTATTGAAATCCAAGGGTAAACACAGGAAGGTAAACACCACTGAATTAAATTCCATACGCGATTAACATAACATGTGGCCATTACAACAACCTGGTTGAAACCACGGGAAAGACCCTCAACCCAACCTACTGCTGCGAGTTTCATTTCGTGTGATTTGATTTCATTTAGATTGGCTGAACCAGTCAAAACATATATCACAGAAACAAAAACAACGTAATATCAAGTACCGTATAATACCAGGGCTCGAAATTAAGAATTTGTCTCCCACGGCAGTTTTTTAAAAATAAAATGCAATGGGTGAAACAATCCACCGACGGCAATTTTGAGCCTGCCTATGGCAAATTTTTAAAAGTGACATTTGCAGCAAATAAACTTGACTGAAAGGCTATCTTGTTATATGTAGACATCTTTTTAATGTGAACATGTTAAATATTGGCAGATAATGTACAACAGGTGTATACATTTCGCCATTGTTGAGAAGCTTTACCGACGGCACAAACGTGCCATCGGTGATGCTCTCTACCTACAGCAATTTATATCTCAACGACAGCAATTGCCGTCTGTGCCGCCGTTAAGCTCGATCCTTGCGTATATCCACATGTTCATATATTTCATCGGGGCTATTACATTTCAAACATTTTAATTTTCCAGGACATTTAAGCACTATTTTGGTTCATTTTCCAGGACGTTTTTGTTTCTTCTTTTTTTTACATTTTTTCCAGGAGTCTGAATACATTACTTGGAATGGGATTTTTATTTAACGACACCCCAGTAAACTGTTTATTCAGGGTTGTTATGTCTCAGTTACACCTAATCTATCACATGGATGCTAAAGTTGTAAAAATACCTAAATAAAAAAAATATTGTAGTGTGCAGAATGAATCATTCTTAAATATAATTATTGTAATGACCAGGGCCCCGTTCCACAAAGCGATCTTAGCGTTAAAATCACCTTGAAGTGCATATGTCAGCTGTGCAGTTACGGTGATCTTAGAGCTAAGATCGCTTCGTGGAACGCGGCCCAGTGCCGTATTTTCACATGGTTATATATACTTTATTCTTTTAAATATTTATTCTAATTGCTAGTGTCGTATATCCACATGGTTATATATTTTTTTATTTCCTTTAAATAATTATCATAATTGCCAGTGCCGAATTTCCATATGGTTATATATTTCATTCTTATAAATAATTATCGTAATTGCTAGTGAGGTATTTCCATATGGTTACATATTTCATTCTTTATAAATAACTACAAACGAATTTATCTTCATTTAAGTCGGACTACTTTTCCTTCATTTATCTCAGGTCAGGTCAGGTCATAGGGTTTTACGTGGACATTCAGAACAAGCTGTTGTAGCGCACGCTTGTCATGGACGCAAGTACCGGCCTTGGCCGGATCCTCCGTCGGACAGGAAAAGGATAGGGGTGGAAGAGGAGACCGCCCTCACTGGCAAGCACAAGGAAGTACTAAAATCGTTATTTTGAAACATTACATTACTTTACTCCATTTGTATTATAGGCTACTATTGTCTTCATTTATTTTATTGGGGACGGAACGTAGCCCAGTGGTAAAGCGCTGTCCTGATGCGTGGTCAGTTTGGGATCGACCCCTGTCAGTGGCCCCATTATGCTATTTCTCGTTCCAGCCAGTGCACCACAACTGGTATTTCAAAGGCGGTGGTATGTGCTATCCTGTCTGTGGGGTGTTTGAACAAAACAAACACAATTTGGTTTTATTGCAACAACAGCATTTTTTATCGCTGCATATTTAAAAAAAAAAGACCAAACAACAACCGGTTGAGTACTTTTATATTGATACGAGTGCAGAGAAGATTTTCAGTGAAAATATACAGTGAAATACGCGTGTTTGTGCATGCTTGTGCATGCTTGTGCAATTTAGGGGGAAACAAAACAAACAAACAAAAGTGAAATCCGCGTTTTAGGTATTATGCAGGTTATTTCGAAAGTAAACAATGAGAGTGGTTTCCCTTATGTTGAGGCGGTAAATGTTGTTGAGCTTCAAACATGGAATCCTTGTTAAAACAGTTTAGTCAAGGTTAATTAACTAATATTATTTTATTGTATGTGTATGTATCAGTAGTGGTTGGTGGGTATGCTGCTGCTGCCGCTTTGACGTCTTGGTAACCCGAGTACTCTGTAAGAGAATCTGGGGCGGGACGTAGCCCAGAGGTAAAGCGTTCGCTTGACTCAGTTGATGCGCGATCAATCATGGATCGATCCCCGTCGGTAGGGCCATTGGGCTATTTCTCGCTCCAACCAGTGCACCACGACTGGTGTGTCAAAGGCCGTGGTATGTCACTATGTGTTATCCTGTCTGTGGGATGGTGCATATAAAAGATCCATTGCTGCTGCTAATCGAAAAGAGTAGCCCATGAAATGATGAAGTGGCGACAGCGGGTTTCCTCTTTCAATATCTGTGTGGTCTTTAACCATATACCTGATGCCATATAATCATAAATAAAATGGTGAGTGCATCATTAAATAAAACATTTCCTTCTGTAACTGTAAGAGAGTCTGAGACAGTCGCAGTGAGAGCTATGGTCGACGACGGCACTTTTCGCACCTTTGTTTTGGCGAAAGGACTTTCCTTTGGCACTGTTTCTATCCCTAACCCTGACTCTATTTGTTATAAGTATTTATAATGTTCTTTATACGTGTCAGTGCCAAAAGATAGTCCTACCGTTTTGGCTTCGTACACAATAATAAATAAAACATATCCAATGGTATGATATGATATATTTGACAAAAGGTACTGACTCCTGAGTGCCTTTAACATCTGGTAAAGATGTTACTGAAATGCATTTCAAGTTCTATCAGTCAAATAAATTTTTAACATTCAAGGTAAAAATATTTTGAGGTTTCTGTGTTTTGGGGTGTCATTAAAAAAATTCCTTTCCAGGTAATGTATTCAGACTCCTGGAAAAATGTTTAAAAAGTCCTGGAAAATGAACCAAAATAGTGTTTAAAGGGACATACCCTAGTTTCAACCCGTGAAAATTAACACTAAGTTTACTTAATCTACAAACCTGTAACACATTTGTATAAAGTTATAATTGAGTATAACACGAGTCTGTGACTTTGAAATGTTGAAATACCCTCGAAAAATAGACCCAAAACTCGACTCCATAACTGTTACTTCTCAGACGCATGTGCGTTTTTAAAAATATGAGAAATGCATTTTGCGATATTAAAAATACCAGGATGACCAAAAACACTTCGAATGCATGGAAATGGATAATCTAAACAATAAAATCTTAGTAAAGTATGATTTCAGTTATCAAAAAAGTGCTCTGATAGTAAAAAATATGCCTTAGTGTTTAAAAACTAGGGTATGTCCCTTTAAAAGTCCTGGAAAAGGAAAATATTTGAAGTGTATGAACCCAGTTTTTGCATAACGTCTATGCAGAGTTGTACTGTGTGACACCATTGTTCACATGATCGGAGGTCATGCCCTCTCAAAAGGCATATTCCTTAATGTGAAGACAATAAATATCACATGGGTATCTCTTCCACAGCAGTGTAATAAATGTTGGGCGCCCAATGTTTAGCTTGATGAACTACTGTCTTGCGGTGTTTCTGCCAGAAAGAAATTTTTGGGTATGGCACTATGGAATTGAATGCAATATATGGGGAGCCTCTCCTAGAAAGAAAATGGGTTAAGTTTAGGGTTAAGAAAATCATACATTAATGATAAGAGTAATTCATTTTGTTAAAAGGTTAACTTTAAAAAAAACATCTGCCAAAAATATATGGTGCCATACCCGTTTTACCCTCTGGCAGAAACCCTGTCTTGGGTACCATGACATCGGTGGGCTATTTGAAGTAATTCTTTTTCTAGCCAGTGTGCTGTTTCTGGTGTAATAAAGGATGTGGTATGTGCTGTCATGTCTGTGGAATGCTGTATATACTGGATTTTTTGCTGCTACTTAGAAAGAATAGCCCATTGCTACAGGTTTCCTCATGTGGTAAAGCATTCGCCTGATGTACGGTTGGCCTTAATTCTTCAAGATAAACATCATTTATCTTTTTGAACTAAATTGGTCTAAGATCCACCCCCATCGATCGGACCATTGTGCTGTTTCTCGTTCCAGCTAGTACACCATGACTGGTATATCAAAGGCTGTGGTATGTGCTATCCTGTCTGGGATGGTGCATATAAAAGATCCCTTGCAAAATATAACAGGTTTCCTTTGAGACTATATGTCAAAATTACCAAATGTTTGACATCCAATAGGTGACAATAAATAAATCAATGAACTCTAGTCGTTTAGTTAAACATTTGAACAAACTGTGAATGTAGAGAAATGGTTTGTGTTGTTTGTATGCAACAGGGCTTCTAGATTATGGTAGCCCCACGCCCATGGCTAATAATATTCAATGTTGGGCTAGTAAATACTATTGACATGCCCAATGGCTAGTGAAAAAAAAAGAGTCAAATGTTGCAGTTAACTTAAGTCTATTTTGTAAATATGAATATGCTGCCCCCATGCCAACCTTGCAGTGTTTGTATTTTTAAGCTCTATCTCTCTTTTGGGTGACATATCTGATTATTATTATTATTTAGTAAAATTGTATTAACTTAAAAATAATGTAGGGCTAGTGAATTTTTAATTGTGGCTAGTAAAAAAAATTAATCACTGATTCCATGGCTAGTGCATTTTTAAAAATTCTACAAGCCCTGATTCATGCATAAAAATGTTTTAAAATTATTTAATCTTTCAGGTGTGTTGAGCGATCTTGAAAATTTGGATGTTGCTGCGAAAGATCGGAAGAGGGCAAGACAGCAGTATTTGTCAGAGAAGAAATCTTTACATCAACTGGAGAAAAAAGTGAAAACATTAGAACGACGGAAGCATGAACTGCAACGAAAACTGAAGATAGCTGAACATAATCTAGTATGTCCCAGCAGGGTTTCTAGATTATGATAGCCCCACCACCCCCATGGCTAGTGATATTCAGTGTTGGGCTAGTAAATAACTACTATTGCCATGCCCAACAGCTGGTGAAAAAAGTTGTCAAATACTGTATTTAAGTCTATTTTGTAAATATGAATACCCTTCCTTCCCCAATCCTAGTGTTTTTCATCGCTATCTCACTCTTTAGGTAACACATCTGATTATTACTATTTTCATCGCTATCTCACTCTTTAGGTAACACATCTGATTATTACTATTTTCATCGCTATCTCACTCTTTAGGTAACACATCTGGACCCATATTCACAAAAAAGTGTAAATTTACGTCTACGACTAGCACTTACGTCTGCCGTAGATTTACGTTTACGTGCAAGAAGCACCTTATTCTCAAAGATGGTCGTAAATGTAAATGTAACTTAGTTGGATGTAAATCTACGATTTAACACTCTCACTGGAGTAATTAATAAAAACACATTAGAAACGATGGCTACCGGGTAAATAACAAATGCGCAAAACGCAATTTTGTTTGTCGTCTGCTAACAATAACATTGCGAACAGTGAACCATGGCAGTTTGGTATTGGTGGGGATCCGCGTTTTGGTACGAACTTGAGGACATTTCTTAAAAAGGAAAAAGATAACTCAGGAGAATTTGGCCGAGTCAAAAACATCTGTTCGATCACGAACAAAAATATCGCGTTCGCCATCGCAAACTGCTTCATTTATTGGAAATACTGCTAGTTTCCGTAAATAATAGTAAACAACGGCGATCGTGCTTGATTTATTATGTGTACACAACTTACGTGCAGCGTTAGTTGCAACCTGAGGCACTCTTATATTTACGTCCAACTTTACACGTAACTTACGTTTTCGTTGTTTCGTGAATAGCTCTTCAGTCGTAGATTTACGTTTACGTGTAAAACTAGGCTTACGATATTTTGTGAATATGGGTCCTGATTATTACTATTTTCATCACTATCTCACTCTTTAGGTAACACATCTGATTATTACTATTTTCATCACTATCTCACTCTTTAGGTAACGCATCTGATTATTACTATTTTCATCACTATCTCACTCTTCAGGTAACACATCTGATTATTACTATTTTCATCACTATCTCACTCTTTAGGTAACGCATCTGATTATTACTATTTTCATCACTATCTCACTCTTTAGGTAACGCATCTGATTATTACTATTTTCATCACTATCTCACTCTTTAGGTAACACATCTGATTATTACTATTTTCATCACTATCTCACTCTTTAGGTAACACATCTGATTATTACTATTTTCATCACTATCTCACTCTTTAGGTAACGCATCTGATTATTACTATTTTCATCACTATCTCACTCTTTAGGTAACGCATCTGATTATTACTATTTTCATCACTATCTCACTCTTTAGGTAACGCATCTGATTATTACTATTTTCATCGCCATCTCACTCTTTAGGTAACACATCTGATTATTACTATTTTCATCGCCATCTCACTCTTTAGGTAACGCATCTGATTATTACTATTTTCATCGCCATCTCACTCTTTAGGTAACGCATCTGATTATTACTATTTTCATCGCCATCTCACTCTTTAGGTAACGCATCTGATTATTACTATTTTCATCGCCATCTCACTCTTTAGGTAACGCATCTGATTATTACTATTTTCATCGCCATCTCACTCTTTAGGTAACGCATCTGATTATTACTATTTTCATCGCTATCTCACTCTTTAGGTAACGCATCTGATTATTACTATTTTCATCGCCATCTCACTCTTTAGGTAACGCATCTGATTATTACTATTTTCATCGCCATCTCACTCTTTAGGTAACGCATCTGATTATTACTATTTTCATCGCTATCTCACTCTTTAGGTAACGCATCTGATTATTACTATTTTCATCGCCATCTCACTCTTTAGGTAACACATCTGGACCCATATTCACAAAAAAGTGTAAATTTACGTCTACGACTAGCACTTACGTCTGCCGTAGATTTACGTTTACGTGCAAGAAGCACCTTATTCTCAAAGATGGTCGTAAATGTAAACGTAACTTAGTTGGATGTAAATCTACGATTTAACACTCTCACTGGAGTAATTAATAAAAACACATTAGAAACGATGGCTACCGGGTAAATAACAAATGCGCAAAACGCAATTTTGTTTGTCGTCTGCTAACAATAACATTGCAAACAGTGAACCATGGCAGTTTGGTATTGGTGGGGATCCGCGTTTTGGTACGAACTTGAGGACATTTCTTAAAAAGGAAAAAGATACCTCAGGAGAATTTGGCCGAGTCAAAAACATCTGTTCGATCACGAACAAAAATATCGCGTTCGCCATCGCAAACTGCTTCATTTATTGGAAATACTGCTAGTTTCCGTAAATAATAGTAAATAACGGCGATCGTGCTTGATTTATTATGTGTACACAACTTACGTGCAGCGTTAGTTGCAACCTGAGGCACTCTTATATTTACGTCCAACTTTATACGTAACTTACGTTTTCGTTGTTTCGTGAATAGCTCTTCAGTCGTAGATTTACGTTTATGTGTAAAACTAGGCTTACGATATTTTGTGAATATGGGTCCTGATTATTACTATTTTCATCACTATCTCACTCTTTAGGTAACACATCTGATTATTACTATTTTCATCGCTATCTCACTCTTTAGGTAACACATCTGATTATTACTATTTTCATCACTATCTCACTCTTTAGGTAACACATCTGATTATTACTATTTTCATCACTATCTCACTCTTTAGGTAACACATCTGATTATTACTATTTTCATCGCTATCTCACTCTTTAGGTAACACATCTGATTATTACTATTTTCATCACTATATCACTCTTTAGGTAACACATCTGATTATTACTATTTTCATCACTATCTCACTCTTTAGGTAACACATCTGATTATTACTATTTTCATCACTATCTCACTCTTTAGGTAACACATCTGATTATTACTATTTTCATCACTATCTCACTCTTTAGGTAACACATCTGATTATTACTATTTTCATCACTATCTCACTCTTTAGGTAACGCATCTGATTATTACTATTTTCATCACTATCTCACTCTTTAGGTAACACATCTGATTATTACTATTTTCATCACTATCTCACTCTTTAGGTAACGCATCTGATTATTACTATTTTCATCACTATCTCACTCTTTAGGTAACACATCTGATTATTACTATTTTCATCACTATCTCACTCTTTAGGTAACACATCTGATTATTACTATTAGTAAAATTGTATTAAGTAAAGTAGGGCTGATGAAGGATCTTTTCTGAGTATATAGCCATCTTAAAATGTTTTCAGCAAATAAAAACAAAAAAATCATGATTAAAAACGGGTTAAAATTGGCAGAAATTCCTGCCGGATGTTAGGTCCGGCAAGTTATAAATTCTGCCAGCCCGAATGAAAACCTACCGGACCAAACATGGTTGACTAAAACTATTGTCTGAATATAAATGTAAAATAATTTCTGGTCCAACGGCAAGACGGGCAACAACAAATCTGGCCGACGGTTGTGTTGATCCTCAGACCGGCAAGAAACACTTGGGTATGGCAGTATTTCAACCCATGTTAAAATTACAACTTACTTACATTTTCTTGTTTGTAATATGAATTTATCTATAAGCATTGCATTTCAGGACATCATAACGTTTTGTAGTATCTGAATATTGACTTTTGTCTAATACAATTTTGAAGTATAAATTGAATATTTTTTCCAATGGCCAAACGAAATTTGAAATAATTCAGCCAGATGTCATTCCAAATGCATTTATTAGTACAATGCTTTATAACATGTTAAAACATGTTACGGTTAAACTAGTCTTCCAAAAAAGACAGGAAAAACCAAGATACTTGTGTGGGGTTTATTGTCTAAAATATTTTAGTTTTGCGGCATTGCTGAATATAGTTGCAGATTTCTAGATTTGTGATTGGTCAGTTGAATTAGAAAGATCAACTGGCTGTGTTGTGACACTGGTTTTGTTCAGATCTACTGACACACCTTCACGGTCCGACTGACCAGTAAGATCTGCTGTCAATTTAGATGCTATTTTTCAGACCTGTGAGGGTGAGGAGACACGTGACGAGACGGTCAAGTCCGATGAAGTTACAGACAGTGTCGCCAGGCTCACGAAACTCACAGAAATTGCTGATTTGTATCGTCTAACAGGTCAGATAATATTCGGTTGATGAGCTTAACAGAGATGTGATTTTTCAGCTCTTTTTTTGGCTTAAAATAATTTTCACAAAATGGACTGGATTTGATTGGAAATACTAAAAAATTACCTCTATGTAGGTATTGTAGAGAGAGTTCAGCTTTTAAAAGATATTTTCAGCTTTTATTTTAAAATGGGTATCACATCACTGGCTTAAAGGTGCAATCCCTAGTTTCGGACCGACAAAATGGACACTAAGTTTGGTTAAACTGCAAACCTGCAACATATTTGGATAAAGTTATAAGAGAGAAAAGCTAAAATATGTGATGTTTAAACGGGGAAATATTGTCTAAAAATAACTATTCTTGTGTAGACCAGCGTGTGTGTGCAGCCAGAGTTCCAGGAGTAAAAATAATCTGACCCCGATAGCTCTGATTGATCAATATGCCACAGAGTACTGCACATCAAATCATGTTCTAGTCACATGGTCTGTGACTTTCTAACAAACGTATTAAACAAACAAAAAATAAATAGTCGGCTATGATCATTGATTACTGTTACTATATTTTGTACATATATACATATATAAATAACATATGTATATTCATTAACCTCTAGCTGAAATACAAATATTTAAATTAAATTATTTGATTTTGTTTAAAAATTAGAGAGTGGGGGGTGGGGAGAGAGAAAGAAAGAGAGAGAAATAATAGACGTAAAAAAAGATACCTTTTTGGTAAACGAGACCTAGGCCTATTCCTACATGTACATACCTATTATCATTTCATTTCCTTCTTTTTATTATTCTGCCTACTATTGAATTGTCTTTGTCTCAATTTCATTTTTTTTTAAATAAAGTAGAAAGTTACATGCTTGCAATTTTCGAGACCTCATGTAAGCTTTGTAGGCTAACAGTTATGAACTACATGTAATTGAGACAATTTTACCGACTTCGCTGATTTCCATAACGAGTTCATTTGTGTAGGCTACAGAAGCCACTATTTAATTCAGTTCCTTTTTTCTTTCTTTTTTTCTTAATTATATGAACACTATACATGAGTTAGCCTTTTCAGACATTGTGATCTAGTACCGTACAAAAGTGGACTGTTTCTAATTAATAATAAATTAAATAGGCAAAAGAGGTTTGATCGGATTGGTACGTTTTCTTAAACCAGTGTTTTCCGATTTGTATAGAAAAGAGAAGTACCAGTCATATTAAAAGTTTGCATGGACGCTACCGTTCATGTCACTTTTTGTTGTTGATATTATTAAACGGGTCTTTCTATCAGCTACATATTGTAATTAGTGGCAATCAATATACAAAATTATTTTACGTGCACTGTTTATTAAGTGTAACGTACGCTATTTTTCACACTCGCCAGGTTGAAATTACATGCGCTGTACAAGCGCACCTTAAAAGACAAGGTCTACAGTTGTAGCACTTGCCTGGTCGATCCCCGTCGGTGGAACATTGGGCTATTTCTCTGTCTACCCAGTGCTCCACAACTGGTGTAATATAACTGTGGTATGTGCTATCCTGTTTGTGGGATGCTGCATATAAAAGATTCCTTGCTGTTAATCGAAAAAAGTAGCCCATGCATGGCGGCAGCTGGTTTCCTCTCTCATCTGTATGGTTCTTTAAAATTCACCTGCCAGACCCACCTGAAAAACTGCTGAGTAATCTTTCCAGAGACAGATTAAGTACAATGATCTTATCTGCTATTTAGCTTGTGATTCTGTTATGTACTAATTCCACAAGACTCTAAAATGCCTCTCAGAGATCCTAGAGGCGGGACGTAGCCCAGTGGTAAAGCACTCGCTCGATGCGCGGTCGGTTTAGGATCAATCCCCGTTGGTGGGTCCATTTGGCTATTTCTTGTTCCAGCCAGTGCTTCACAACTGGTGTAACAAAGTCCATGGTATGTACTATCTTATCTGGGATGGTGCATATAAAAGATCCCTTGCTGCTAATCGAAAAGAGTATCCTATGAAGTCCCAAACAGCGAGTTTCCTCTCTTTATATCTGTGTGGTTCTTAACCATATGTCCGACGCCATATAGCCATAATTAAATGTGTTGAGTGTGTTGTTTAATAAAACATTTCTTCTTCTTCTCGGGGGTCCTGATTTTTTTTATGCACTAGCCCAAACCCTTCCCTTTACTTGGAATGTGCCTCTGAAGATTACGAGAATGGTCATTTCGTTCGCACGTTTCTCGAGTAAACCTAATTTTAAACGTTAATTGGGTTGCATGGCTTAATTTGTCCTAAACCAATAAATGGGTCACACAGATTTTTAATTTTTTTTTCTTATCCGGACATATTTCTTTGATTTTATTATTTTAAAAAACCCCAACCCAGCAGGCTTATTTTACTTCGTTTTAAACACCTCTTGATTCAGTTGTTTTTACGGTTTGATGCAAACAGTGAATGTTGTTATTTTCAGGTATATCCGTGGATTCGGTGGGCGAGAATGAGCCAGTTGTCTTGCGGTTCGACACCAGCTGTGAAGGACAGTTCGTGAAGGCGTATTTCGTCGAGGTTGACAAGAACTGGAATCAGAGGGTTCTCCACCACACCCTGCCTGGCTTCATCCCCGTCGTCGATCTCGCCACCCGATCTGACCTGCAGACCTTCGTCTCAAAAATCAGAGAGTATCTCTTTGCATTTACGTCAAGACAGACCGAATTGATGGCATTGCAGGTAACAATTTTAAACCGTTTGCTTGCTGCCTGCACAAAAAAACCCACAAAAAAAACCTGCCCAAGTTTAGATTTTTCTGACCAGCTACCAGCAGGACTTGCCTAAAGTAAGCTTCTCATTTTCATTCCAATTTAAATCAGTGTCCTCAGGACTTGAAATTAACAGGAAGGAAATGTTTTATTTAACGACGCACTCAAGACATTTTAATTACGGTTATATGGCATCAGACATATGGTTAAGGACCACACAGATATAGAGAGAGAAAACCCGCTGTCGCCACTTCTTGTGCTACTCTTTTTGATTAGCAGCAAGGGATCTTTTGTATGCACCATCCCACAGATAAGATAACACATACCACTGGCTGGAGTGAGAAATAGCCCAATGGTCCCACTGACGGGGATCGATCCCAAACCGACCGCTCATCAAGCGAACGCTTTACCAGTGGACTATGTCCCGCCCCCGAAATTAACAGTTCCCTGACGGTAATTACTGTAGCTGAAATATGAATAGGATACGAACGGTCAGAGAGTTTAGCAATGGCAGGTTTTTGCCGCTGGATAATTTTTATTGCCGTCGGTTTAAGCAGACTACAATATCCTCAGCCTTTTCTCGTTCCAATCAGTGCACCACAACTGGTCAAAGGCCATCGTATGTACTTTCCTGTCTGTGGAAAAATCCACATAAACGATCCCTTGCTACATTAAGAAAATGTAGCGGGTTTCCTCTATCTACTATGAGTCAGAATTACCAAGTGTTTGACATCCAATAGCGGATGATTGATTAATCGATGTGCTCTAATGGTGTTTAAACAAGACAAACTTTATTTTCATCCTCAGCCCTTCATATATAGACGGAACCACATACCAGTTTTGCCATGTTATTTATTTCACGGAGGCCAGACTCGGAATAGGCGTGTTCGAAACTCTAGTGGTATATGGACACGTTAAACCAGTTATTAAGCTAAGCACAAGTTTATAGTGCGCAAGAATATTATAAAATCATGCGCACTATAAACGAGCATGTGGTTGTGTCTGTTGATTACGTACCACCTTGCTATATTATGATTAACAAAAGTTTAATTAAATAACACAATTTAATTCGTTTCAAAAGTTGGTTGAATTTTATGGAATTGACGGAACACTGAACATCCTGGCTAGGAACTTGGGCCCAATTCACAAAGTTCTCTTAGGCTCTGCTAGACAACAAAGCATCCTCTTTGCAAGTCTTTTAGCATTGCATTGAGAGATCGCAAAGTTGCGAGAGTTTAGTGAGTTAGGCCCCTGATGTCATTCAGGTGAACACATACTATGCATGCAAGATTTTATATCACACATAATATGTTCAATAAAATAAAATAAATTATTGCAGTCAGAATTGCTTTTATTACTATAATAAGATTAAATGTGTATGTAATAAAATATTAAAACTTTTGTGTTTTTCAGAGAGATTGTTCGGCAATAATACGTGGTGAGATTGAAAGCAGCTTTGCTGTGGATTATATAAGAATGACCATGACCCCGTTTGAAGACGCATTTCCAGTGAAGGTCACCCTGGCTTACGACAGCTTAATGGATGTCTTGCCCTCCTCGGTGATCTTGAAGCCAGTAATATCTGGTATGTACATACAGGTGCTTTTTATTAGTCCCCTACCGGGGTCGAGATGTAGCTCAGTGGTACAGCCCTCACTTGATGCGCGGTTGGTGTGGGATCGATCCCCGTTAGTGGGCCCATTGGGCTATTTCTTGCTCCAGCCAGTGCACCAAAGGTACATCAAAGGCTGTGGTATGTGCTATCCTGTCTGGGATGGTGCATATAAAAGATCTCTTGCTGCTAATTGAAAAGAGTAGCCCATGAAGTGGTGACAGCAGGTTTCCTCCCTCAATATCTGTGTGGTCCTTAACCATATGTCCGAAGCTATAAAACCGTAAATAAAATGTGGTGAGTGCATCGTTAAATAAACATTTCGTTCCTTCGTCCCCTACTGATCCAACCACAAGGAATTATAGGTTTCGTCTCTGTCCTGTCTGTCCTGTCCTGTCTGTCTGTCTGTCTTCCTGTCCTGTCTGTCTGTCCTGTCTGTCTTCCTGTCCTGTCTGTCTGTCCCATTAACCGATTTATTTCAGGGCTAGCTCTGGCACTCACCAAATTCGCCAATAATGAATTTTGAAAGCAGTTGGCGAATTTTTCTTTTTTAATTTTGCGAAATAATTTCATGTAATAATTGACATTTTTAACAAAATAACTTTTGTTTTCTACAATGTTTAACGTTTAATAGACAATTTGGTGAAATGTTTTGCTCACCCAGAGCCAGCCCTGTATTTTTGTGTTGGGGTGTCGTTAAACATTCATTCAGTCCCATATACAGTTTTCCTGACATTTTTTTCTTCACAATTCTTCAAGATATTGAGCTGAAATTTGGTGTATAGCTTTCTCATGTAGAGTTACAGATCAAGTTTGACGTTCATAGGAATTTGCTCATTTTGGACAGAGTTATGGTCCTTGGATCATCCTCCTCCTCATCACCACCCCCATGTATTATAAATGACGTTATACCGTATTAATGTCATTAATTAATTATATACGTTATAGGCCTCTTTGCTGTCAGGTGTATATATACTGTGAGGCAGTGAATATGGCTCGCCAGCCTATTCACTGTCTATGGTCTGGGGACAATTGATCTTTCTTTTTATTAAAAATAAAAATAAAAATAACTACTGGTCTCTTTGGGATCGTCCACAACTGTTGCACCTCCGAGAGTAGCATGGTTTTTTAAATATTTAAGTCTCCCAAATGTTTCGAGCCCTGGTGATTTTTGTATTTTTATGGCTAGTGAAAATTATGTTTCTGCCCATTAACTGGTAATGTTTTGTTTTTTCTAATATATATTTGTTCATATGTACGAAATTATTGGGAGGTAACAACATGTCTCGGCTTCTAGAAACATTCAAGCAATCGGAAACACCTTGTATATGTAGACACTGATATCAAGGTTCTAACTCATTAATGTGTCGCCTATAGTGATATTTTAAAAACATTGCCATGTGTGAAACGGCCCACCAACAGTAATTTAAATTTTGAGCCT
Source organism: Gigantopelta aegis (assembly GCF_016097555.1). Lineage (NCBI taxonomy): Eukaryota > Metazoa > Mollusca > Gastropoda > Neomphalida > Peltospiridae > Gigantopelta > Gigantopelta aegis. The sequence goes on along the minus strand of NC_054705.1, from coordinate 42,352,880 downwards.
GCCTATATCAGTTTTGTTTCAAACTGACGTTTGCAGCAAATCAACATGACTGAAAGGTTATTTTTCTGTACATGTATGTAGACATATTTCAAAAGCACAAATGTTAAATACTAGCAGATAATATACACCAGGGTCCATATTTTCGAAGCAATCTTAGCCTACGAAATCGTAAAATCATCTTGAGCTATGACGTCACTATGACGTGCTGTAGTGACGGCACAACCTACGATGGTTTTACGATTTCGTAGGGCTAAGATAGCTTCGAAAATATGGTCTCAGGTATATACAGTTTGCCACTTGCCAGAAAAGTGTTGTCGCAATTTATATCTCAATTTTTGTCGTTAAGTTCAAGCCCTGTGATATTCTGAACAACAACAACAACAACAACATTTGTTACGTAATTAGAGTCATTAAAAATGCTCTGCCAGTCAGAAACATGTTACAATATCATCAAACTCGGGACAGTCTCTTCAGATTTGTTCTTCTGTTCATTCTTTCTCAATTCGTCAGGCTCCACTTTCCTCCTGGATTCCCACTGCTTGTATTTCAGTATTCGGTAAAGCCGAAACACTGACTGGTCTGTTTGTTTGCGTATCTTTGCTCCGATTGGACGATGTCTTAGCACTTGGCTTCCCATTGGCTGTTTTTTTGTGCAAATCTGCTCTCGCCCTCTCATCATTATCGTTATCATTATCCGTCTCTGGGTGGACCTTGTTGCCTTGGCAACAGATGATCCTCTTGAATGTCCTCCAGAAGCGTCTGTTGAGTGTGCAGTACAGCAGGAAATTGCAGGCAAAGTTCAGAGAGGTGAGCGCGGTGCTGACCAGTCGCAGCGCGAGGTACGCCTCCGTGTGGTAGGCGAGCGTGTAGCCGACAAGCTGCATTGCAGAGCTGGGCACCATGGTAACGAGGAACAGGACGATGATCCCGACCAGCATGAAGACGATCCGCGTCTGCTCCACCTCAAACCTCTGCTCCAGCCGCCGGTTCTTGTCGTCGCCGCCGCCGCCAGCACCAATGAGGCATTGCCGCCGGCAACGGCGCTGGTGTGACCGGAGGTAGAGGACGAGGATGACGTTGAAGATGAAAAGGACCACCATGGGCAGGAACTGGAAGCAGACGGCGTCAGACCAACCGTAGATCAGGAAAGCCCGACTCTTGCCGTAGTCGGTGATCTCAATGTCGCCGGCGTTGGTGATCTGCACCTGCCAGAATGTCGGCAGGTTCTCGAGCGTGCAGACGACACCGGCGCAGACGACGATGATGAGAGCTGTGGTCGTGCGTCTGGTCTGCAGACGGGTCAAGGTCGTGAAGCAGACGACGATGCACCGCTCAATGGTGAGGATCACCGTGGTGAGGATGCTCGCCTTGAGGAAGATGTCGCCGATGGGGATATAGACGTAGGCAACATACGCCATTGTGAACGCGTCGGAAACCTGACAGATCGGGCAGCGGATCACACAGATGGGGACAATGAAGAGCAGACCCAGTATGTCATAGAGGGCCAGGCCTTTCAGGTACATGAAGGCCACCCCCTGGAACTGGCCCTTTATCAGCACGACCAGGGTGAGGATGTTTCCGATGATGCCGAAAATGCATATGGCTGGGATGACGAAAAGGTAGCCTGTGATTGTGACTGCCTCTGGTAGAGATGCTGTCATGTTTGCAGGCTTGGTACAGATGTGGTTTATTCAGGCTACAGTGACTGTAGCCTTACTTTCCATAAAAAAGATTGAAATGATTTGTAAAGTGGTTGTTTTTTTGTTAATCCTAAAGGTATGAAGACTGTGTTAAAAGACTCCATCATTATGTCAAGCTTGTTGGTTGTAAGTCTGATTTTTAAAAAATAATATTTTTAATAGGCTGTAGTATTTAATGCAGGTAGGTGCCAATCTGATTTACCAAAATTAAAACTTTTTTTTATTATTGTCTTTTAATATTTCTGCAGTATTTGAAGCCTGGTATCAGATGATGTGCAAGTTAGGAAATAATGTCTGTCTTTTGTTATTTTTGTCTTCTGTTGTTTTGGGTTTTTTGAGAACATGTCTGAATGTACTCAATTTTGAATTGTTTGTTTCATCACATCTTTCTTTACATCTTTGTCTCAATCTGTATTCTTTTGGTAGTCTCCCCTTGTAACTTCTCTTTTTGTTGTTTTGGGGTTCACCAATCACAAATCTTTTTTACACATTTGTCAAAATTCTATCAGTTGTTTTTGACATCGGTAATGAGATATCTTTCTGATTGTCTCCCCTTTTATTATGTCTGGTCCAAGTCTTTCATACTTTTGTTACAGTTAATTTTATTCTGGCATAGATAATCAGGTGTCTTTTTAGTGGTAGTAGTCTCTCTTTAGCTACATGGAGTAGTCTCCCTTTAGATACTTGTAGTAGTCTCCTGTTATCTACCTGTAGTAGTCTCCCTTAGCTACTTGTAGTAGTCTCCTTTTATATATACTTGTAGTAGTCTCCTTTTATATATACCTGTAGTAGTCTCCCTTTAGCTACTCCCTTTATTCACACTTGTCTCTTTCATCCCTTTATTTCAGTCTTTTGTTTCTGGGCTTTTTGAGTGGGTTTTTTTTTTCAAACATGGGTAACAACGTAGCTTTCAGATTATCTCCCCTTTTACATTTCACATCTTTATCTCTTTATCTTAGTTCTGTGTTGTCCATTTTTTATTTTTTCCCGGGTAGTTTTTATCTTAGTACTATTTTACTTCTTTTTTTCCTTCCTGTAGCTATCACTCAAGGCTTATAGCACCACATGTATATAGTACCTAGTACTATTTTGTCTTTAGTGAAAATTAAATCCATTGAGTTTCAGTCAGACATGTGCTGTCTCGTTATTGTGTGTGCTGTCCAGTCTTGTTAGTAATATTGATGTCTGAAAAATAGAA